>NC_133773.1:63908065-64155055 GCF_003597395.2 Chelonoidis abingdonii
GTTGTGAAGGCTAGGACTATATAGCAATGTTTAAAGGAGAACTGGATAAATTCAAGGTGGTTAAGTCTATTAATGGCTATTAGCCAGGATGGGTAAGGAATGGTGTTCCTGGCCTGTTTGTCAGAGGATGGAGATGGATGGCAGGAGAGAGATCACTTGATCATTGCCTATTAGGTTCGCTCCCTCTGGGGCACCTGGCATTGGCCACTGTCGGTAGACAGATACTGGGCTAGATGGACCTTTGGTCTGACCCAGTACTGCTGTTCTTATGTTCTTATTTTCTTCCTCACGCTTTCTTCTAATTCTGTGGTTTTTCCTGAACAATTCTTTCCCTGGATTTTTTTCATCACTTTTGCTTCCCTTTGTTTTTCTGAAGTGCTGTATAACACTTAGATCTGCATAGACAGAAGAATATTTTTTCCTTTTAATGAAGTATGTGTGACCCGCCACACTTTAAGGTATTATTTTAATACCTTGAGAGATCATATTAGTTTTCTGAATTGAAATATAATCTAGTGTATAAATTAAAGCACACAAAGACTTATAAATACCCCTTTTATCTCCATTCCTACAAGCGACACTGGTCTCTCTCAATAATCACCACAGGCAAGCCCACATAAGGAGAATTAATCACTGTAAAAATAACTGTATTCAAAAAAGAAGGGGGGGCATATGCAAAACATGGGAAATGTAAACCAAAGCCATCTGATGAAACACACTAGAACTTCAATAACTGAAGACTATCTGTGCCCAATTACATGTCCACCTCATAAGAAAGCAGTGCCCAGTGATGATGAGCTAATATGGAGCCAGATTATGTCTGGCCCTTTTCACAGGTGCATAGGGGGTAAAGTGCAAGAAGTCCTTCTCATGGTTTCCACGCCCCATGTCAGGGCCAGAGACTGTAATTCTTCCAGTGCTTAAGGAGCACAAGGACTGCTCCTTCTTTGTTCTCATGAAGGTGCTTGTTGCCCAACGGTGGTGGGACCGTGACCATTTCACCCCTCTGCACTACTGTGAGGATAGTGCAGCCGTGCAGATTGCTCAGGCATAGTGGGGAGCTCAGGGAGGGCAGAACACCGAGAAGCATGAGAGCCGGCTATAGCTCTACTGCCCTTAAGACAAGGTTGTGCCTAAAAGGCACAGTTGACCCCACAGGGAGAACAACATTTATTGTAGTGAAAAATCCTATTATCTTTCAGCCCAGAGAAAAGAAGCAGTCAGGTTAGACAGCTGGATGCTTATCAGGGAAGCTGCTGACTCAGTGCTCAAAACTGAAAGAAACAATTGATGTTGTATTTGTGGAAATAAACGGAGGATCTGTTGTCCTCTCCTACTTTCCTTTTCATTTTATTTTCATCTTTTTTAACCTAGCAGCAGTATGAAATGTGCATCTGGCATGTGCATCAACAATAGCCCTGCTTGAAAGGTTGGCAATTGCCTAGGGCCTTGTCTTCACTAGAAAAAAAAATGTGTTTTTTACCGAGCTTTAGGTAACGCACTTGATAAAACCCCAGTGAGGACAAGGCATTTGTAGTTCTCACACCTGTTAACAGATTGAAGTAAACCTTAGACTCCC
Source organism: Chelonoidis abingdonii (assembly GCF_003597395.2). Classification (NCBI taxonomy): domain Eukaryota; kingdom Metazoa; phylum Chordata; order Testudines; family Testudinidae; genus Chelonoidis; species Chelonoidis abingdonii. The sequence continues at coordinate 63,909,645 of NC_133773.1, forward strand.
TCCAGTGTTTATCTTGACCCGCGCATGTGAAAAGAATAAACTGCCTTGTCTTCAATGGGATTTTATCATATGTTAGCTAGAGCACATATTTTTTTCTAGTGTGGATACGCTGTTAGAGAGGGAAGGGCTTACTGGGGGCTGAAATTTTTGTATAATAGCGGGATGTCTTGATTTACTTATTAGTAAAGAGTGTGTGTCTTATTTATTTAAAGTTGTTAGGGATATGCAGACATGCTGGGATTAATTGCCAGTTTGCTTTGTTTGGGGTGCCTGCAGTTTTCAGATAAATGTGTTTTCCATTATAAATAGCAATAAATAAATACAATAAATGTTGCCTAAGTTTTTGTGGCATTGTCTCATGAGCACACTCAGAATGAAACAGCAGCACAGATTTGTTGTTGTTATTTCTTTATTATTTGTTTTGCGGTAGTGCCTAGAAGCCAGTTGTGCTAGGCACTGTACAAACTCTGAAATAATGTGTCTATTAAAAAAAATGTTCAGAACAACCTATCTCTAAGTCTATTCTCTTTATCTTATTTCTTGCAGCTTTCCAGTCTATTAGCTATTAAGAATAACCCATTCTAAAATGTTAGACTCTGTCTTTATTATCTGAATAACTCCTTCTGTGGGATTGTTAATTGTTAAAGGAGATTTTTTTCTCCCAGTGATTTATGGTTTTCAGGATAAGAGTGGGAGTAGAAGTTTTGTACTAAGCCTTAATTACAGTGAAATATGGAACAGATCTCTTCTTAGTGTAATTTAAATGTTGAACATTAACTAACTTCTCAAAGGTGGAGCCAATAAACTTATTTCATTTAAAAGACATATTCCAGATTATAAATAATTGATTTATATATTCAGTGCATAAGTCTTAATTCTTGATGACTGTATTTTTCTTCTGTTTTCTTTTAGGAAAGAGGCACAACTGGATGAAGAAGGACAGTTTCTAGTCAGAATAATTTATGATGATTCCAAAACATATGATCTGGTTGCAGCAGCAAGCAAAGTCCTTAGTGAGTAATATGGCTATCTTTTAGAAATTATACATGCTTTTAATGGGTCAGGCCTCCTGCAGTGAGGTCACTACTTTCCCTGTAACTTTAATGCATTAGTTTGCTTGTAAATTATATGTAAGATTAATAAAGACACAAATATGTGCAACAGAGGGATTTAACGCAGAGTAAGTGAAAGTGTGGTTATATTAGAAAAAAGACTGTCTCAGAAAAAGAGTTATTGCTCTTCCATGTTTATTTAAAATCAGTCTCTTCCTTCTATTTCATTATAATGAATGTAATGCTTATGATATATGTCAGAGTGCTAGTTCATGAAAGTGAAAATCTTTTTTATGCACAAGACATATATAATATTACCTGCAATGGCAGTGCACTGCAGTATGCCACCAAGTCCCCCCTCCTTCCTCCCTCCCTCCAATGTACTGTACCTTAACCACCTGATGACCTCTAGATAGTATAGTTGTCTCCATGTCCATTTAATCATTGGCTTTTCTGCTGAGATTACTAACAACGGTGACCAATGTGACAATGTTTTTGTGAAGGGCACACCTCATTCCACATAGGTCATCAATCTGGATAGCATTGACTTTCAGCTACTGCAGCTCTGAGCTGGAATTAGAAAGGTGCTATTATCCCTATCCTTATTAGCTTATTTGCACTCTATCTCTGCAATGAGAGTGAATCAGCAACCAACCACTGAACCCATAAGACCATGGCTTCTGGGGAAGAATGCACTGTTTTTGCATAGATGGATCTGGCTTGCATTGATCTTTGGGGCTCTGTGAAGTTAGAGGTGAAACCACTGCTTATTACTGAGTAGAGGAATAGTTGGTGGGAGGGAGGAAAAGTGGATAGAAAAATTACCTGGATTTTTTTTTTTCTGTGGTGGGATTGATCTAGTCTACTGCTTTTGGAGCATGTTCTCTGGACGGCAGATAGAAAATATAATATGCAAAACAACTCATGTTACATTATAATTATTGTATCATAAAATGGAGTCTAAAATTGCTAGCAAAGTACAAACAATGCATGCCTTGAATAAATCAAGTTTTCTATATTTTAAATAGATCTTAATGCTGGAGAAATCCTTCAGATGTTTGGGAAGATGTTTTTTGTGTTCTGTCAAGAATCTGGTTATGACACAATCCTACGTGTCTTGGGCTCAAATGTCAGAGAATTTTTGCAGGTAAGAATTTTGTGCCAAGCAACTTAAAGTAGCACTGGACAGGCAGAATTGGGCCTTGTGGACAGAGCACTGGCCTGGAAGTCAGGAAGCTTGGGTTTTGTTTGGATCTCTATCACTGGCCTGGTGGGTGACCTTCATAAATTGCTTTCTTTCTCTTTCCCTGATGTAGAGTTTCATTCCTCAGGACAATTTTGGCAGTACACCCCCTATTGAATATGCCTTTTGATATAGTCTTTAATTGCATGATCACTTACAGTAATTTGCACAGGACCCCTTGGCTCTTCAGTGCACAGAACGGAGATAGCAGGGGGCAGAATTAAGGTTGCACAGGCAACAATAAATCTGGCATTTCCTAATTTTCAACTGCTTGACTTTGCAACCTAAGTAACAGTCTTTTAACATAGTTTTTCTTTCTGTGATATGGCACACTGTTCCTTTCCCAATAGATGTATAATGACGTGTTGGACCAAATTTGCTTCTGGTGTCAATGGGTGCAACTTACCAATTGACACTAGCAGAAAATTTGGTCTAGTGACTGATGGGCTCTTTCTCCTCCAGAGGCCTGTCTGACTAAATACTGCAGATACTGATTATTTCTATATGTGCAATACTTGGCTTCTTTGAGAAGTACAAGCTGTTACTTCTGTCTCACAGCTCATCTGCAAGCCAAGGGAGTCAGTCCTTGTCCATGTATTGAGGAATGGGTAGAACAAAGGTGATTTTATACTACTTTTGTGCTGCCCCAATCTCTCAGGACAGTGTGAATTTATGTTGCTATTTCTGTTGAAAAATGAAAATCTATTTTGCATCTTTAGTGTGGAGGAAACCTAGTCAATTCTAGAGGAGCTGATCCAGGTGTGGGTAAAACAGTGATTTTTTTGGTTTCAAGGAAATTGTTCATGTGAAAACAGTTTAGGTTTTGAATTTCAAATTCAGAATGTACAGAGCTCTGTGAGAAACAGATACTCTAAGTTTAAAGCACATGAACTGATTCAGACATTGGGAAGATTTTCAAATGCATAAATTTATTATTACAATTGACTTTCAATGGAAGTTGGGCACCTAACTGCCATCTGTGCCTTTGGGAAGTCTATTCCATAGTAAAGAACTGAAAAGAGTGTAATGCGTAGTTTGTTGTTTATTTTCCTTCCTGATTTAAAGGCTCTTTGAATATAGTTATTCAGTTGCTTATGCATACATTTGGATGCCTTCACTGAGACCTAGATCACACCAGGACCTCCCCAGAACCTGGCATACCAACCATTACTTGCAGTACCTCTTTAACCTGGCCACTTGGGAGCCTGACTGGATCTCTGTACGTTCCCAGCATAGGGCACCACATACAATTTACACCATGGAGAGATGCTGTCAAAACCGCTTTTTCAAACAGTTCATTATTCTAATTTGCAGAACAACCTCCATCAATAATTTTGTACTCTAGTTGAGTATACAAGCTACACCCAGCGCAGGCCTATAGGAATATGCAGCCTTCAGCAGAACATAATATACTGCCAGTCTGCATTCCCTGGGAGAGCAAGATTTGATAGGGTAGAAACAGACGAAATTAAAAATCCATAGCTGACTTGTTCCTTCCTCATCTTGGGAACAGACTAATGGGCAAGCTCTCCTTCCCCTTTCCATTCTTCACCAGATGAGAAAATTGAAGATAAGATTGTAATGCAGGAAAATCTCAATAGTAACATTACATTTGTATTCTTATAACTTTAACATCTGTCATTTGTTGGAGTTCCAGTTTGAACAGATGACATTGGCCGTTTGCACTTTTGTAAATATAAACAGGAAGAATATATTAAGTATTTGCACTGACAACATGTAGCTGCAATTACGAAGCTCAGTTCCAGTTCTCCATGATTTGTTACTGCTCTTAGAAGTCATGCAAGTATATGACCCTAATTATTATTTGTATAACAAAAGTGCTCACAAGCTACAATCCAGATGGGAGTCCATTGTGCTGAGCTCTGTAGAAACACATAATAAAAGACCATCCCAATACTTAGATCTAAATTACAATCTATACCGAGCCCACAATATAACAAACAATCAAAAGTTTTTGGTTTTTAAACTCCGTGAAAATAATCTTGACTATTATATTTCCTGTTCCTTGGAATCAGTTTTAAAGGAGATTGTTTATAGGAAAGGCACAGACATATAAAGCCATGTAAGGAGAGGCACATTTAAAGAAACTACAAAAGGGCAATACTTAGACTTAAATTAAAATATTTTTCCCTCGCTGTACAACGTGGTCCTGAAAAAATTGCTAGTCATGTTAAATTAAAAGAGAATATGGCACAGAGAGGCAGCGTGAAGAGAGATGCAACCTAAGAACTCCCAAATGTGCTTTTATGTTAAAAACTACCTAAAGAAAATCAATCAGACTGATAAGTAGTGGTTAATACCAGATCCTTCAGGGCATTGTTTAGTTGTCTATTGAATTAATTTTAAAAGCAGTACAGTACAGTAAATCTATATTTTATTTCTTTTCACTGAAAGTATCCACATACATAATATAGCACATAAACACCCGAGCAGCTTTACTGTGAGTTTGGAAGGCAATCATACTTGAATAGTTTCTGTGGGTTTCCACTTTGATTATGATTGTTGGTCCAGATTCTCTCCTGCCCTGAGATCCATTTGTCAGAGAAAAAAGGCATCATCAGAGATCTGATTACAGTTCTCTGATTTGAAAGGCTTTAGCCTCCCCTAGCCCTGACATAAATTACAGCAGCCTGGTAGCCAGAAACTGGCCTATTACTGTAAGTGTTTTGGTAGCTCTACCAATGCAAAATTTACAAGGTCCCATTGTGCCAAGCACCGTACACACACACACAAAGGTGTCCCATCTCCCGTAGAATTTACAAGCTTAACGTATGCTGAGAGACACTAATACATTCAGCAAACAAGACTATGGTGTTGGAGGAGAGGATGACAAGATAATAGTGAAATTACCAACTGTCTAGCCCATAGGAATTGATCTCCATGCAAACAGTATATTGATATGTGCAAGGCTGACGAAATATAACATAACTTTACAAAATATACGTGAAATATTCACAAGAAGAACTGCAACGTTTAAATAAAAAATGGAAGACCCCCTGTTAAAGATCTCTAAGGGATAGATTCTGATGCTCTTACTCATGTTGTGTAAGAGCATCAGGAAAAGGAATTATGTTGATTTTAACAGGAATAGTGGCTGAGTGAATTGTGAGTAAGGTTATTGGAATTTGGTGTTTAATATTTTATAGAAAAGCAGTACTTGGCATACATCTTATGCCTTTTTCCATAATATTGCACTCAAACTCCTTTTGAGACTGTTCAAGTGTGGATGACTCTGTGTATAGGAGGATGACTCTTCTTTTCTGAGTCTCTTCTTAATAGACATCTTCCAAAAGGTCTACATACTGAAGCTGCTCCTAGGAAGCACATACTGGAACAGCAGCTTAGCACCCTTTCAGACAGTGTACTTCCCCTCTGTGCACCTGGCTATCTGTCTGGCTCTGCTCTCACTCACACTCTTTCAAACCACTACAGACCTGGTCTCCACTTCCCAAGAGGAATGTTCCTGGTTTCTGCAAAGATCTGCAAGGGGCTGAATCCATGTATCTTCTTCTCCCTTGTATTCCCACTAACGGCTGGACTTTGTTGAGCTCACAGATTTTTGCATCTTAAGTTTTAATTTGATGTAGTGATACATCAATTCAATAAAAATATAAATTTATAACAAACTGAAAAAAGTGAAGGAGGATGTTCCAGGATGCATGCATCCCAAGGAATTCATTTCTAAGAGACTCATTTCCTTTGGAGGCCTCCCAAGAAAAGTAGCAGCTGTTCACGCCACCTTCACAACTTTGAAGATCTACAGATGTTAAGAAAAGGGAGATGATCCAACCTGCACATTTAAAACATCTTCATTGTACCTCTCCCTGACCTGGCAAAAATCACAAAACAATTCCCAGTGTTACAAAGTGCTGAACGGGGTGGGGTGGTTGGGATGTGGTGTCATGCTAAGGATCCGGTTAGTGAAGAGGGTAAATAATCTTGACAAATGTATTGATAGATGATTACCTGGGTTGTGACACTATTCAGCCAGTCTGATTGTCCTTCTATCTAAGCCATTACACTGCTAATAATAAAATGAACTCATTGTAATGACTCCCTAGTTAAGGTTGTAGCTGGCATAATATTCTATGTCTGATTCTGATCCTACTTTCCCATCTAACCACCTCATAAAATATGCTTTCCAGTTTCTCAATCATATTTCCTATCCAGAGAAGAATTTACTTTTGCCAAAGTTTGAGATTAATCAGACATGTCTGGGACATATGGAGAGTTTGAAAAAGTGGAGTTTTTTTGTTTTTTTAAAAGGTCTCACTTTTTAAAAATGGTTTGTTTCAGCTATGACCTGATCTAGAAACTCTATTTTGGGTTCATTCACTTGTTCTCAGTGAGATCATGTGACTGAGGATTTTTAGGAAATGTGGTAGGTTAATTTTAAAGATGTTAGCTATCCAACTGGAAACTTTGAAAACACTTGTCAGGTTCTGGCAGAGCTTATAAACTTGTGTTAATGCTTGAAACGGCATTACTAGCTTAATGTTTAATTTAAAACAGTAAGAAAGGCTGTTGTTTTTTTTCACATGCAAGTGCCTAAAGTTAGACTCCTAAATCAATATAGAAACACCTGGCTTACCAGCTGTAGGCTATTTGGTTACAGCTGCTCTTTAAAAGATAGATTACAAGCAGCAGAGTTTTTGGAAGGAAGGAAGAGATAAAGATGGGTAGGTAAGAGAGGGAAGGGGATATCCTAGCCACTCCCACATCCATTTGGAAAACTAACCCTGCCATGAAAATAAAAATGTTTCCATCTATTGTGCAAAAATAGTACAGTCCAGGAATTCGCTCTTTCTCTCTCAAATGACTTTTACTGGTGTTATTTTCAGTGCCAGTCATCGGCCAGACTCATTGTCAGGTGTGTGGACCCCCAGCAGTGGTCCCCCTCACCGCTCCTGGAGTGGCAAGACAGCAGGGCAACGTGCCTGGAAGCCTTGCAAAGCGGATCTGGAACTGGCTGACCCAAACCCACAAGTGAATGTGGCAATTGTGGACAGAGTGGGGCCAGACTACCCAGGAAATGTACCAAATCAATAACTTATATATACAATATGTAGCTTAGGTTTTTAAAACAGCTACTTAAATTACTTGTATTCTCAAATAGACGATTTGCAACATGCATGAATTCTATTCTGATGTGTTTGTGTGTTTTTAATTATCCCTGTAGAACTTGGATGCGCTGCATGACCATCTTGCTACTATTTATCCGGGTATGCGTGCCCCTTCCTTTAGGTGTACTGATGCAGAAAAAGGGAAAGGACTCATTCTGCATTATTATTCAGAGAGAGAAGGACTCCAAGATATTGTCATTGGAATCATCAAAACAGTAGCTCAGCAGATCCATGGTACAGAAATAGACATGAAGGTAATGTTTCCTTGTATGTTCTGATTGAAAGTTGATGTCATTCATAAAACTGAAAGAGCTGTATGATATAATGGAAAACAATATTTTTTTATACATTCATGCTTTCCGCAGAGGTTTTGCATACTGAAAAATCTCTTCATTACCCCCCATGTTAACCCAATACCTTCAAGGTCATATACTGCCCTCACCTGCCTTTGCCCTGGCCACACCCCTGTACTGGCCACAGAGAAGGAGAATGACATAGGAGCCACTGTACCAACTCACATCTCTCTAGACTGGTAGGATCCTCCAATGACTGTGTCTGATAATTTTAGGGCTGCTTTGCACCACCAGAATACCACAAACTGGTCACAGCACAACCCAGGATCTGGGCCAAGAAATGAAGAAGGTTAGCATGTCTAGTTGAAACTGCAGAGATAATTTTGCATTGGTAAAATGTAAATCCAGCTTACTGTTTGGCCAGGATACCAGAGGAAAGACACCTATCCTTGCACAAAGTGCCATGGAATCCTTAATGGCAATAAGTGTTAAAGACCTTTCTCTCTCTCTTTTTTTAAATCTTCCTTATGTGAAAGATTGCAGCTATAATAGCAGGTGCATCCTTTATTACCACATTGGAACACTGATTCAGTACTGACTCAGGAGTGCCACCTATTGACTCACTAGCACCATTCACGTTTTCCCTGGAAGTCTGTCATCCTGGTGCTGATCAGCCCAGTGTTAATTTGCATATAGTCCAGATGGCTAATAGCTCAGGGCAACATCCAGTAATCCAAAGAAACAGAAAAAGGGTACAAAGATTATGTTCCATATTATTTTTCCATTTTAATTTATTTTCTTTTTGCCTAGTTCATGTTCTCTAAGCATTTATGCTCTTTATTTGAGGCATTTTCATGTGTGTTCTAGATTACATCACTTCACCAAATTTGGTGTCATACTCTAAGCAGCCTATGAGAAAGGAGGCAAGTTCTTTTACTTCCTGTCTTTGAGTGGACAGGGTAAAAGTTTCAGAAGTGCCTAAGTGACTTAGGAGCCTGTCTCAGTTTTAGAAACGACTTAGACACTTAGAAGCCTAAGTCCTATTGACTCTGGTCTTTAATCCCACAAAAGTCACTGATGGAAATGATCATCTGGAAGGCCTAGTTTAATAATGGCGATACATCCATGGATTTTGGAAGAGGTTAAACTGTTAATTTCTAGAGGCCCAGTTGTCCCTATTGACAAAAAACAAAACAAAACATTTTATTGGCAAGAGAGCCTCCCTTCCCTTCAAAACCACCAGTACTATCTAACTACAGTATGACTACAACCTCATTCCTTCTCTCAAATATAGGGTAATGGTCTCTTGGAAGATGAAGGGATGGGGTCACTTTAGCTTTGTATTCACAAGAAATACAGGTCTAAGCCACACTGGTGCTTGGACAAATGCACTGATTTTTTTTTTCCTTCATGTGGCCACAAGTAATTTCCGACCCCGCATATATACTCTTGGCTCTCCAACTGCGACTACTCACTGCAACACCTTCCACTGTGGTGCTGGAGTTACACTTTGATAATGCACATAGAGAACAGCATCAGGCTGATAGACAAGAAGATAGACAAGGGGAGTTAATAGCATATTTTACTGGACTGCAAAGAAGAAGGATGGGCCTGTGTTTAATGCACAACACTGGGAGTCCGAAGGACTGCTACACTCTGTCACTGTGACAGTCAGCTTTCCTCTGTATAAAATGGAGACTGTAGTTATATCAGTGCTTTCAAAGATATTTTGGAGCTTAATTATCTGATGTCTGTAAAGCATTTTGAGATCCTGACCTCCTGATGCCATAGAAGCACAAAGTATTGTTATATTGTTTCCCCTTGCAAAAATGGGAACCAAACTTTGGTAACATCTCTCCCTATGTGCATATTACTGCTAACACATGAGTTACAACCATTCACAGAGGGGAAAAGACCTCTTAATAGCCACATATTTTAGAGATTACATTTCTTTGTGCATAATAATTTGTGCCCATATATTTTTGGAAACGTTTTAGAACAACTCTAGGATATATCTCCCCACCTCTGTGTTTTGATCTTGTCTGTTATGAGACTTTTGGTCTGGAATAAAAAAAAAAGGATATTCAAGACATTCTTGAATCCATGTTTTTGGATAGTTAGCTGGATTTTCTGAACACTTGAATAGGAATGCCTTCTCTGCCCTGATTTACATCCCATTGAAATCTATAGGATTTCTCAGGGTATAAGGGGCTGAAACGAAGTTCACTGAAGTCTATGGAAAGTCTGTGGAAAGTCTCACTTATATCAGTAAACCTTGGATTAGGCCTGAAGTGAGGACAGAACTGAACCTAATATGTTCCAATATGTTGCTGCTAAACAATACTGCATAAACAAAATTATTCTGTTCCATCCATTAAATCTAATTAATCTGATAAATTTGTACACACTTGATAAATTATGATATTTCATTATGCATCATCTTTAATTATACCATGATATATGACTCTCCTAGTAAACAAAGTTAGCCCTATTAATTTCATTATTTCAAGGAACTTTGAGTAGGATTGTTAGAGTAAAGTAAGATGATGTGTTCAAGATAGTAATATGAGATTAAACCAATAGAACATATGAAATGATGCTGGTTTTTAAATATTATACATTAACTGCTGTGGTTTGGAGAAGATGCTTTTAGTTTTAACTATAGGGCCTGATCCTGTAACCTGTATTGCTTTCATGAGTAATGATTGCAAATTCAGGGTCCTTAGTTTGCACACAGTCATGCCCATTGAAACAGCTGGAAGATTGCCTAATTTTTTTTCCTTTGTTGTGATCAGTAACACATTAGATATTTGCCCAGCTCTGAGCAGACATGCAAAAGTTAAAGACTAGTCTTAATAATCAATGGAGCAACCTGGATATGTGAAAAATGCCACTCCCCTGCCTCAACGGGTGGGGAACTTGATGATCTTGGCAGTGAAGGGGGACTGTCCCAGCAACAAAGGAGGGAGGTGCTCACTAAGGACAGTATGTAGCTTCTCACCCCAGGAGTCTCTAGGCCAGCTGATTGGACAGAGAGAGGTGCCGGAGAGAGGTGCTGACTGGACAGCATTCCCCATCTCCCAGGATTTAACCCAGTGTGGAAGCCATGTGGAACCTCTTTTAACTCAGTTCCAGCAGTCAAACTCAATTCACCAGAACTAGGAATGGGAATCCAACCTGACAGATGCTGTGGGTATAGACAAATGCCTGTTTGGGGGCCATGAAGAAATTTTTCTCCCATGGGCCATTGGTAGAGGACCAGGGAGGGATTTTTTTTTTTGTTTAGGTGGGTTTTTTTTTCCTTCCTTGCCACACCTTCAAGCCACAGAGGGTTAAATAGGAGTGCACATAGTACCTAGCTGAGGTACTGGGGAGGAGTTTATTCATTGCAACTTATTTCCAGTGCAGTTAGGAGAATGTACAGTTCCCAAAGATAAAAGACTTGGCAATGGGCCTAGCGATCATGGGATAGGGTGAGACCTTGTGGCTCTCCCGAGCTGAAGTCCCCACTCTGCTGCACCGTGGCCCTGAGTGCAGGGAGAGTACTAGGACTCAGAGAGAGCTGAGTCCCAAGGGTAAGCTAGGGAGAGTCACCCTCGGTTATGGGTTGTATGGTAAGGAGCCCTGTAACCTCTGCACTGGAACCAATTAAATGTCTGGTATTAAAGAGTATGGATGATGGGCAGGAAGCGCCCCTACCCTATGTTAAAGTTTAATAAAAGTTGTGGCCGGCTGCTTAATTCCATGCATCTGTCTGTCCTCATTTCACTTCTGTATCTGCATCAATAAACACATTCTAACACGTCATAACAATTTGTTAAAAAAGAGAATAGTGTATAGTTTGCTAAAGGGTCACACTTGTGTATACTTTGGTTTGCTAAAGCCTCACTCTGTAATAACAGATATTGAGTTACAAATGGGAGTAGCCTTGTGCTTTTCTTTAGTTTATTTCTACAAAGTGAGGAGTAATGAGGGATTATTTCTTTGTTATAAACCAGCTATTTACTATTGTATCTGTGTTCTGCAGACATCATAGACATGATCCACCTTCACTGGTGCAAGTAGGTGCTAATTGCCCCTTCTTGAGCTTGGGCTTGCTCCAACAAGAAGGAATTCTTTCACCCTTGGGGCAGATAGGTGGCTGGTTGCATTGCTGCTTTTTCTTAGAAGTTCAGGGTAGGGCAGTTTCATACTGTATAAGAGCCCCAGGAGTGAAATCTCCTGAAGCCAAGTGCTGCATGAGCCCATCCTTAGACTAGCCATGCCATGGTCTCTCTCCCCAGCCAGCACTGCCTACTTTTGGGAATCCATTGACCAGGTGCAGGCTCCCCATAGAAATAAAGATGTAGGTGGCTTGGGCAATGCAAAAACTTCCAGGGGCACTTTCCTCACGAGGTCCTGTGTTCTGGGCTATACCAGCAGAACCAAGCATAATTCAAGGCTGAGTGTAGCTCCATATTTCCAGGATCTGGAATTGGTGTATACATAGCTATTTAATTTAGAATTTACAGTTTATATTTGTATGGTCTTCAATTAGTGCCATGAGCAACTGTGTTTGAATAAAGAAATGCTTTTCCTCCCTTGATTTGTAGAGACTTTTTAGAACTGGAGATTTCTGTGGGAATACTGCATTTTTGCAAGAACTGGAACTCATTATTTTGATATTTGTGTATCTATTTTCTCTAAATGTGTTCTTGTCTTTGCAACAGAATTCCAATTTTTAACATGTGATAGTGTTTATTGCTACCTTCAATCTTTTTCTTCTTTTGCCAGGTTATTCAACAGAGAAATGAAGAGTGTGACCACACACAATTTTTAATTGAAGAGAAGGAGTCTAAGGAAGAGGATTTTTATGAAGACCTTGACAGATTTGAAGAGAATGGGACCCAAGAGTCCCGCATCAGTCCTTACACTTTTTGCAAGGCTTTTCCTTTCCACATAATATTTGACAGAGATCTGGTGGTAACGCAGTGTGGCAATGCTATATACAGAGTCCTTCCACAGGTCAGACTGTTGTCTTATGTGAACAGCTGTAACAAGTGTTTTAGATACTATTTTAATAACAACACTCAAGTGCTGTTATAATTTCTTATTTATTTATGGTATATTGTGATATGATCTGCAAGGGTTAATTGTGAAGATTTGCAATTGTCTTTCTACATTACAGTACAGTGTATAATTCCTACCTTAAAATGCAGTTGGACATTGAAAATGGACTATGTAAAAATAGCACCTTCTTCCAGAACAAGTCTGGCCTCCGTGTATTCAGGGGGTCTTACTTTAACAACAAAAAATATTTTATTATTTTTCAGGCTTATTAACATTGTAGAGCTAACATCGCTGCAGTATGACAAAGGTGCTGAATGCTCTTTTACATCAGCAACCTCAGTGTTAACTAAGTTCTAATTACCAATTTCTAAGGGCTGATTTCTGACCTCAATATATGCCTATGAAACCCCACTGAACACAGTTGTTCTCACTTAGAATTGGGGGCCCTGTTATACTATGTACTGTGTAAACTCATAGGATAATGTGGTTCCTGCCCTGAAAAACGGACAATCTAATTTAAGACAAGATGGAGCTAGGGAGTGTAGTAAACAATATAAGGGAAGGGGGAGAGGTATGGTGAGGATAGTGTTAATCAGATCATGCAGTGACATAGGCACTGTGCATATCTTGATGGTTCTGAATCATTTAAATATTTTTACAATATAGTTAATTTTACTGACCTTTTACCTCACCATTGTGATTTGGTGATTTCCTAGAAATGGCTCTTGAGGAGGAGTTGGAAAGAAGAGAGGTCAGTGGCTTTTCAGATGAGTTCAGGGTGGTTCACTGAACACATGTAACTAGTGACCTACTGAATATGGCCAGCAGAATCTTTATTACAGGAGATAATAGGTGAGAAAACACAACTTGACTTTTTGACCCTAAGGTGAATTTGTTAGGGAGGGCAGTTGGAAAAAACAGCTTTTTACTTGTAAAGTGAAGGAATGTTGAGAGACCTCAAACACAATATGGTGCAGTGCTATTTTTGCAGAGTCACTTTCCAGAATAGAATTGTACTTCAAAATACATAGGCACCACAGCCTTGACTTGAAAACCATAGTTTAGTCTCATATTTTATGTAAAAAATGTACACCTGCATTCTCTGTCTCTATTCTCTTCCACCTTGCATTGCATATGAAGTGAAAGAAATACAATCACCATGTGAATATTTTCTGGTTGTAGAAAAATCCTTTATTTCCTTAGAAAATGAGCTTTGTTTGTCTTGTTTATGTTTTAGCTTCAGCCAGGATACTGCAATCTATTGTCAGTTTTTTCCTTGGTTCGGCCTCATATTGATATTAGCTTTCATGGGATCCTCTCACATATCAACACTGTCTTTGTATTGAGGAGCAAGGTAACCAAATAACTTTCATCTGGCTTTTGAATAAGTAAGTACATTTTACACAGATAAGAGAAAACTCAGAGGCCCTCAGCAAAAATCTTTTGCACAGTAGTAAGCCCTGAGCCCATTCTGTGTCTTTGGCCAAGAAAATGCCAGATGCCTGAATTCTTATGTGGTTGTTAGGTTGGGCTATAGGTGCAGATACAGGGAGGTACGTACTTTTGCACCTATGATACCTTCTTTACAAACAATGATCCTGTGCAATAAATGACATTACAGAACTTCAGCCTTCCAATAGGAGTAACTGTATAACAGCAAAACCAACAAGAAGTCCTTGTGGCACCTTAGAGACTAACAAATGTATTTGGGCATAAGCTTTCGTGGGCTAGAACCCACTTCATCAGATGCATGGAGTGGAAAATGCAGGAGCAGGTATAAATACATGAAAATATGGCAGTTGCCTTACCAAGTGTGAGGTCAGTCTAATGAGACAATTCAGTTAACAGTAGAATACAAAAGGAGGAAAAATAACTTTTGTAGTGGTAATGAGAGTGGCCCATTTTAAACAGAAGACAAGAAAGTGTTAGTAGGGGGAAATTAGTATGGGAGAAATTAGATTTAGGTTTTGTAATGACCCAACCACTCCCAGTCTTTATTTAGGCCTAATTTGATGGGGTCCAGTTTGCAAATTAATTCCAGTTCTGCAGTTTTGCACTGGAGTCTGTTTTTGTCAGTCTACTGTTTGAAAGTGCATGCATGCAGTCTTCAGTGTCAACAAAAACATAATGCAGACAAAAGAAAGAGCACAAGCTAAATATCAAACTGTTTTGAAGAAATCAGAAGAAACTGGGAAGTAGTGGTTGTGCAGGCAAAGAAAGACACTAAAGTAATTGAGATAGGAAACCTTAGAAAAGTTAAAAATACTATAGTTTGGCATGTTCAAGAAACCTGTTCATTTGGTCTTCAGTGTAGTCTGTGCTTCATGGATAGATTCCAGACATCCTGATCTTTCCTCTAGTGAAGGTTTACTTGTGTCTGTTTGCATGTGTATATGCACGTGTGTTTGGTGAAGTAACACAGGAATCATTATTATTTAATTATCACTTTTTCATTACAAGGAAGGATTGTTGGATGTAGAAAAGTTAGAGTGTGAAGGTGAACTAACTGGCACGGAAATCAGCTGCTTACGTCTCAAAGGTCAAATGATCTACTTACCTGAAGCAGACAGCATTCTCTTTCTTTGTTCTCCAAGGTACTTTAAGCAATAAAAGTACTCCATTTGACAATGTGGAATAGCCACCAAATTGCAAGAGTGTCTCTAAATGTGTGGATGACTACAAAAACTCACTGGACCAGATTCTGTTCTAAGTTATAGTGGTGCAAGCCTAGTGATATAAGGGAGTTGCATGTAGAGAACAAAATGTGGTGCATTTATAAAATCATTCATTACAAACATTGGGACATATTATCCCTCCTTTTTCTAAGCAGCACACCCCATTAACTGAGTGGTTTTTAATAAGTCATGACATTTGGTTTATGAATTTCATAACCCTAAGAACTAGGAATCAACTTTCTCGTCTGCCGATGTGCTCAAATAGTAGTTTCAATGCAGTTTTCACAGTGAGATGGAGTGATATTTAAGAATCAGCTGGAAAATTAATTTGGAAAATAAATTATGTAATGGACTCATGTCATAGCATGACAACTGTCATCTTGATTGTGATGAGGGATTGAACTGAGGACCTTCAGAGCTAAAAGCATAAACCTTTATAGTTTTGCTAAAGGATCAGTCTTGTAGCAGTGAGATAACACAGTCCTATCATTTGTGGAGTGGGCACAGGTGATAGACTGGTAACATACACTGACCAGTAGGTTATAATAGCATTGCTATTATGGGGGGGGGGGGGCGGTATTTTAGACATTTATAAAATGCATCAATCAGAGCTCTGTATGCACATGTACAATGAAGACATGGATTAATGCATACAGTTACAAGGTAGTTGGTGGAAGCTACTTGTTTTACCATACTCCCAATCGTTAATTAAAAGTATTAACTCACTATTTACCCATTTAACCCCAATCCCTGCTACTAATCAATATTTTAAAGGATCTCTTAGGCAAGTTTACTTTAATGTCCATTTCATTTTATAATGAAATACATTTCTCGATATAACAGTGTGATGAACTTGGATGATTTAACCAGAAGAGGGTTATATCTGAGTGACATTCCGTTGCATGATGCTACCCGTGACCTAGTCCTTTTGGGAGAGCAGTTCAGAGAGGAATACAAGCTGACTCAAGAACTGGAGATCCTCACAGATAGACTTCAGCACACACTAAGAGCACTGGAAGATGAGAAGAAAAAGACAGACACGTAAGAGTTAATTCCCAGTTTTAGACTGGGACAAAAACGGCTGGTAATTGTGGAGCCAAGAGAGCACAAACTTTTCTCTTTATAATATTGTATAGTCTGAAGGTTCTCAAACATTAGCTGCAGTATAGAATACCACATGCATAGAAAACTGAAAGACTCCTTTCCTTCTTTGCTGTAAAACGCTAAAAACTAAAGTGAAGCAACAGTCCCCATAGCTTTAGAAATGACCTAAGAGAGCAGTGTTCCAGGAGAACATCTTACTGAGGCTGTGTTAGGCAGAGCTAGTGACAACATGCCAATGATACAGAAATCACTGTATAATGTACTATGTTCCCTGTAAATAAAGAAGATAATTCATAGGGATCAGGCCATTTGAAATAACATTGAGAGAAATAATAAAATATTAAGTAATTATTGATCTACCATATGTAACATTTAATTATGAAAATTTAAATTTGAAAATGACAGAAAACACAATCAGGCTACACAGAATTTGATTTCCTTAGTTGAAAACTGTATTACAGTCTAGAGGCAGCCAAAAATAAAAGACTATTTAAAGTCCTGCTATGGTATGATTCTATGAATTGGTTTTTCTATGCCTTGTGAGAGGTGCACTAGTGCACAGTACATTGAACGTGCAAATTATTTCTATTACATAATGATCTCTAGACAGAACTAGAGAGAAGACTAGTTACTGGTAAATTAAGTAGCTCGCTCTGAGTCAAGCTGGATTTGACTAGTAGTCAAATGTCCCTATTTGAAAAATACTCACCAGTGTTGTAGTAGCAAAGTTTCTCCAGGTCTGTCAGTACCTAATAGGGATGTTGACAATGTCCTGCTGTCAAGTCTGTTGTCCTATTGCTTATCCTGTAGAGTGGTGGCTGTCACTGCAAATGAGTGGCAAGGAAATGATGAGTTGAGGAACTGAAAAACAAAGGAAGCTTTAAAAAAACCCTACTTTTTATTTGTTTTGTTTGACTTGTAAAAACACTTTTACCATCAGTGAACAGTAACCTGTTTGGCACCCAGTAGGAAAGGCAGCATCAATTATTGCTCAACACATACCAGAATATAGTCCATAACTATATTTAATGCAACAGAAAGGTTGCACAGAAAATCTAAAAGTTAGGATTCTGGTGACAGTATTCATTGAGCCATGTTGCAAATCCTATGTTTTTTTGGCATCTGTATACAATATTACATTAAAGACATACCTAGCGATAATAGTTTCAAGATGCACATTAAAGTGGGAAACTAGGGACTGAAAATGCTGTATTTGTGTAATGTATAACTTGTGCTGTTAGAAGTGTAGCTTTTGCATTTCTAATTTTTAACTTTGTCCGAACCATTTCTGCATGCAATTTGAGTCTTTTTTTTTTTAAAACAAAGGAAACATGTATCTCTTTTAAAATGTTAGCATTTAAATTGTCCCAATTAGGCTTTGACTTTCACATCTCATTGAGGTGAACAGAGTGTGAGTGGTATGTTCCTACTTTGCTGCTTCTCTTCTTTAGCTGGACACATTTTTCTACAAGACTTGGTTAGCAGGGGCTACAGTACATCAGTGTAAGATCAACTTTTTTAAATGAAAGTTTAAAATTTCCAGTATATTGTGGAATCCGGTAAAAACTTCAACATTTTCTTCATGCCAGGGATTGTCTCCTCTCTACAGTATCAGTACAGTTCTTTGTTTTGGTATGGTTTGTTTTATGGAGGCTTATGCAATTTGAGTTTGTGAGGCATTTAAAATCTCCCTGACCCAAACTTGAGTCGGATCCTGTGAGTCCTCACACATAGACCCACTGTGGCTAGTGGGACTTCATGCAGGAAGAGGAGGCCACCTGCACAGGGCTGATTGCAGGAGTGGGATCTCTCTGAGCAGCAGTCTGAGAACATCAGCCCCAATACTTAAAAATGTAATGAGAGAAAATGTGCAGTGATATCGCAAAAGGCTTTAATAATATTTAAGTGGATGCATTTTGGACATGCTCAGAGGTGATTTTTCTGTTGCTGCTAACGTGTATTTATATATTAGTCCCTTCCTCACCAAAACCTAGAAAAGCACATACTCTTCAGTAGGGACTTTGGGTCCAGTCCTGCAATCTTTGCTTACTTGAAAACTCACTTAAGTCTGAGAGATGTTAGTACCATCAGATTGCAAAACAATTCTGCCCATGATTTTCAGAACAGACTTACAGCAAAAATGTCAGAAGTTTGAAACTTAGCATAGAAATAGGACTCAGCCATCCAACCTTTACTTATGAAAGTAGCCCTTGCTCATGTAAGTCATTCCAGTGAAATCTCTTTTGAATTTGCTGTCCCTGACACCAGCACTCTGCCTCATTCCTTGTACTTGGTGATGGCAAGGACCAAAACATATGATTTCTTGTGTGACATTGCATAAAGGGAGGAAAAACACCTTGCACTCTCTTTCCCTCCCTTTTTCTGCACATGCAGAAGGTACCACAATCATACCCATCAGATGCAAGAGAGTTTAGAATTGCGTAGGGAGATCAGGGATGTGTTAAGCCAGTTTAAGTAATTCCAGTAATTGAGACTGAACACTTTGATGTATTTAGAATAAAGTAATTTTAGAAAATTCCATCTATTTTTCTTTGGGGAAATGCATCCATCCATTATTCTTATCTCTCTTCCTCATCTTTCTCATCCTGTTTATTCCTTTCTTCTTAGCTTTTATGTCTCTCTTAGCCTGTAATGTTTATTGTAGGCTGTATAACCAATGAGATCTGCCAGAACTTTAAAGTGCATAATTTTAGATTGCAAAGTAGTATAATTTTTTCTGAGTTACCACCAGATTTTTTTTGCTAAGCCCTGAATTGTTACCGCTTTGGCAAATTCCTGAGTTTGAGTTCTGTACAGTGGCAGATGAAAAGCTGAAAAAGGGTAAACATGAGGGTGGAATATGGGCCTATGTGTATGATTTAGTTTTTAATTTGCATTGCGATGTACAATGTACACTGTTTTCTTTTTGTCATATGGACTGTTCAATTTGTTGCAAAAATGTAATAAACCCTAAGAGTGAGATACTGCACTTGTGTAAATTGGTATAGACCCATTGAAATCAGTGGAACAAATCCACGTTACACCAGCTGAGGATCTGGCCCACATACTTTCGGAATAAGAAAAAGTAGTACCAGGTATCTTTAACAGATTATGTCCAAGGAATTATCAATATATTTCTTAGTAGTTAAGTGGTGGCTTTGACCTATTAGCATGTGTGTTTGTAATGCAATTGCCTTAACCATATGAACCACACTGATGTATATCAGAGCCTGGTGTTTAAGGTATAGACTCCAGTATAAGCCTTGTATATCACTTAACTGTTGAAAATTATTAATGTATAGTAACCCCTCAGGGTCATATTTGAATAATACATTTATTCTCTCTCTCTCTCTCTTTCTCTCATATCCCTTACTTATTTTACCTGTTTAGATTGCTGTATTCTGTCCTTCCACCATCTGTTGCAAATGAACTAAGACACAAGCGTCCTGTGCCAGCTAAGCGGTATGATAATGTGACCATTCTCTTCAGTGGCATAGTTGGATTCAATGCATTCTGCAGTAAACATGCCTCTGGAGAGGGAGCCATGAAAATTGTTAATCTTTTAAATGACCTTTACACAAGATTTGATATTCTGACTGATTCACGAAGGAATCCATTTGTTTATAAGGTAAACTTGAGATTTTAGGGCATTGCTACTGTGTTGCTATAAGGTAGTGTCATAAAATAAATATAATCTCAGTTCAGTCCATTGACTTTACATGTTTTCACAACTCTGATGTGGATTTAGTCTGCAGTGAAGAAAAGAACATGTCCACTGCTAGTTTTGACAATATACAGAGTGAAGAACTCTTATTTGGAACTCTGCACATTGAAATAAATGCATGCAATCATTAAAATAAGTACTTTTGGTAAATAAAGGTAGAATAAGCTGCTAATCAATAGGTAGTGAGCTCTCCAACTAATTTTAAGAAGTTGTATACATGAATCTCCAAGACTGTGTTAGGAATATGGAAAAAGATGAAGGGGAAAGTATTTGAAGTGTCTAGCAATCTTAAAAGAAACACTACAGTAGCTCTAACTTTCTGAAGCATAATTGCCAAACATATTTTGATAGGTGGAGACAGTTGGAGACAAGTATATGACAGTGAGTGGTCTACCAGAGCCATGCATTCATCATGCACGATCTATCTGCCACCTGGCATTGGATATGATGGAAATAGCAGGACAGGTTCAAGTAGATGGAGAGCCTGTAGAGGTTAGTATTTGTCCAGGGTTCAGTAAAGACCTGTTGAATTTTCTTAAAATCCACCACTGAAATACCACAAAACTCAAAATCCAGTCTTCACAAGTTTTATTATTGCTAGAAGATGAGTGATCTTTTCAGTGATATGAAGAAACAGAAATATGTGTGACATGTATAATCTATCCCCTCAAACCCCCAAAACATAGTTACTATGTTTGCCAATCTTAAGGACCAAGTTCTGCCCATAGCCATGTATGTTTGGCTGCCATTGATTTCAGTGTGCAAGCTGCAACTGCCCATCTGAGTGCAATACGTATTTGCTTGAAGCACAGAATATAGAATGACAGTGTTCTCTCAACAACCCATTTTGATTCTGGTTCAGAGCCACCAGCCAGCATGGGAAAATCTTTCATTCTAGAGCAATGTATGTTTCCACAGGCATTTGTTGAAGTGGAGAATGGCACTACTGTGACTACTGGAAGTTACATTTTGAATTAACACAGAATTAGACGTCTTGTAGTAATCTCTCATTTTCAGAAAAATAACCGCTGGATAAACAGGCACATTCCCATGTACTTGAATGGAGTTGTCCCTGCATCTGCCAGTAGCTTATTAGGTCCTGGGTGTTTCACTGTATTTGTGAGTATAGAAGTGAAGAAAGCCTGATTTGATGCTCTACAATAACTGAGAAGTCTTTTAAAGGACTTAGCCCATTCTTCATAATGAAAAGCATCTTTGCTAATAAGCATCATGTCTGTATGAAACTGAGCCACAAAAACCCCACTGAACAAATACTATCTTTGTAGGGTTCTTTAAGTGTATGTACCATAATTCACTTGTGACCTTTTTATCACTGAATAAAATCATTATATATTAAATGGTTGGGATCCTGCTGGCTCATGTTCCTTTAGAATTATAAATTTAGACCCAGTTGTTCCAGTATATGAATTGGGCTTTGTTAAAAATGTAGTGAAATAATTGAAAGATTTTCCCAGTTCCAAATTAGTTTGTATATGTACAGGGTTTCATGGAAAGGGACACGTTCTTAATTCTGAGTCAGTGTAACTCATAATTTATATGGAAAAATGTAGGATGGTGCCTTCCACTTAATTCAATAACTGCTTAATTTAATCAAAACAGGAACCAAACTATTTGTTAAAATAATGACTCCCACCCATTCTTTTGATTACTTTAGGCATGAATTCAGTCATCATTTATAGAAAGAAGCCATTTTTTCAAGGCTCCATTGGAAGTACTCATGATTTACACCAGTTTTCCTGGGAGTGGAATCATGCCCCTCTTAGCAAAAATAGCAGTTATTCTGAATGGAGCAGAAATAACACAATCTCACAGAAGACCTATTTTAACAAGAGGTGGGCTTTCACTCTGGAGAAGCTCTATTGGATATATGCTCCTGTAATAGAGAATTTGGCGAGATGATTTTACCAAAAAGCTGTGTAATTCAGACATTATTATTAATATTATAAGTACTGCCCTGTGCTATCCAAGATGTGCTATGCACCTTGGTGATTAGATGGGGTTAGTAATTAATTTCAGGCAGTGGACTTGGTGAAAGGAAAAGGAAGACACTCTATCACCCTTGCAGATGTGTTCACACGTGAGATTTTTGAGTTATGTATCTGTGTGCTCGGTTCAAATGACAGTATGCAATATGTTAGACTTACAAATTGCTCATTACTCTAAGTTTTAACTTCAAAATCCTTATGTTTCTTTTTTAAACAAGAATATATGTATATATATGAAAGTCATCTTGTGTCCTATGCACCTAATATTTAAACCTCTGTGTTTGAAGTCTCCAGGTGGCTTAGGTAACATGCACAGTAGCCAAATTCTGCTCTGAGTTACACTCACAACTCATTAAAATCAACAAGTGTATTCTTATGCTCTTCCTTTGGGGAGTGCAACACAAAACTCACAGCCTGGGCTTGGGACTATGGTGATTTGAAGCCACTTTTGTGTCCTTCCAGATGTGGGCTGCTACAGAGGTTGAAATGGCACCTGATGTAACTTAGATAGCCCTGGAGGGTTCCTACAGGTGGCAGTGCCACACAGAGTCACCCTAACAGCTTCCATTGTGCCCCTTAGTCTCCATTCCCCACCACCAGCACACCTCTGCTCCAGGATTTGTGGAGTGGGTCTCAGAAGAGAGCCTGCAGTCGTCAGTATCCTATGCCAAGATAATTCTTCTCCAGCCAAATCTGCCCTTATGCTTTGAAAAAGTGGGCCTGATTTTCCACTGTCATGCACTTTGTACAGTCATGTACACCTGTGCAAAGTGGGTGTAGAATACTACCATTCTGAATTTTAGACTCAGTCTGCACAGCAGTAAATGACTACACATGGTATAAGGCGATAAAGAATCAAGACTGATGTCTTATAAAAGATGAACTCCAGCATTTAAAAAATGCACATTATATATATTTAGTGGGAGACATCAAGTTAATAAAATTGATCTTGAACTATAAAACATTCAAACTTGCTTTTTCTTGTTAAAGATAACAATAGGTATCCACACTGGGGAGGTGGTTACAGGTGTCATAGGCCAAAGGATGCCGCGCTACTGTCTCTTTGGAAACACTGTTAATCTAACAAGCAGAACAGAAACCACTGGAGAAAAAGGAAAAATCAATGTTTCTGAGTACACCTATAGGTGAGAAATGCAAAACCCCTTCTTGATAAGAATTTCGAAAGAAACAGCTTTATCAATGTACCTTTAAAGTAACTTTAGATGTGATAGTGACAATCCCACTCAGAATATTACAGCACATGTATTTTCTGAAATGTTGGGTCAAGCTGCATTACTACGAATCACTATTTCCATAGGAAACAATTATATTCAGCCACAGGAATTTGTGGTGAGACATAACCACCTTAAGATATTTGTTAGAGTTCCCCTCAGACATCTTCCATTCAGGTTACTCAAGAATTCAATCCAACTCCAGGCTTCTCACTCAGGTTCCTTTATTTGGTATAAACCAAAGCTACACTGAGTTGTGCAGGCTCAAGTGTAGGGAGTTGGCATAGGGGGTACCACACATCCAAAGTTTTGCAGCAGACTTCTTCCTTCATTTACATTTACACATTTCATTGCATTCATTATACATTTCATTACATATTTTGGGATTGGCTTGGTTACTTTGTAGGAACCAACCCCTGTACAGAATGCTCTGTACACTTATTGTCCATGCATTACTTGCTCTTTTCCTCATCTTCTGTTCCAGACTTATCTTATCCATTGTTACTTTGTCCATTATAAATGGTTCCCTGGGTGTTTTCCCTTACCTTAGCTAATTCCTATATTCTTTTTCCAGACTACTGATCGATTTATCATCCATGTCCAATTATTCATGTTAAGCCCAGCCTACAATATTGCCTGACAATCTAATTAATGTGCCCTCAGATGTAGCATGTTTAATGTTTTCTCTGTATGTGTATGTGTGTGGAGGGATACTCTAATATTTGTTTTTAATTTCAGGTGTCTTATGTCACCAGAAAATTCAGATCCTCAATTCCACCTAGAACACAGAGGCCCTGTTTCCATGAAGGGTAAAAAAGAACCAATGCAAGTTTGGTTTTTGTCCAGAAAGAGTACAGAGACAGAGGTATGACTAACCAAAGAGTAATTCTTTTTTAAAACAAGGCATAAATACAAGAAGTTTAATCTAAACCACTGAGAACCATTTTCACTTGCAAAACTAAATGTTCTCTACAAGAAAGGAACCATTTTGTAAAATGTTATTCCATTAATGTGTTTACTGTCTTGACAGCAGATTAAATGTCTTGATTATTTATCTTTGCTGTTTATGCATTCTCTAAAAAAAACACTTTTGTATTTTAAAAAGTCCTTGAGGGAGTGCCAAGTGTTTAAATATTTATCTGTCCTTACAGATTTCTCTATTATATTAGACTTTGTAATATACAGTACATCTCTGTTTAGCTGACATCTATAGTTAGTGCCATTTGAAAACTCTCCATTTGCCTGCTTGCAGTGAGTGAAATACTGCAGTCTCTCCTATTTTTAGATGCAAGTCCAGCAGCTACCTCTGTGTTGAAGTCAATGGGACCCTGTGCGGGCACAGGGTTCTGCCTGACAGAGGCTTTTGCATGTTTAATTTATAAAGATACAGAGTCGAACTTTGAAAAAACTCTGAAGTGACTTCAGAGCCTGAATCCCATTTTATGAAGTGACTTAAGGAGCAACATCTAAATACCTTTAAAAATCTGGGCCTTGGCAGCCTAAGTCTCATTCAGAGTCCCAAGTGCCTAAATCTTTTTTGAAAATGGGACTTAAGCTGCTAAGCCACTTAGTCACTTTTGCAAATTTTACCCACAATTTTACTGCAAGTATTTGAACAAGCAAATGCTAACTTTTTAATGGTACCTACTAAATGTTGATATTTCTTATTCCAGGGCAATATACTTCAGGAAACAGTCTATATTTTCTCTAGAAAAATTATCTTTAGTCTTTAGCACAAACTCCATAACCTTCCATTAATATTCTGTGTGTCACCTTTTGATGATACTTTGCTAGTTGTGTTTTATACCAATTGCAGAATATATTATAGTTTCATATGACTGACATTTCTGTTTGAGATCCATAGTCAGAGGTAAAAGAGGTTTTATCAAAACATTTTTCACTTTTCCCTACAATTTAAGCAATATAAGTAATTACATGTTATTTTTAAATTATCTCTGATTCTGATTGATTCATGTTGATAATGTGTCACTTCCGTCCCCTTCATCCCAGAAGGCAGTGATGACATCACCTTCTGTTAATTAGATCACAATAATTAACAGAAGAGGTAAATGTTTTTAGCAACTGGATAGAGATTTTATGCCAAACCTTAAAAGGCCTGAAGCCTCTGCACTGTCAGTAGATAGCAATGGAAGTTGTAGCGGCTCAGCACCATTTAGCTTTGTCATCCAGTGACATAGTGCAACATAATTACCTCCTAGGAGGCTGTGCTTTCCAAGCACCCATATTTGCATTTTATGTTCTTTTTCTGTTCTCCACTTAAGTACTCAACAATTTTAGGACTGCGTTTGAACTGAGCATTGGCCACAGTAGCTCTGGCTCTGTTGCTTGTTTTTCAGTTCCTGATGCCCTTGTTTACATGTTTTTAGAACAAAGTGCAGCCGCAGCTTCACTACTGACAGGCAGGTTTGTTTTAAAAAAACACAGAACTAGGACGGCCCAGTTAGTAGAAAAGCTCCGGGTTTTTTTTTTTATTTTTTGGATTTTTTACCTTTTTATGGTTTACAACATTCCAAAAATGGTGAAAATTGCAGCCAAAATAAAGGGAATAAGGAATAAAAATATTGATTACTTAATATAGCATCCACCATGTTGGAGGCAGCTGATGTAAGTATTGCTAAGGTCCCTCCAGATGCTTCATACCCCATGTTTCCCATTTTCAGAGACTCTTCACTTACTTCTCACACTGCTAGTTCCCCAATCTTATCCCAAACATATTCCCTCTTGCAACAGCAATCTCTCTGACTTCACACACTACAGCATAAATGGCTGGAGGGAATCTGTGCCTGGGGTAGTCCTGTGCCTTCCAAGGAGCCTTGGACAGTCAGGGACAAATTAGGGTACGTTGTCACCTCACAGGTGGAATGGTCATAAATCTACTAATAAGGCACTCAAAGCCTGTGATCCTGACACAACAACATTCCTGCTTTACTATGCACTGTCTTCTTTATTTATAATAAAGCCACAATGAAAAGTATCAAACTTATTTTGTCACTGCGTGTCACATTGCTGTTTCAAAGAAAATCCCTTATTTCTCAAACTTCCCTTACATGCACTCAAGGAAATAAAGCAAGATGTTTACTGAGCTGGGGGAAGAGGAAGAGGACGCTGGATAGGGTGCAGTGCTGTGTCCCAAACAACTTACTGGTCTGGCAGTAATGATGATTTGTGGGTATTACTTCGCTTTGCATTTCTCATTTGCCTATCCGCCCTACCATGAAAGTATCATATTCACTGCTTTCCTCCAGACTCTTGCTGTTGTTTGCCTCAGCTTTTGATATTGTTGTATTTTTGCTGTGGGTGTGTATTCCAAGCCCTTTTTGTGGATCATGTAACCTTTCTCGTGTCCTGATAGTACTGAATAACATTATGCAATGTGTGTGCCATAACTAACCCTTTTAATCTCGTGCTTTTCACATGTGCTCTTTGTCTTCATCATCATTATAAAACTATTCTATTACTGCTGTCCATTTTCCTTCAGTATGTCAACATGCAGTACTCCAGTTCCTTCAGGGAATAACACTTGACATACTGTGCTAATTAGTGATGAGAAAACAACAGCTCTTTTGATGGTATTGTACAATTTCCACCTGTATATACTACATATACATTTTTTATATTGAGAGGAGGGGGTTGGTTGTCTAATACCGCAATTTGAATTGTGTGTAAATGTAATTCTATCCAAATGCTGCTCTCTTGCCGTTTAGTTTCATAGATTTATATTAACTGACTGCAACTGACTTGTGCATAATAGATTGCTGGACAATTTTGTGCCACTCACAGTGCTTTGGTTCTTTTCCAATAGACCATGAACACTGAAAGGCACACTGGTGGGGCAAGGTTGTCAGGCAAAGCCTTTTGTTTTGGTCTCTTTAGTTTTCAGAAGTAATTTTGTTTCAGCCCTTGGAAGAATATGATAATATTCTGGACAACAAGTCAGGAATAATTAAATTAGTTTCAATGTATAGGGCATTCCTTTTGGAATAATATATTCATTCTTAGCTCAATGATATTTTCTGAATATCTGCTTTATACAGTTATATGTTAGTACAGTGCAATTACTTATGTGTACAAAATGAAAGTTTGTCTATAGTATATCTCTTATCAGCACAAAAATATATGTATAAATGTTTCATGCTTCTGTGTAAAAGGAACTGCAATAAATTATTTTTTCCATTGGTCTTTGGAAACTTTATTTCTTCAATAAAAATAAACATCTGAATATTACACTTGCTAGAACATCTTCTCCTTAATTCTGTTATATGAAGTCTGAATCTGAATCTTTCCCGTGCTGTCAGATGTCATCTAGGGCATGAACAAGGCTCTGCCATCCTTGTCTATCATGCTGTTCACTGAAATGTCTACCCCACTGTGTTTCTAAAGCTTAACTTTTTTATGAGGATAGGTTATTGGTCTATCATTCAACCCCCAATTTCGAGGATCAGAGGACTGCTTTTCATCTAGTCCCTTTCTGTACTTTGACATGTCCAGCTGAAGTGCCCTTAGCAGGAGTTAAAACTCCTGCCAGCATAGTTCACAGGGTCACTGGAGCACACAAACCTCCCTACCAGGTCAAGATGCAGTCCCCAGGGAAAGATTATGCAGAGTGCATTCTTTAGCTGTTTGCCAAACTATGGCAGAAGCCTGCCCCTGTGGAACTGGTTACAGGATCAGGGCCTTAGATTAAAGTAGTGCTTGAAATGTGCAGATTCTCTCCTCACAAAAAAGTCAATGAGGACATAAAATTGCATGTACAGTCATTACTTTTGATACATTTAAGCAACAATTAGCAACATAAAATTACATCTAATGACAGTGAAGGTTGTGTGAGGACTCAGCTCATTCACCCAAAAGTTTAAAAGCAAGGAAATTGGAAGTTAAGTGGCAATCCTTGTACATTCTTTTCCACCTTCAGATTGTTTGTAGCTGTTGATAACATACTCAAACACTCCATAAGGCTGTCACTTCCATTCCCCCACAGATATTCAAAAGCAATATGCACCCTGACTTCATCAAACCTGCACTCTAACACAAAGCCTTAACATTGACCTCTGCAGAGTTCAGGTAGAATAATTTCCCAAATGCATGTTGTGAGATGTGCTGAGCTGTTGATAAACTGAAACAAAAACAAAAGAGGTCACTTAAGTTTTTGCATTACGCTGCAAGTTCAGTGAAGTTGGGGTCTATGAAAAATTCAAATAGTCCTCAAAGTTTATGTTCTTGCTATATGTATTTTGGCCATTTCAATGAGTGAAATATATATATACCAATCTACTGCAGCACCATAATAATAGCTCATATGTAGAGAATGCTTTTTTATCCCAAAGGAACCTGCGCAGTTTAGATACTGAAATTATTAAAATTGGTCTTGAGTTAAATGTTCCTCTCAGATTACACTAAAAATTGTTACAGTGATTTTTTTTACCTATATTTCAATGCCTCTTTTATTTAATTGGTTTATTTTTTTTTCCAATTTAAAATGATATAGTGGCATCCAATCTAAATTATATGAGGCAAAACTACCAATGTTTGTGTCATAGTGCCTGGAGTGGCTCACAGCTAAGAGTGCTAAACTCAGGTCAGACTGTCAGAAACAAACACCCTAGACTGGTAGTATATTCTATCATTAGATTTCCCCAAGCCAGTAACAAATGTGTACTCTTGGATCACTATATTAGTTTTGCCACGCAGTCACAGACAATCCCCTTACTCTCTCTAGCTTCTCTTTATCACCCAGGCAAACAGGACTTTGTGATAAATGGTTATTAAAGCTAAAAATCACATATATTAGATTCTTCCAACCCCAAAGGATCAGTCACTCACTCCAAGTCACTGGATGCATCTTGACTCGATTTCACACTAAAGATGCAGGGTAGCCAATTTCTTTATTAAACTAAACTAAAGATTTATTAGATAAAATACATTACAGTTGGATCAGAGTTTGTAGTCCAAATGATTGCAGAGGTGTAGTAGTCTGCCAGCCTTTTAGTGTCTTTTCATAAGTTCCCCAGGTCTTCCCAAAAAATTGTTTTTGGAGCCCTCTCTCTGTTTTCTGGAATGCCCCCCATAGCATTCAGATGAGGCAGAATCGCCGCCAGTGTACCTTTTTATAGATGAAAACAATGTAGCAAGCATTTTTATCATCCCATGGGGCTTGCTTTGTTGGCCAAAAGCAGTCTGTGGATTTCCATTGTCTTTCACATAGTGACCCATGCTTCAAAGTCAACAACCACCTCATCCAGAGTTCTAAGATTTCAATTCCAGTTCATGGGTCATTTAGAGATAATGTAAACACATCAGAAATAGGTTTTCATTAGATTTTACACATCAAGTAACTTCACTTCTAAACCTTTAAATACAGGCCTTTTGACGTAATGTTAATTAAGCAGAATTGCACATAGTGTAAAGGTAATTACAGAGTTACAGGACATGAAAAAGTATATATTTAGCAGCAACAGGTTAATTGAGTTACACTAATATACGTTAAACAGGATGTAGGTAGATGAAGATAAATACAATTAACATCTAATCTAACAAATGAATTATCTAGATATACAATAATATCTTTAAACATGTCTTTGAAGTTCACTCACCCATGAATTGGTACACTTAACACTTCTTTAAGTTCTTGAACACAACTAGCTAATTGTCAGCACTACAGTTTGTTTCATAGACTTTTTTCAGAGACAATTTTATCTCAGGATGCTAAAAAAGTCAAAGTAGGGGAAAGTTCAAAGGAAAAGTGCCTGAAACAAGGAACCTAATGTTCGATCTAATTGTGTTGTAATCTGCATGGGACAAATGCTGCAGTCCTTACTCAAGAAAAGCATGGAAATCAACTCTGCTTGGTGTTATTTTTCTCAAGTAAGCCTTCCTCTGCAAAGAATATGATCTATTCTCTTACAGTGGCACCACAGCTGGCTTCCACTGTGGGAATCTGATTCCTTTGGCTGCCTTTGATAACTTTTCTATCTCTGTCATATTATAAAGCAGACAGCATATTGCAGAAAGGGAGAGGGGAAGAATTAAAATTAAATCAATGTTTTTCAATATTTTTTCCAAAAACCAATGCTTTTTTGATACTGTTCCAGCTGGGTATACAGCAAATAAGAGAGATTAGATTATGCAGAAAAGTACAATATATTCAGTGGAGCAGCTGATCCTCAGAACTTCTGAAATTTAGGCTCCAGGTATCTCAGACCTCCCACAAAACCAGTAGGTTTTTGGAAAACTTTGGCCTGGCTTTTACTTTCATTGAGCTCCTCATTTCTATTCACCCAAGATTTCTTGCATAATATACAGACATCATTCACAGTACAGGGTCTGATACAACGTAATGGAAGACATCAATAAAGATTCCCATTGGTTTCAATGGGTTTTAGATCAGACCTACCTAGCCCAAACTGGCAGACCGTAAGGGTTACCTTATGAAGACATCCATAATCTGATTATTTGGCACATTTGTGTTAAAAGTTTTCAGGCTTTTCATTGACATTTGTCCCGTGCAACTCTGTCAAAGTCTGAATTTGGACCTTTAGGTGTAGGTGAGTGTATATCAATAACATCTTTTTGCTAAAACATAATTAATTATTCTATTCCTGCAGTGATATATTACCACTATGTTCACTTTATTTAATGCATGAATATATTTGTGATGCTGCACTCTATATAATTTTATAAAAATATGCTAATGAGTATGAATATAATGTAACTGGAATATGCTTAATGCAAAAGGTCTTTTGTAAGTATCATTGCAAAGCTTATAATCGACTAAGTGTGATCATCCTATTTGTATAAATGTACTGCTCTTGTATCCGAAACTAGACATATGAAATATAACTGAGAGCCTATTGTCATTATGCAAAGTGTGAGCCATTAATGGTTTGGAATCTTCATGGCTGCCATCAGCCAGGACAATTTCTGCAGATGGCTTTGTTTTACTTGTAAGTCTTCCTGTATACGTGTGCTAGCAAGTGGGTAATGAAGTCTTACAGTGACATATGATCATGTCACCTGAACTGGAATCCGTCTTTAACCTGGTGTTTTTCCATTGAGAAGGAGGGGATGGGAACCCAGAGAGGGACAAAGGATTCCCGCCTTATGCAAAAGATATATAAGTGAGTGGAACGGAACAAAGAGAGGAGCCATCATGATAAATCCCCTAGCTACCACCTGAGCTGGAACAAGGGCTGTACCAGGGGAAAAGATTGTTCCCAGAGTAGGAAGACATCCAGTCTATGAAAAAAACTTACTGAAACATCTCTGAGGGTGAGATTTTATCTGTATTCAGTCTTATTACTGTATTAGACTTAGATTTGCATGTTTTATTTTATTTTACTTGGTAATGCACTTTGTTCTGTCGGCTATTACTTGGAACCACTTAAATCCTACTTTCTGTATTTAATAAAATCACTTTTGACTTATTAATTAACCCAGAATATATATTAATAACTGGCAGGGGGCGCAAACAGCTGTGCATATCTCTCAGTGTTATAGAGGGCAAACAATTTATAAGTTTATCCTGTATAAGCCTTCTACAGGGTAAAACAGATTTATTTGGGTTTAGACCCCATTGGGAGTTGGGCATCTCAGTGTTAAAGACAGGAACACTTTTGTAAGTTGCTTTCAGTTAAGTCTGCAGCTTTGGGGCATGTGGTTCAGATCCTGGGTCTGTGTTGGAGCAGACTGGTGTGTCTGGTTCAGTAAGACAGGGTGCTGTATTCCCAGGCTGGCAGGGCAAGCAGGGGCAGATGTGGTCTTGGCACATCAGGTGGCAGTTCCCAAGGGGGTTTCTGTGGTCCAACCAGTCACAATATTCATCAAACTTCATTGGGCTATTGTAGGTCTTAAGACTTGAGCAGCAGGGATTTGTGTGTGTTTACATGCAGTGTGGTACACATAGTACACTAAAGCTTCCACAGAAATAAGTTCTGGGAACATAACTTGAAGGTTAATAAACTAGGACCTTTGATGGGTGACAAAACAAAGACAGAATAACACAAATGAGTGTCTCAGTCACAGTTTATGTTCATAATATTATTGCGGTGGGGTTTTTTCTTGTTATTCTGTTTTGTGAAGTACAAAGACTTTGTAGATAAGCATACAAAAGAAAACTTTTTGAAACTTTAAAAAAAATAGAGGCTGAGATTTATTTTTTTAAGTAACCCCTGTGGCAAAGTACCTGCCTCTCCTTTTCTTAGCTCAGTCCTTCTTAGCCTCGGAGATACAGGCCTGGGCAAAGTAAAAGAAAAAAACCCCTTCCCAATCTCACAGGGTCTGGCTGATCCCTTCTCAGCCAGCCCCTTGCTCCAGTTTCCTCTCCTTCTGGGGAGAATGCAATCTGCCCTGCAAGAAGGGTCTCAGAGTTCAGCTGCCCCTACTCGCTGGCAGCTACTCTGCTTCTCTCTTCCTCTCCCCCCTTGCTTCCCTGCCAGGGAGGTTTTAAAAAGGTCTCCAGCAATTGGGGCCAGCTGGACCTAATTAGTTCCCTGCTAACCCCTGTCCCAGCTGAACCTTATTCCTGCAGGGCTGAGCCTTCCGGGACCAATTAGTACCCCTCTCCTGGTAGCTAATTGTCCTGAGTTTGCCACACCCCTCACAAATTATTTTCTGTTAGACAAAGTAATATCATCTGGTAAAATTATACATAAGAATAGGTAAAATAGTAATGAAATACATTGGTGGTAGAATTTTAGGAAACATGGATTCTCAAATTTGTCTAAGTGGTAATTATTAACTAATTATTAACTAATATCTAATTATTTAGATAAGTTAGATGTATTCAAGGCAGTAGGACCTGATGAAAGTCACCTTGGGGTACTAAAGGAACTAGCTGAAGAAATCTTGATACCATTAGCAATTATTGTCAAGAACTCACGGTGAATGGATGAGGTCCCAGGGATCCGGAGAAGGGCAAATGTAGAATCCATCTTTAAAAGAAGAACAAGGAGGACTTGGGGAGTTATAGACCAGTCAGATTAACTTCAGTATCTGGAAAGATATTGGAACAAATTATTAAATAATCTGTTTGTAAGCATAGAGGATAATAGGGTTATAAATGATAGCCAACATGGATTAGTCAGCAATAAATCATGCCAAACCAACCTAATTTCTTTCCTTGACAGGGTTAGTGGACTATTGGATGGGAGGAAGATGTAGACATGATCTATCTTGATTTTAGTAAGGCTTTTGACACAGTCCCACCGGACATTCTCATAAGTAAACTAGGGTGGTGTCATCCAGATGAAATTACTATAAGGTGGTGCACCACTGATTGAATGACCATACTCAAAGAGTAGTTGTTAATGGTTCGCTGTCAATATGAGTGGACATTTCTAGTGGGATCCTGCAGGGGTCTGTCCTGGTCCCAGTAATGTTCAACATTTTCATTAATGACTTAGTGTAGCAGGGGGATCTCCCCCCTTAAGTGCCTGTGGAGCCAGGAAGCAGCAAGCCCCGGTCTAATGAGAAGTCCAGTGGGCAGGTGTTGCAAGCCAGCTGATCAGCTAATCAGTGGCTAATGGTTGGCTTTGTTTCTCAGCTGAAAGGTGTAAGTGAAGACCCAGGGAGGGACTAGACCATACACACTACATTGAGCAGCAATGGAAGAGTGCAACAGGGTGGGTAGGCCCTGTGATCCTCCTGAGGTGATGGGAGGGCTGTGACCCTTGAGCTACTGGAGGGTAGATGACTGGGCAGTATCAATGCAGGCAGGACTATAACTTTTATTACTTTCCCATATCATTTTGTGTTTGTGTGTCAAAATAATAAAAGCCCGTGTAGAAGACTAAAAGACTTGGGCATGGCTGATGGTTTGAGGGTTGTATCCAACAATTCTGAATTTTTGTTCTTCCTGGATGAAACCAGAGACTGATTCTCTGTGGAAATTGTGGAACTGATGATGCTAGCCTCCTTCACTAAGTCTTAGGTGGTCTAGTGTGGTGGTTTTGAGTGTCCCATAATGCTTTTCTGCCTCTACCTCCAAGGCATGATATGCTGCCTGGGCTTTTCCTGACAGGCAATGTGCAATCATTACCCCTAGCCACCCACTCAGAAGTCCATAGGAAGGCCTTGGGTTCAGCGTCTAGCCCATTTTAATGAGGATTCTTCCCTCCCACATAGGTAACTGCAGCCCTGCACACAGATGTGGGGTCCAATTTTCTGCAGATAATAGGCCAATCATTAGCTGGATCAGCTGGTTCCCAATACTTGCCTGCTGGGTTTCTCCTTAAGCCAGAACCCTTAAAGTGGAAGACCACCTTGAATAATGGAGTGGAGAGTATACTTATAACATTTGTGAATGACATCAAGCTGGGGGTGGAAGCAGCTAGCACTTTGGAGAACAGGATTAAAATTGAAAATGACTTTGATACATTGATGAATGGTCTGAAATCAACCAGTTGAAATTCAGTAAAGACAAGTGCAAAATACTCTCTTAGGAAGGAAAAATTAAATGCACAACTACAAAATGGAGACTAACTGGCTTGGCAGTAGTACTGCTGAAAAAGATCTGGGGGATATATTGGAATCACAGATCGAATATGAGTCAACAATGTGATGCAGTTGTGAAAAAGGCTAATATTTTGAAGTGTATTAACAGGAGTATTGTACATAAAACACAGGAGGTAATTGTCTCATTGTACTTGTCACTGATGAGGCCTCAGCTGGAGTATTGTGTCCAGTTCCAGGAGCCTTTAGGAAAAGACATGGACAAATCAGGGAGAGGTCTGGGGCATGGTGACCTGCCCAGAAGAGAGTCGTGTGACCCCTCTAAGAACTTCCCCTACCACCCTCTACCAATCAGAGTGCAGCACCAACCCTGGAAGTCCCAGTGCCACATGGAAGAGGCCATTTCATTCCAAGAACACGTTTTACAAATTGTAGAAATGCTGAGAGGAAACATGGACTCCTTTACCACCCCCCTGAGAACTTCAGACTTTGTTTTAGCTCCAAGGGCCTTACACCACCCACGGAGGAAGTGCTACATCAGCTGAGGAGGAGGAGGGAGTGGCCATGGAGAGACCTGTAGCCCAGGCATTGGGATACTGAAACCCAAGCACTCGTGAGGCAGCCCGACAAACGTGATGGCCTCTCGTTGTCCACCTATATGGAGGAAGGTGACCACGGCTCATGGGAGTCACTGGTGGTGTGGTGGGATGATGGCTCTCCAGCATGGTACCTCCTGTTGGTCATCCTGGGAATTAGCTCTTCCAGTCCGGAGCACCCTCTGCAGGCTGGTGTCTTGCCTGCTGCTGGCCCCCTGTGTCCCTCGCGGACCCAGTTCCCTTTGCTCTGGGGCTCTGCCCTAGCAGTAACCCCCAATATGGGTCTCCCCTCCCTGGGGAACCCCCAACCCTCTAAACCCACCTTGCCTCAGTGGCTACTGCCAGTAATCATCTAGCCCCAGCTCCCTGGGGCAGGCTGCAGTCTGTAAACCACTCATCATCAGCAAAGGGTGTTGGACCAGCTGCCTCTGCCTATTCCTGGGCTGCCTGGCCCTCTGCAGCCCTAGTACCCTTTTGTGGGTCCTTAACTCAGCCTGCAGCCTAGGGCTTTGCTAGGCTGGAGCTCCCCAGCTCCCTCTACCCTTCCTCAGCACTGCTCTACCCTAGGTAACCTTCTCAGCTTCCCAGGCAGCCAGGTCCTTCCCTCTCTAGGAAGCTAGAGAGAATATGTGTCTGTCAGTCTCTGGCCCTCAGCCCTCTTATAAGGCCAGCTGTGACCTGAGTGGGGCATGGTCCGACCTGTGGCTGCTTCCCCCAATCAGCCTAGTATTTCTCCACTACAGCCCTCTCCAGGGCTGCTTTAACCCCCTCAGCACAGAAGAGGGATGACCACCCCGCTACAGTGGACAAGGTGAATAGAAAAATCATTGCTCAGGTAAATGAATGACGGTCGAGGATGGGGTGTAGTGGAGTTAGGAACCGACCTGGGGTTTTGTAAATCTAAAAACAAGTGTTTGGGGGGGGGGGCTTACACTGTTTCTTTTTTGAAAATCTCTCGACAGCTCGATGCCTTTCTAGAGGCCTTGAGAACTCACACATTGGTAGCCCTGTGGGAGTAAATCTACCATGCATCGACCATTTTTGCTGATATCTGAGACACAGATCTCAAGAGGAAAATCTTGAAAAGGACGAAATGAAAAAATGAATTAGCTCAGACTCCCTAATGGTAGGGATCATGGTGTCCATTTTCACAGGTGGCTGTAAAAGGCCTGTTAAACCAAGTGATTAATAAACTAGTTTAAATTTGTCAATATGAATGTGTCCCCTCCGTACTTGTGTTAGTAAAAGACGATACAAGTAACAGTCATCTCTACGCAGACGGCTCTGTTAAAGAAAATATATTATACCCTCAGGGAATTTGGGAGTTTTGGCGGGGTGAAACCTCTTTTTCAAGTGGACAAAAAGCATAGTGAAACTTTGGCTAGAAGACAGGTTATAGCTTGGCTTTCAGATCAGGACGCTTACACTTTACACAAATTGGCTCACATATGTTTTAAAAGAAACAAGATCATTGTTTCAGATATGGATGCACAATAGCAGGCAGATCTGGTGGATATGCACCGGTTCTCCAACCACAACAGCGGTTTAAGTTCATCTTAACAGTGATAGACATTCTATCCAAATATGGCTGGGCCTTAAGCCTAAAAGACAAGAAGGGTGGTGAGGTATTCCAGGCCTTTAAAGCTATATTCAGTAATGATCGTGTGCCTCAAAAATTACAAACCAATCAGAGGAAAGAATGTTTAAACAAACCTTTAAGTAGATTGTTAAAGCATCATGGTGTTCACCATTTTGTTAATAATAATGAAGTCAAAACAGGGGTTGTGTAGTGATTTAACAGAACTTTAAAAATTAGGTTGTGGAGATATTTTACAGCCCATAACACCTTTTGCTACATTGATGTATTATCTGACTTTATAAAGAGTTACAGCCAGAATGTTCACAGAACTATACGTACCAGATTCGCTGATGACAACCCTTCAAATTTACTGAAGGTATGCAAAATGGTTTATGGAGACGGTTTTAAAGTAAAACTAGTTGTTGCCCCTTTTAGAAAAGGCGACCATGTGAGATTATGTAAGACAGTGATGCGCAACTGGGAGTGAACTGCCAGGGGTCACACATGGCCTGTCAGGGTAATCTGCTAGTGGGCCGCCAGACTGTTTCTTTACATTTGCATGGCCATCCACAGCTCCCAGTGGCCGCAGTTCACCATTCCTGGCCAATGGGAACTGCAGGAACTGACGCAGGCCTGGCCAATCCATCCTGCAGCTAGCACTTAAATGCCATTAAAGAAAAAGCTAAAACTATCACTTGTTTTAGTAGTATCTGATATCTCTGAATCGTTCTTCAGTACATAGACAATCAAAAGACCAGTTTGTTTTAAAGTTTACAGTAGATGAATAATATTGGAAACTTGACCACTTCTCAACTCAGCTTTACTTTCATTTACTACATAGGACTTTTCTTCTAGTAAGCCCTTGACCTTTCCTTGAATGTACACCTGTTACCAGCCAATTTTCTTTACTCATAATGACAAAAATGTGCCCTAATCCTGCAAACATTTCAACATGAGCTTAACTGTGCTCATTGAACTCAGCAACAAACATCCTTTTATTTCAAGGTCAGGAGTTTAGCCAAGAACCAAGTACGGTGACAGTAATAGATCCAAAATTGCCCCCCTTATAGCTACAATCTCCAGATTTCTTCCTACCTCAACTATCTTTGTAGAGAAGAAGATAGGACTAACTGAGATGGAAGAGCTGGTGGTGGGCTGGGAACAAGGATGACTGGCTTGGAAGAAGGACTTCCCAGCTGTGTAAACAACCTGAGCTGAATGTTCATGAGTACAGTTTCAGGGTCATGAATGTACATAACACTCTAGCCCAAGACTCATATTAAGTATCTTTAAGGTCTGATATAAAATATTGTATAGTTCAAACTTAAATCTCAGCATTTGTTGTTTTTAGCTAGACACAGTTGGTGTTTTGCTATAGTGGTTGCCATTAAGTAGTTGACATTTGCCCACAAATATTGTGCAGTAGTGTCAGAGGTAACATCCTTATTTTCTGTTGTAAGCATGGGGTTGAGTGCAGTACTTCAGATACCGCAGTGTGGCAACTCTGCACAAATGCTCACTTTTTAATGGTGATACTATAGAAGCTTGTATGTTCATTTGGAAAATATGGCATTAGAACATCTACTTACAATTCTGTACCTAAAATCTTGACTGTAATTCTTCCTGCATAAAAGTAATTATTTTTACTAGCATATACAGAACTGAAAAGAGCCGTAACTTTCTGTCTCTGAGTATCAGTGCCTACAGATAGGACGGAGCCAAAATGAAACCTGACATTTTAAAATGCTAAGAATTCCTAGTATGATTCATGTCTAACCTCCCTTCATTCAAAAAAATACTCCAGCAGATTGTCTTAAATGCCACTTCATGCTGAAGAAGTGATGTCACATTGAGATCAGGCATAGTGAATCAATAAACTTGACTGACAAGCTTCTCACTTGCACAGCTGCCCTTCCTTAGATCTTAATGTTCCTACTGCAGTGGATGTAGACTCTCAATTCAATGGGTGCACTGTGCTAAACTGCTGATGGGGCACCGACGACCTGTAGCAGCACCCTCTTCCCGAGCACTACAATCCTGATCCTGGCCTACCGCAGATAGGAGGCCCCACGGTGTGTGTGGGTTAGGGTGTGTTAGAGAGTAAACCCACCCACATTCACCCCACACAAGTGGTTCCTGTCCCACGGGGCTGGGTTGTGACAGATTTTCATTACCCATCTGCCTGAGGCCACAGGTGATTACGCTGGGGCCACAGGATCTTTTTTTTGTGGAGGAGATGAAGAGGCACACCAAGTGTCTAAATTTTAAAGCTTTCTTAATAAAATAATAAAATAATAGCAGAGTGCTGGGAATGCTTTCATGTCACTCCAGGGAAAAAAGAGTGTAATGCCCCAAGCCCTAACTCACTTTCATACTCACACACGCATGACCCAGGCATTAGGTCCATCTGCCTCCCATGATGCCAGCTAACCGGCAGCTGGACTACTGTGTCCATGCTCCCTAATGCCCGTACATCCGGCCTTGAACCCATCATTAATGCCATCGCCCACGACTGCGGGACTCCGGAGTCCACAACTATGCCCTTCCGTTTCCTCAACATGTTAGTACAACTCTTAAGATCTTTCAATTACTTGAGATTTCACATTGCTCACAATGGCACCGGGGTTACAAAGTTCACCCCCCTGGGCCAGAAGGAGAGACGCTAAGTCTCCTTCCATATTACTCGGTCCAATATGACCCAGGGTACATACACCAAAACCCTTCCTGGGCAGAGTGAGACACTTTCTGTTCTTCTTTTATGCCTAGTCTTACTACAACCGGGGGTGTATGCACCAAAGATTATATGCGTGGAGCGAGACTGCCTGAGTGCTCCCTTCCTACTACCCAGACTTCTACGACCTGGAGTATACCCACCTGTACCCTATCCCCGCCAACTGGAGTGGAGTAGCTCTTCATGGCACAGCATGTCAGTCTAGAAGAAAAATAAACTCAATTTCACATTAGACTGTCATGCTCAATTCTGTTAGCTCTAATGCCTGCTAATAACCAAGAGCTATAGGTAGTGCTCCACTTATGCTTTTGTCTGTGCCTTTCAGTGCATGGTCAGATTCTGATCTCACATAACCCTGTGAAAATCAAGAGTAACACTATTGAAGTAGTGAAACTGCACTGATTTATAACCAGTGTGAGCTCAGACTTTGATGAGATATATGTCCATTGATGTCTTTTACTGTAAAACAGAGGAATTCTTTCTTAAAATCCTGTGGTTGATGGAAATGTGTTTTGTCCATACCATTTGAAATAGAAAGAAAAGACATCTACTGAGCCCTTATGTAATGCTACATGTCTTTACTCCATTTGGAAAGAGTCTCAATTTGCCTTGCAAAGTTATATATAAACTACATAGAGGGGTAAGTTCATCCACCAGGGAAATGCAGCCGCCTTTGACATGAAACATGGCTTAATACTATACACCCAGTTAGGGGCAGGAAATGAGACATAACTTTTCCAGGGGAAACTTCAGGGAAGAAATTAGGTTGCATGGAAATTTGGACTGCTCACTGAGTTTGCTGGGGTGAAGAATGCCATGGTTTTATTGTCTCCTTCAATAAAGCCTGCTCCCCAGCAACATGATGGTCCTAATGCTATGGTGGCTGTTGGTTCAATGTTGAGGCAGAGCAAAGATACCCACAGTATTATTATGTAGCTGTTAATAAGAAAGGAATTTGAATAATTCAGCCTTGTGTGTATAAAGCTGTAAAATTGGGCTGGTAATAGTGATTTAAGAAGTTAAAAGGGCAAGCTTGGAGGTCAGTAGTGTGTGAGAGAGCCCTCTATCAGCAGGGAGGGAGCCTATCCTAGTGGACCAAGTCCTGGGCTGGTATTTGGGTAACATGGGTTCTAGTCCTCGGTCAGCAGAGTCATGGGCTAAAGAAATTTGTGAGCTAGTGGAATAAGCTCCTATTGTGACATTTGCTAAGTTTTGTTTATATTTAATATACATGGAGTGCCTGCCCAGCCCCCTAGGAAACAAAGAGTTAATAGCAATTAAGGCTCATGCAGGTGCTCCAGGGAGAGGTTTTAGAAGCAGCTGCTTCAGGAAAGGAAAAGGACACATGGGAGAAAGCTGTTCTCTGAGCTTGCATCTGTGGGTAAGAAATGCTGACTTGAAGGCAATTTTCATGTTTGCAACCAGTCTATGCATATTATGAGATAAAGCTCTCCCTGGAAAGGGGGAGTTAACTGAGAGGGCCTGTGGGTTTTTTTGGGGCTGAACTACTTCACCATTTTTACAGTATTACATCCAAATGTTACGCTATGCTCTTCTTATGAGCAAGGAAGAAAAGAGGCAGAATTTGGTGTATACACGTATGGCTTGCTCACTCTTCATATAAAGACTTAACGTAAATGAAATTTTAGATATGCCATCATTTGGACAGAAAGCTAAACTGAACTCCTGTAAGAACTCTAGGACCTCTCCACCCAAGGATTATGTGAGCTGGACTGCTCTTGGTATAAAAGAGAGGGAGCATTCTCTGTGAGGACACCTTTCCTTTGGAATCCCCTCTTCAGTGTAGTCTGAATTAGCCAAAATCTGCTGATCTTGCGTATGAAAATCTATAATGGAAGTTATGGTGGGCAGAGTTTGAGGGTAGTAGCAGCAACTACACAAGAGCCAGCAGCTGAAGTGGGAGTATTTTGTCATTGTTTTTGTCATTGTGAATGAACAGGTAAATGGTTGAGATGGCACTCATATGTGGGAAATTCTAAACTTAGTAGTTGTTTGGATGATATGCTTTCAAGAAACTTGGACCACTCCTCCTAACCCCGCTTTGATACATGCTGTCCCCACTGTCGAGCCATGTGACTGTTAACAGCTGATACTTGGAAAAGTTAATCTTACTGCACAGGACTAATATTCATGCTCTTAGAGAAATGTATCATACGGTTCATTTAGGAATACAGGAAACAGCTGTTTTCTTTTGGGTAGAAGTATTGGTGGTTTGTGTCATAACAACTGCCTCATGGCAAAGGATGTAATTTAATCTGGTGTTTTTAAAATGAACATAAAGTATTTTAAGATCTTAATCAAAACAATTAAAATATCTTAATCTAGTCAAGGACTTTTTGTATGGGTTACGTAACACCCTTCTGATTTCCAGTTCAATTTAAATCATGAAGCTTTTTTCCAGAATTAGACAGAGTATTCCCATAAATACCATTAAAGAAAACTTAAACTTAAAATTCCCAAAATAGAAGGTTTCTCATGTACATATATCACTTGGTAGAAGTCAGCTCCTATTTTAATTTTAAAATGCGAGGGTGGGGGGGAAGAAGAGGAGTTTCATAAATCAAAGATTGTATGCTACCTCAGAGATTTCTAAGCATTTCATAGCATAGATCACATCTTAATAGAAAGATTGTTGTAAAGAGCTGTACAAAGGAATCCATTTGCACTTGTACAACAAGTTTTATACCTTCTATAAAACCTAAGACTATTCTTGAGTGCTATCACCTGGCACTTTATCTTAGGGACCACTACACTGCTTGAAAAATCTGCAGTGCCAAGTCTCAGTGGCTGGGTCAGTTGACTTGGGTTCATGGGGCTTGGCCAATGACACTAAAAAATAGCAGTGTAGACATCCCTGCTCAGGCTGGAGCCCAGGTTCTGAAACCCATGGAGGGGGAAGGGTCTTGGATCCTGGACTCCAGTCCATGCAGTCAATTGACCTGAGCTCTAAGACTTGGTGCTACCGGCCTTTCTTTGCAGTGTAAACATACCATACTGTATATAGGTATATGTGTGTGTGTATGTGTGTGTGTGTCTGTCTGTCTCTCTGTAAGCCAAAGTAATACTAAGAAAGTAATGTATTTTTAGACCACTGTTAAAGCGCTTTGACCATTGGCAGTCCATTACTGCATTTTCGGAGCCTCTGTATTTTTTTCATTTAGAAACTTGATCAGTTTTTCTCTGTAACAGCTTATTTTGCCACAATCCATTCTTTTAGAGCTAGATTCTGACTTTTCAAGCTGGAGAGGGACCCAAGCAGAATTCTTCCTGGGGATTCCTGTGGAGCGCATAGGTGAGAGTAATTTCTGCCATCCTTGGAGAAGATGCAGTGTGCGC
Source organism: Chelonoidis abingdonii (assembly GCF_003597395.2). NCBI lineage: Eukaryota > Metazoa > Chordata > Testudines > Testudinidae > Chelonoidis > Chelonoidis abingdonii. The sequence goes on from NC_133773.1 coordinate 63,952,896, forward strand.
TCCCCATTAGACCTAGTTAGCGCTGCTCTGTCTATCCTTTCTCTTTCAGATGGATAGCACCTTTAGAGGCACAGGCAGAGTCTATGCTTCCTAGTCATATGGATGTTCTGGCTACAGGGCACATTACGTTATGCTTTACCAATTGCAGCTTGATATTTAGAAATTGAAACAGTCATTCCCAGAAATAAATGTCAAATAGTGAAGACAGATTGAAGATGTCTCTGAAATAAGGGTGGAGGCAGAAATGCTTACGAACAATGAGAAACACATCAGCTTTATTACTGTTAGTTCCAGATTACTGTAACCAGGGGAATATGCCAAAGGCCTGTGAGTCTGATTCTAATGTGCTGTAATTTTCAAAGAACTGTACAAACTTAATTCCTAAACTTTAGATGAAACAGATGTGCTTGGATTCATATTAGAGAGAGTGTTTACTGCAATCTTCATCTATTTCTATTGCAATTCCCTCCCCTCATCCCTTTATATATCCTGAATAAATGAGCTGCAGTGTTTTGGCAGCATGAATCAGAATTGTTTTGCTTGCTCGTAGCATTTGGAAACATCAATAAATCATCTGTGTTACTAACCACAGTAGCAGGGCCAGAGTTTCGAACATCTTTTGCTCCTAAATTAAGAGTCTGTGTTGACGCAAAGTTTGCTTCAGAAAAACAAAAAGCTAAACTTTGGCCAAACAGCTTATAATTTGTTAAAATGCTGCAGCTCTATCAGTTTGCAACTTGGTGTAAGTGTAACAGCAGTCAGGGTGATAAAGAATTGAGCAAGAGAATAGGTGATGAAAGGAATAACCCCTCCAGCACACAGATGCTGAGAAACGATTTAAAGGATATTTTGGGAAACTCGTTGACACCCATAGTGCACCGCAAAGAAGAAAGTCAAACAAGTAACAGTATTTGGTTGTGGTAGCAAAAGGGTAAAATACAAAGCAAACAATTAGACATGTTACTTCATGAGCATTAAATCTCATCAGCAATAGCCAGTGTAATACTGATACCTGGACATCAAAAAAGATGTTGCCATAGGCCCAGATTGTCCCCTGTGCTTCTGCAAGCAGCAGGGGCCATGCAAGGAGGAAGTGCTGACTCTGTAGAATTATTCCCTCCTCCCTGGAACCTGGCTACTCCTTAGAGATTTCATTGTGCATCTGCAAGGATGGGATAGGTGAATTTGTGAGGCAGCATGCAGGAGGAGCTGCTCCCTGCTGTACTCTTCCCTCTTTACATAATAGTTATGCAAAGCTCAATATCTAAGTGAATGCAGCCAGTAGCACATTCACTTGGGTTTTGTGACTGCAACCTCCACAGGCAGGGGTTTTGTGCAGAAACAGGATGTCTAACCAATGCTATAAAAGGAGCCAGAGGAACCAACCTACAGTGGGTTTGGAAGAGCCTAGAAAGCCATACAGTTGCAACCACAGCCTCTTCTAATGCCCCTTACAATTTAAGGTTATGTTCTAATGGTAGGAGAGGATGAGAAGTGAGCTTTGGAGTGGCAAGCCTGGAAAAGACAGATCTGATGACCTGAACCCAGCTAGCTGAGAAGGGGAAGTTATTCAAATGGTCAACTACTCCTTCTACTGCTGATATTCAAATAGTATTTTGGAAAAAACTGCATACAAAAACAAGTATGCTAATTCGTGCAATAATAATGCAAATCCTAACTGAACCCATTCATCTGTGTTGTAGAAGGTATGTTCCAAAGTTCCTCAATCTTACAGTTCTGATCACAGTATGGTTTTCATTCAAATTTTCAGTCAAATGGTTCATTGCTGAAAAGTTAGCTTATGTAACCCTTTATTAGAGTGACCAGACAGCAAATGTGAAAAACTGGGACAGAGAGTGGGGGGTAATAGGAGCTGTCATAAACCGATAGCTAAGGGTTAATGTTTCTTTTACCTGTAAAGGGTTAACAAAGGGAACCAAACACCTGACCAGAGGACCAATCAGGAAACCGGATTTTTCAAAGCTCAGGGAGGATTTTTTGGGTGTGTGCTTTTGTCTGTAGCTCTGTGCTCGCTTGGCTCTGAGAGAGGATCTCTTTACCTTCAGGTTTTCTAATCTTCTGTTTCCAGTTGTGAGTACAAAGGTAGAAAAACAATAGGCTTATATTTGTTTTTTTTTGTATTTACATGTGTGTAGTTGCTGGAATGTTTTAAATTGTATTCGGCTGTTTATTTCATGTTTTCTTTTAAGCAATTGACCTGTATATTGTCATCTTGATACAGAACATTTTAATGTCTTTTTCTTTCTTTTATTAAAGCTTTCTTTTTAAGACCTGTTGGATTTTTCCTAGTGGGGGCTCAGGGGGATTGAGCCTGCAGCTCACCAGGGAATTGGTGAGGGAAAAGAAGGAGGGGGGAGGTAATTGTCCTCTCTGTTTATAATTCAAGGAGTTTAAGTACAATTATCTTCCAGGGTACCAAGGAAGGGAAGCTGGGAGGATGGTAAAGAGGGAGAAGGGAAGTGGGTTATTTCCCTTTGTTGTGAGACTCAGGGCATCTGAGTCTTGGGGTTCCCCAGGGAAGGTTTTGGGGAGACCAGAGTGAGGCAGGCACTGAAATTCCTGTCTGGTGGCAGCGGTATCAGATCTAAGCTGGTAATTAAGCTTGGAGGTTTCATGCTAGCATCTTATGTTCTGAACTCTAAGGTTCAGATCTGAGTAGGAAAGCTATGATAGGAGCCTATATAAGAAAAAGACCCAAAAATTGGGACTGTCCCTATAAAATTGGGATCTCTGGTCACCCAACCTTTCATTTTTTGTCAGCTGGCTCTTTGAAGGTTAAAACTCTTTAAATGATTGATGTCTCCTGTTTGTCCCTCTGGCAGGGTTTTATATCAGTGGGATAAATTTATCTCTAGTGTAATTCCACTCCATTGTGTCCCTGAAAAAATTGAGGAATGAATAATTCAGATCAAACTAGTAGAAGTAACAGACTTGGAGGTTTTTGAGTTTGCTTTTTATTTTATTTTTTTTTGCCTTCCTCTGCTGGAGGTGGGTGGAGGTCACTTGCCAGGATTGTCTGGGTATTGCAGGGGTCTGATGTATTAATTTAAGTGGATATGTGGGCCAAAGATGTTAATATAACTCAGGCATTGCTGAATATTAAACAGTGTTTTAAGCGAAGTTTGGGCTTGATATACAAGGACTTTACCCTATTTAATACCATGATGCAAACACTCATAATTTATTAAAGATAAAGAAAAGAAGGAAAGCAGTTAAAACATTTGAAATGTACAGTATTAAATAAGGCTTTCATTTTAACAACCTCTCTCTTCTCCCTTTTCCTTTAGCTTGACAGAATTTTTAGAAGGAAAATCCCCCTCATATGAGAGTCTTCTGATGATATCAAAGACGCTAATAATGGGGTTTTTGCGGGGTGGGGAAGAAGTAGGTAGCTAAGATGGGCTAGAGCTGTTGTTATTGAAGTCTGATCTTATTTCATCCAGATGGTGTCTGGGATTCTGTTGGACTCGGTAGAGGTGGCAGTGTCATCTGGGACCCTCTCTCTGGCCTGGTCTAGTCAGGATATAAGGAGATGGTGGGGATGGCAACCGTAATGGTGAAATTCTCCAGCAGCCAATTTTTCTCCCAAAGTTTCTTTCTTTAAGGACTCACAAAGGGGAATGATGGCATGGAATCATCTATGCCCTCATTATTTTGTCCACCAGTTAGGCCTAGTTTCTGACATACCAATTTTGGTTCACTGATTTCTAGTACCACGCTTTTCTTGTTTTCTGAGCACGATCTTAATACAGTCCTTGTGTTATATCAGTAGGTCTTTTTGTTTGGACTAATTCAGTCTTTCAGTCTCCCTTTCATATCTCTTTTTCCATTTCCATTTGTTATTGTAAGTTATTGTGACAATTTATGTACTTTCACATAGTACTTACCCTAAATGTGAGCTCAGCTGTAAGTTTGTAGGCCCAATTATTACAACAGGTCTCAGGCACTGGTGCACTCCCATTCTCTGCCTGTGGCATATAATACTTTAGTCTCCTCCGGGCTGTAATACTTTGGTCTAATTTGGGTTGTTGGGTTTGGTGGTGTTGATGATCAGTAGTGTGCAGGAGGTTAGACTTGGATGATCTGGTGGTCCCTTCTGGCTCTAAACTCTATGACTCCCTCCTACATCCTATACCCTTGTTTGGGGCCCAATGCTGGAAGTAATTGATTTCACTTTCTTGTGCAGGATTTAACTGTAACCACTCTAGGTGAAAAATAATAACACACAACTCCCCAAGTTTAAACAATGTTAACAGGTCTCTTGTAACCCACAACTGAACTCTCAACTATATTGTCTGTTAAAACTATGGAGACTGGTGAAGACAACTCTCCTGAGGCATGAATCATTGTGTCCGTTGCTGGATACAAATTCACTAAGAGCTTCAGCTCTCAGAAGGTACATTTCAAATTGTTTAGCCCAGGGGAAAGAGAGGTGAAATAAGAGGGCAAAGATTAGAGGCAGTTCCCCAAATGAGATCTCCAATCCATTAAACATCAAGGGCCTGATCCAGTCAGGTGTGGAGTGCACTCTGTTTCCATTGACTTCCACCTCATTTTTGGAAAGAGGCCCTAGTCTCTTAATATGTTAATGTGACTAGATATTAAACATAAATGCCAAACAGCTGATGAAAACATTGGTCTGTGTTTGCTGTAAACATGTGGAAAAAGACACCTACAAGAATCTATGAGAATGCCTTTGTATCTGAGTTGCTCTGGCTTGTAAAATCCCTCTTTCAGCTGAGCAGATTTGGCATTGAGAGAGGTCTTCACATTCTCAGGGAATCTATAAATCTATCCAAGAAACTGAACCTTGACTTGGCAAGGTAGTTTAAATGTTATTTTTGTCATTTTTTAACTTCCCAGGAATGTTTACATCTTTTCACAGAAGTGGGTGAGTAGTTAGGGGTGGAGAGGAATACAGGAAATTGAGTGGCTTCATTTTCTGAACTCTTCCAACTTCTTTGTGAACAGTATTTCCCATCAAAGAGTTTCAAAAGTTACAAGGATAATTCTGATAGCTAAGTTGTTTCGGTGCTGGGAGCCTTTTTTTGTTTCAAACAGATTGATTCTTCCCTTGCTCACCTTGGAGGTGCATTCATTAGGCAGTTTGATATCCCCAGTTTTCAGATTGCCTATTTCTGGAACCTCAGCTAAATGAAGGTTCCAGATCTCAACCTTCAAACTGCCCTTCTTCCCCATCTCATCTTCTTTGAGGAGTAGCTCCGAAAATCTCAGGCTGGGCATCCAGAAACTGGGGCAGTCAAAATCAGTGGACATGTCAGAAAATATGGCTATATGTCAGAAACAGAGACATCCAAAGCCTGAATCTTAATTTAATAGAATACTCTCAAATTAATGACCCAATCCTTCAAGTTGCCCCACTGAAGTCAATGAGACAGCTCTGATGAGTTAAGGATTGCATGACTGGGCTTTGACTGTACGCTAAGAAGTGGTCGGAATAGTTGAGCCAGTGTATGGTAGAACAAGTGCTATCATTAGCTGTTGACCATGGCCACTTCATTTTGCATTAAGAGCAAGTTGACTGTGAAGTAGTGGTAGTAACTGGGCCTGTTGTAGGAAATGGAGTAACTAGAAATAGTTTAAATTATCATGATAACATTGAATCAACTAAGGGTGCTGAACACCTCTCAAGATCAGTGTCCAAGAAATTAATGAAAACAGATATATTTTAAGTTTTTCTCAGGTCTTTGGAGCAGGACCATATCTTTGTATGTGCTTGTGCATAACGTAGCAGAATGGCTCCCCAGTCCTGATTGGGGTCTTTGCGCTACTATAAAATAAATAAATAGATTACAAATTGTTAGTCTTCATTTAAAACGAGGGTAAATCTCTGAAATGCAATGATGTAGTGCAAGGTGAGCTGCTCTTTAATACTCCTTAGTTATTTTATATTGACTCACAGGTGGAACTGGGTGAATAACTGACTTTTCAGTTTGCTGACAGTTCTAAAACATTGAAAGGGCGGTGTGTGTGGGGGGCAGTTTAGGCCAAACTGAATCTGAAAAATACTAAAAATTTTGCCAAATTGAGAAAATCCATTTTTGATGAAACAGAACATGTTGTTCAGCTCAAAATGTTTTGTTTCTGGGTATTTTTAAAGGGCTAGATTCATAGAAGAGGAGATGTAGTGGTCTCCTTATAACTTTTTAATTCAACGGTTAGGGTACTCACCTGGGATATAGGAGACCCAGGTTTAATTCTCCCATTTGCCTGATGTGGAGAAGAAATTTGAACTTGGGTCTCCCACATTGCAGGAAAGTGTCCTAGCTACTGTACTATGGGATAATGTGGTGTGGGTCTTTCTCAATCTCTTCTGTTGAAGCTGTTCCACTTCGTATAAATAATTAGCCTTTGGAACAAGGACTTGAACTTGGATCTTCCCTAACCTAGGTGAATGCCCTGACCATCAGACTATAAAGTCATTTTCATGTTTTCCCTGGCCCAATGAGTATTCATTGTCATTGTGAATAACCTGTGAATGACTATTTCAACCACAGATCTCTTTCTGACCAGTTTGTCTTTTAGCTATTTGTTATTGTTTGCTGAATTTTCTTATTTCAACGTAAACAAAATCTCCTAAAATGTCTGAATATTAACTCTTATAAAGTTACACTAGTTAAACAAAGTCTCTCCTTATATGTCTGGTTTGAATCATGTTGGGCACTGTTTGCCATTTGTATTCATATAATTCTTTCTAACAGGCTGCTTGGCTCATAAGAGTTCAAATTCCATTTATTAAAACTACAGGAAGGGTCAAGATATGGTGTAACATTTACAGACTGAATAATTATAAGAACTTGCAAACTATATAAGAGGGATAATCTTGGTTTATGAAGATCTTGATCCAAAGCTTGTTTAAAGAAACGGAAAGACTCCCATTTAGTTTGAGATTCAAATCAGCCCCTAATGAATATATCTGACCCTGTAAATTGGGAAAGAGATGTCAAGGATATTTCCATCTGAGGGGTGGGGGCAGTATACCCAGTGTAACAGTCTGTCTGGTCAGGTCACCTGCAATCTCTGGATCTAAAATGAACCAGTACTGCCTGAGAAAGGGCCAGCTTCATTAAGTTAGAGTAGTATAGGCTTATAAACTTATTTCCATGCTATAGCTGTTAATGAGGGACAGAGACCCACTGTGTTAGAGTGGGTTACCCCAGGAATGTGGAAGGTACCTGCAAGGACACATCTATGCACTTAACAGAAATTACTGCAGGTACCAGCTATGAAAACTGCTACTGGAATGAAGTCATTTTGCAATGGCTGTATGGCTTAAGAGGTAGGGATGCTCAAAAATGATGAAAACTTTTAAATAAAAAAACCAACAATTTTTACTTTTCAGGTACTATGAGACCTCATAACTTTGTGTCCAACATAATTTTGAGGACCCCAAAACTCTTTCACAACTTGACATGTAAAATTCATATCCAGTTTGAAATGTTGTGGTTTTTCACGTGCAATAAATGGTGCTGAGTTATCATGGCAGCCATATCTGTCAATTTTTGGCTTATGGAGACAACTCGGGGTGGATATAGCAACACAGAGGATGTCATATAGTCATTTGCAATACACTCCCACCCACACATGCGCAGGAAATTAGCTGTAGATGGAAATAGACAAGGATATATGTACTCTGGCTGCATGAACATAGGGTTCTATACCGGGTACATCATATATTAGTTAAGGGGACAGTGACTTTAAACCAGAATATTGATTAGTTAAAATGAGAAATGCTGAAGATATAATTGTTGGTATTCCTGTTTGTGTTGTGACAGCACATATTATAAGCCCCCTTTTCTATTAGAATCCCGCGATGTCCTGAAAGCATTACTGATTCTTGTGGCAAGGCTAATTAGTTAAAAAGGAGAAAGCAAACCCTAGCACTAACATAGCTAAACTATCCAACCTCAGCATAGCCAAATGACATATTTCTCTAGTGATAGGAAAGCCTTAAAGGACTCAGCAGTTGGTTGCTTATCTGAGCTATCACTTTTGAACAGTTCTGCCAGTATCACAGTTCTACCGTGCACTGTTGTACAACCACTCCTGATCTCTGCTAACACCAAGATTACAAAACCTTACACCAGTCCCTTCCTTACTGCCTCCCTTCGTGTTCCCAAGATTGAGCAGTTATCAAGAGTGTTTGATCCCAAATTCTTTTAAAACAAAACAATCCTACCTCCAAACATTAATCTAACATTAAAAACTGAATTAAAAAAAATCTTCCCATAGTCTTGCCAGTCTGCAGGTTTTTGGAAGAGACATGGGGGCTGTGCCTTCACTCAAACCAATATGGGTGGGGGAATTTCTCCCCCGTGGATGGAGTACATTTTTTGGGGGGGAGGGAATACTGGGAACCAGTTTTTAGGGGACATGTCCTCTCAGAAGAAGCTGCCACTAGTGTCCTAGAGACTCATGGTAACTCTCCTCCTGTTAGAGCAGTGAGGAGAGAGAGGAGAAGAGCTTATCCTGGACATGCTTTCCAATTGCCAGGTTAACGATGTTCGGGGCCAGGATAGTCATGTAAGGTGCATATATAGCAGGACTCATAGACTTTAAAGTCAGAAGTGATCATCATGATCATCTAAGGGAGGGCTCTGAGTTGCTACAGAGAATTCTTTTCTGGATGTCTGGCTGGTGGGTCTTGCCCAGATGGTCAGGGTCTAACTAATTGCCATATTTGGGGTCGGGAAGGAATTTCCCTCTGTGTCAGATTGGCGGAGACCCTGGGGTTTTTTTGCCTTCCTTTGCAGCATAGAGCAAGGATCACTTGGAAGTTTAAATTAGTGTAAATGGTGAATTGTCTGTAACTTGAAGTCTTTTATAAACCATGATTTGAGGACTTCAGAAACTCAGCCAGAGGTTAGGGGTCTATTACAGGAGTGGGTGAGTGAGGTTCTGTGGCCTGCAATGGGACTGTGGTGCTGATACTGAAATCTACAGTAACATCATACTCCTATTACATACCCAAGCCATTTATAATTACATTTGACAGAATTTGGGGTTTTTATAGTTCTGATAATATGAATATTTATTTAAAAGCAGTTTTTCTATTTTAAATTTTCACAGTTGTGGGAAATTATGGGGGAAGGCAGACAATAATTAAATGACAGACATTGAGATTCAAAAAGTTAAAGGTTTATAACCATTAAAATACATTGTCAACATCACATGTTAAAATATACAAAGTAAATATCCTTAAATCAAATTCTGATAAGTTCTCAAGTGAGCAAAGGTAAAAAAAATGCTATCTGTAAATTTTAATTATCAGTGGAAATATTTTTTCATTTTGTCTCTATACTGTGAAATTGATGTTGACCAACATTTACTGATAAAAATCTAATCCTTCCAAGCCTATTTATAACCTTGTCATGTCTCAATAGTGAAATAACTAATCATTATAATACTAATTTTAAGATACTTCCTGCATCCTGAATTTAATAGCTGCATGTGCCGGTCAGCCTGAGCGTGTATTTAACTTGGGATACAGTTATATTAACTTGATACATTATAAACATTAGTGCATCATCTACATAATTTTAAAACTGTGTATACTTTTGCTCTAACAGCTGGAATGAATGCACTACTATAACCTAACATGTTCTGGGATTTCAAATACACACATGCTTTCTGGGCAAGCCCCTGGGAATTACTGAACTGCAAAAGAACCATAGCAGAGCCCCAAGGAGTCTGCTGGGTCCTGCCACTGAACTACTGGTGCCAGTGAAGTGGAACAAATCACCTTGCTGTCCCTAAAGTTTACCTGAACAAAGGCTAAGTGTGGTAGCATATGTCACAGAAGAGCAAGAGGGCTAATGTATGACACTCCCCAAAACTTGAGCCTATATATGTAAACTGCTCTGATCATTGACAAAATTCAGTGAATGGGTGAAGATTCGGGCTGGTTTTTGTTTTATCTTCACAATTTACTGTTCCCGGTGATTAAGTTCATAGTACTTTTGCACTGATGGTTCTACAGGATGATTTCCCCCCACTTCCCTACCATCTGAGTTTAGCTAGGACTGATGTAATTTTGGAAGTAGTATACGGTGTTGTAAACACACTTCTTCTTCCCTAACAGTAAGTGAAAATGTAAAAGAAAGGAATAAAGAAATCTGACTGGTTTTGAAGTTAAAAAATATGAATAGTGCAAGGCATACTGGGTTTACAAGCAATTCTTTAGAGACATTTCCAAAGCTCATGAAGGATAGAAGTATTTTTAAATATCACAAGAGCTTGATAGTACAATGCTGAGAAAGTTGGCTCTGAATATGAAAACTTCCCTTACAGACCGGGCAATAGAACAAGTCAAGAGTAAGTAGGACATCTGCTGGCGATTAACAGCAAATAGTGATGAGTGAAACTTAAGTAGAAGTATGCTGGTACATCTGTGTAAATTTGGAGGAACTTCAGTGGAATTTAATTGGATTTAAGTGAGAGCCAAATTTCACTCATAATGTGATAGAGCTGAACATTATCCCAAGCCCTTCATTTTTAGAATATATTTCATTTCTCCTTGTCCCTTGCTGGGTAAGCTACTACCTGACCCACATGCAGATTCCTCTTTGGCCAACATTACCTCCTTTTCCCATATCCATGCATGGTAAGTCCTCAGCCACTGATACTCAACCTTCACAGATGCCCAGCTATTCACCTTATAGAATTTGTCTTGCTTTATAGTGACCTCATTAGAAAAAGCAGGGTGGGGGGAAAGCTACCAAAACTTTTCGAAGGAAGCAACCTATGTTTTTGTCAATCTCATTTTCATCTAAACTTTCTGATTCTGAAATGGAGTTGGAGACTCCACTGATTGGATTATAAAGTTTTTGTCTTTGTTTTTAGGAGCTATTCTACTCTGATCTTTGCTTGCTCTACTTGTTACTCAGTGGTGTGAAGGGAGCTAGTAAGAAAACTATCTCCCTACCAGCTGAATATTCTCTGTAATAGAACATAATATTCTAGAACAACACAACACAACAACACAAAGACACATAAACACTCATTTTGATCAACGTTATATTAAAACCAAGCACATTCTTAAAGGCTTTTAAATCCTAGAGTTTGCATCTCCTTTTAGTTTGTTTTACATCAGGTAGTCAACTGTGGAACAACCAACTTCTAGGCAGCTAGAAATGCCACCTCCTATAAATCTCCATATACCACCACCCACCTTAAAATTCAGATGAGTCATACTGCTTAATACATGTCAGATTTTTAAGAATTGTGGGCAGCCCACAGAAACCCCACTGTTCTCATTACAATATTTTTATTGTTAGGATTAAAACAAGTTGGGTTTTATAGTAAAATCCATAGATTGGAGAAAGCTTGTTGAAATGAAAACCTTTGAACCTGGAGCATTGGAGAGGCACTGGAAAATGATCAGATACGTAAGTAGCAAAGTTCTGTTTGTTGAAGACAGATTAGATTATCCTTCAGTAAAATATCTTTCTGCTTCTCATTATGTGGACTTCCTGTTCCTATCCATCCAACAAAGCCATTTTATTTTTTCAGTTCAATATCTTCTCCTTACATTTCCCCAGTTATTCCTGTGCATTTTTCAGACTTATTGTCAAATGTCACAAAGCAGAAAAAAGCATTTTAAGCTTCCACTGGGCTGCACAGCACATCTGCTATATCTAGCTGTACTGAAGAATTGATTGCATTATATAATCTCACCATGAGCCATTGCTGCAAATGAACAAAAACTGATTCTGTGATTTGACTTTGGGCAAAACTCTGACCCTGTACTTTCTTTAAAGGTGCTTTCTATCTTTCATTTTAAAATAACTGATAACCAGTTAACTGAGATGTTCTGGGCCAAATTCAATGCAATTGCATTAAAGTAAATTTGGTCCAGTGCTTCCGGTTGTTCTCATTTTAACCTCCATGCCAGACTTGTTTCCTTTTTAATCTTTACATATCATTTGTCCTGTTTTTCAGTCACTTGAAAAGGAGCTACCTGCTAACTTTCCACATAGCAAAACTATACTAATTGTTTAGTCTGGTACTTATTAGGAGCACCAAGGGAAAATCATTGCACTGCTTACAAAACGACTTGCTCTGTTTAGTATTATATTGTGCTGGATCATTATGCTCAATTACTCTTTCCTTTCTGTTAGAATATGCAGCGTTAAGTCCCATTATAAGTATCAGAAGCAAGATTGAGTGCTATAGGAGATTTTTTTTTTTAAAGAGATGATGGGCACATAACTGGAGTTGGGTTAAGTTCTCTAATACCATGATTTCACAAGTAAAGGTCTAGTCTTTTACAGGAATTATACTTCCCATAGAAAATAATGTGGGATCTTGCTGGATTTTTGCTCCACTATTTGACAGGACAGGCTCTTTTCTTCCCCTCCTCCTCCAGGACAGAAATTTCTTCTTCTTACTGTTTCTCTGGTATTAACAGATTTGATAATACCAGGAAAAAAGTTTTCCCAGCAAGCAATGCCCTTAGCTGTTTTATACACCAATCTATATACTGACCTTAAATTCACTCAAACACCTACTTACTGAGAAATAAAACTGAGGCCTTTTCTCTTTTTTGAGAGCAGAAATGTTTGTTATCTTGGGCTGAAAGTGGAGTCACAGAAAGAAGTGCTAGGTCTGTCATTGCTCACTGATGGAATTTTATTAATTTATAACTTCATTTTATCTGACTGCTTGCATAAATCATAGATTACTACTTTACTTTATTACTTCCTTGGGGAAAGATAGTGTCTGCTTTGCTTCTGCAATGTAGTGTTAAACTATGGAGAAATTATCTGAATTTGCCAGTCATGCAGTACTGTGTGGCTGCTCAGAGAGGCACAGTGTTAATGACACTATATACCATATTGACATGCCACAAAGTGAATAGAGGAGTACACTTTGTGGACTATTCTTATTGGCTTATAATTTTTTTAGTGATCAGAAATCATGCAGATTAGTGCTTTAAAGGTTATGATTTCTCCATGTTACTACCAGGTTTAATTATAAGCCCAATTTAACCTCTATGGGACTATTGGCTAGCAAAGCTGGTTAGGCCTCAAAAGTGCCAGAATTCACTCTGAAAGCTAAGGAGAATTGTCTGTAAGGTTTCAAGAAAATAAGTCAAACTAATTTTGAATAACAAAATGCTTAAAAAGAAATGACTGATTTTGAAATGTTGACTAAAAATTTCAGTTTGTCTCTACTTTAAAAATGGCTCATCACTATCCTGTCCAAATTCTACATTTTCATTTGTATTAGGAGACCCAATTCACTGACTTCAGTGGGGTAACTGAGAGTTTTAATCAGGGCAAAATATGGGCCTATGCCTTCAAAAATGTCTGAAGCTCTGGTTATCATAAATAGAGGCCTTTCCTATTCGTTTCCATAATTTTTAAATGGTTACAGGTTTTTTAAACTATAACACACCTTAGTAAACATAACTAAGATTTCTGCTATCAAAGTTTTTGTTTTGTCCATTTACATTTTGCTTCCATCATAAGTTTCTCTGGTAGCTTATTCCATCTTGACTACCTTATGCATGAAGTAGTTCTGGCTGAGAACTCTTACTTGCACTTTATAGACTAACAGATGTTTTGGAGCATGAGCTTTCGTGAGTGAATACCCACTTCCTCAGATGCATGTAGTGGAAATTTCCAGGGGCAGGTATATATATGCTAGCAAGCTAGAGATAACGAGGTTAGTTCAATCAGGGAGGATGAGGCCCTGTTCTAGCAGTTAAGGTGTGAAAACCAAAGGAGGAGAAACTAGTTTTGTAGTTGGCAAGCCATTCACAGTCTTTGTTTAATCCTGAGCTGATGGTGTCAAATTTGCAGATGAACTGAAGCTCAGCAGTTTCTCTTTGAAGTCTGGTCCTGAAGTTTTTTTGCTGCAGGATGGCCACCTATAAGATCTGCTATAGTGTGGCCAGGGACGGTTGAGTTTCTTCCTGACAGGTTTTTATATTTTTTTTTTTTTTTTTTTTTGGGGCCCCCCAATTTTTCCTTAATTTAATTGTTTTTTGGATTATTTCGTCCATTTATTCCTTTATCTTCCGTAGAGACTGTCCAGTTTGGCCGATGTACATAGGAGAGGGGCATGCCTGCATATGAATTGTCAATATATTACTTGGTGGACGTGCAGGGTGAATGAACCAGTGATGGTGTGGCTGATCTGGTTAGGTCTGTGATGTGTCGCTGATGTAGATATGTTGGCAGAGTTGGCAATCAGGTTTGTGCATGGATTGGTTCCTAGCTAGAGTTACTATGTAAGAGTAAAAGCAGTGTGCAGCTTACAGGTGAGAATAGTTTCAGATTGGCAGCACTGTTGTGGGCGAGGACTAGCCTGCCACCAAGGCCTGCCTCGCAACCACATCATCAGGATCTACAACCATACTGGACAATGATCCCACACTCACGGCCTTTGGTGGACAGTCTCTATGGCAAAGGATAAATGGACACAAATCAGATATTAGGAATGGCAATATACAAAAACCTGTAGGAGAACACTTCAACCTCCCTGACCACACTATAGCAGACCTTAAGGTGGCCATCCTGCAGCAAAAAAAAAATCCTATGGTCAGTGGGGATACCCTCTTCAGCACTGTATCATCACTTCTGTAATAATAATTATTAGGAAGATTTGTTTGAGAGTGATGGAGGGTGACCCTGGAGAGCTGAAATTATCTCTGTGAGACCATTAATTTAGCTTACCCAAACTGCAGGAGTCTTCAACTCTGTGTCATACATGCAATAGCGTTACATGCTAGCATAAACCATTGCTCAGCTATTAAAAATTATATTGGGTTAGATAAGGATTACATTTGTCATCATAAGAGAAAGAAACAGTCTTTCCAATGACTATTGTTTAGAATTCCATTGTTGCATTATTTATAGCTGTTAAGTGGGGAAAACCAGTTGAGGTTAAATATCAATTTTCTCTTAATATCTTCAAAATGAAGGCAAGTTACAGGAGACAGTGAGGCTTTGTGCCTTGACAAGCCATTAGCATTCTTGTATTCCCTCCTTGTCTGTGCACTCGTTCTGAGCTGGAATATTCCACTGGGGCATTTCTGGTGCTTTCAATAGAAGAAAGATGCACAGCCAACAGAAGTTGGTGAAAACATACTCAACAATTTCTATGACTGTAATCATACTGGCTCCACAAAACAAACCAAGTTGGCCACCAACATCAGCTGTAATAGAAGAAAATAAATGCATGTCAGCCTAAGCATTTGCTTTAGTCTAGCAAGCAAAGAAAACCCTGCCAGATTCAAGTACTAAATAAGCTAATTATACGTAATTCATCATTTAAAAAATTTAAATGTTTATGGGAGACGATTAATCAAATGCTTAAATGTTCAAAATAAAACCTGCAACCTAACATAACCCTTTGTACAGTATTTGCAATTTTTTAAAGAAAACTTTAGTAAGCGATGAAGTTCTGGGGACAATGGAGCAGAATATGGCTCTTACTCCCCTTAGAGGTGGTATCTGTGCTACTGAGTCTTTTATTGGGACAGCAGCACATTTCTCCTAGAACCTAAGTTCAGAAAAAGTGATTGACAGTTGCTGATAGAATAAGGTGGGCATTACTTTTGCTTAGAAATTTGGCTGGAGTGTCAGGAAAAAGAATAGATTTGAAAGAAAAAATAAATATTAACCAATGAATATTTACCAAGCAACTCGGACACGCTCCGGGCCCTCTGCTGCCGAGTCATTTTGTAGTTCAGATCATGATATTTAATGTCAATATACACAAGATTCTCCCTGATGACAAACACACAGATAGTATAATTTGACAGTATAATAAGTACTGCTGCTTATTTCTGTCATTAGCTGTATAGATAGAAATTAAATTCATACTGGAAAAATGTTAAGGGATGATAGTCGCTGTCAAAGTGCAATGAAATGAAACTGACAAAAGTGTTTAAGATGATAATCAGGGAAAATTTCCTAGTAGTTGTCTACTAGAGTGTGGAACAGTCTCTCTTGTGAAGTGCTGGAAGCCTGTCTGTTCATGATGAGTACAGTCAGAATTTCCCTCTTAAAACCCCTTTCATATAGTGAACTCTGCACAGGCATAGTGATCCAGCCATGCAGGGATCAGGGTCGACTAATGTATTACAGGGAGTAAACTTGCATGGACAAGCATATTAAGCAGGGCCCAGATCCACAAGAGTACTCAGGCACCTAAACACTAAACTTAGGCACCTAAATCAGAGTTTTAGGCTGCAATGTGATCCACAAGACCAATGCTCAACTGTTGCCAAATGATGCAGATGCTAAATTTTCCACTGTAAAAGTGCCTTGGTAGCCTAAGTTTTTGCCTCTGGGAATGTGTGCTGGTATCTTGATGTCTGGTTCCCACCAAAGACTCTCACCAATACATGAACGAGGGAAAGATAGATGGAGGAGCAAATATCTCACCTGGGAGGCCCAATCTGGTAGGCACACTCAGAGGTTGCCTGCCACATAGGGTCCCCTTCAAAAACTGGCCGGAGAAGCAGGAGGAGTCACCACCTACCTCATAACTTTTAGCCCAATGGTAAGAGCACTCACCTGGGATGTGTGAGACCTGGTTTCAATTCTCTCCCTCCCCACCCCCACTACCTGAGAGAGAAGATTTGAAAAGGGCCTCACACCTTCCAAGTGGGTGCACTAACCATCAGGCTATAGAGTTTCTGGCCTAATGACTCTTAACTATTTATTCAAAATGGAACACCTTCAAAAAGTGAGGTTGAAGTAACCCCACATCAAAATAGCCCATAGCTCAGTCGTGAGAGTACAGCAACCAAATGTTTGTTTTCTGTCACTGTAGGAACTCCATCTCCCCAAGCGAGGGTAGCTATGTTGATGGTATTCTTCTGTTGACTTGGCTGCATATACATTGAGGGTTAAATTGGAACAGTATGGCACTCAGGTGTGGAATTTTCACCCCCCTGAGCACCGTAGCTATGCTGGCCTAGGAAGTGTAGACCAGGGGGCTCTACTGCATAAGTAGTCAGGGCCGGCTCTAGCCATTTTGCCTCCCCAAACACGGTGGCATGCCGCGGGGGGCACTCTGCTGCTCACCGATCCCGCGGCTCCGGTGGATCTCCCGCAGACTTGGTTGCGGAGAGTCCACTGGTCCCGCGGCTCCAGTGGACCTCCTGCAGGCAAGCCTGCAGATGCTCCACCGGAGCCGCAGGACCAGTGGACCGCCACTTGCTTCCTGGCAACCAGCAGAGCACCCCCTGCGGCATGCCGCCCCAAGCACGAGCTTGGCGTGCTGGGGCCTGGAGCCGGCCCTGTAAGTAGCGCCCCAATCCTGCAATGACTTATGTAAATTTATGACTCTTGTCCTCTGCCATTAGCCCCATTACTTCATTGGGGCTACTCAGGGTGTAAAATTAAGCACATGGCTAAATCTTTGCTGGATTGGACATATGGCATTACTCAGTGAGAAAAAGGATATCAGGATCTGGACCAATGATACCATGGTTGACAGGAAAGAGATTCTACATAGCTGCTAAATAGATACCTTGACCACAGAGAACATAAGAGCTCCTTCCATAATCATTGTGGATTAGAACACAAAAATAAGTGTTTCACTTTAATTTGTCAAATGAAAATATTGTTAAACACAGATGTGGTCATGGTTTTTAATAATGTCAATTCTCTATGGAGACTCATGATTACAAATTATAGGTGTAACGATATAATATAGCTCATTCACCCACTTTCATTGAAACTGAAGTATTGGCTGCCCAAAATTTTCTTCTGCAATCTCATCAGGTGACTATTCTAGACTGTACATAACATCTGATAGGAACAATAATTCCCCTGTTAATGGATCCTATTAATTATACTTCCTAGCATTACCGAGGACTTGCTATTGTGTATATTTGTAATAAGGCTGTAAATAGTTAACTCTACCTTTTTACATCTTCCAAAATCAATAGATCCCTACATTTGGTAATTTATGGTATGTACTAATTAATATATTGGCTTGATTCATATTGGCTACAGACTTGGTAACGGAATAATTTTTGGTATTGTGACTTGGTTAATTGAGTAATTGCTGGTTTATCTAATGTTTACAAACAATAAAATAATTGACAACGTGAAATACATAATGTCATTGTGGAATTTTCAATGGCTTAATATAGATTTATTTTAATAATATGCTTAATTTGCATGCCCTTTGTCTGCCCTTTTTCACATGCAAAATACACGTTTAACCATGGTTTCAAGAACAAGAAATTCAACACTCAGACAAACAATTAAGCAATTTGGATATTTTATGGGCCAAAACTTCCAAACAATTCTTTAAAGCATCTACAGACTTTTGTGTGTATAGTATCTGTCCGTGCACCTATTCACATCTACTGCATTTTACGTAGAGCCTTAATTACAACACCAGTGTTATGAACTGACCAGTCAAGCACATACCTCATTTGCAACTGGAAATATGCAATCAGGAAAAAAAAAAAAGCAAATACAGTACAGTGATATGTTAAACATAAACTACTAAAAAAAAAAGTACAAGTTTGAAAAAAATGATTTGACAAGATAAGGAAACTGTTTCTGTGCTTGTTTAATTTAAATTAAGATGGTTAAAAACAGCATTTTTCTTCTGCATAGTAAAGTTTTGAAGCTATATTAAATCAAGTTGTAAACTTTTCAAAGAACAACCATCAGGTTTTGTTCAGAGTTACAAATATTTCAGAGTTACGAACAACCTCCATTCCCAAGGTGTTCGTAACGCTGAGCTTCTAATTGTGCTTATCGATATACAAATAGTTCTATGGACCGAATTAAAGACCCTTTGACAATTGGATTCTGTATTTCCTGATGTTACATTTTACGAATTGTTCTCTTCTTCCAGACTTGCAAGACTGTACTTTTAGTAAGTAAATCCAGTAAGAATTTATCAAAACAGACTATATCAAGTGCTTGCTCATGTTTTTCCTGTTGCAAATTACATTACATTACATTAGTTAATACATTTTCTAAACAGAGATCTTTATTATTGAGCTAATGTAATCTATGAGGTTATGTAGATATGTGATATATATTATTGAACCAATTGATAAAGTAGATTTCACAAGCTTCTGAAAGATCTCTTTCCCAAGTGAAGGTCTCCTGTTTGGAAAACTTGTATGTTATACAATATTTAGTAATCTAGTAAATAGTATTGTATTATCTGCCTTATCTACTTTTCCTTGGGGATTGATACAGCATCAAATATTATCTGAGTACTCTGTGTGAGGGGTGAATTATATTAAGCCTAATATTGATATAACTAAATATTCGACCTGTAACCTTAAACCCAAAGCAATAGGCCCACACCCAGACAGCTCACTTTCCCCAGGTTTTACAAGAACTTCTACTTTATCTTTAGGGAAAGAAAAATCCTGCTTCCACTGATGTAGGGTAGAGTTGTGCCATTGACTTCACTTGTATTAGGATCAAGATCTCAGTATTGCCTGTTGCACAAATTCTCTTCCTGGGGGTTATGAACAGGTTTCAAAAGGATCACAACCACCACCTCTTTCTTTATGGCTAGGTGGTGAAGGGGTTCTAAAACTTTTTGGCTATAATAGGGGGAAAATACCTGAGACCACTAGTCTCCTAGGTTATCTAACTGATATAGCAACAGATATAAAACAATAAAATACTGTGTCTTGGCCAATTTCCCATGAGAATACTTCATATCTATTGCAGGCATTGTTCTTAATATTGGATACAAAGTAAGGTCTCATGTAACCGAACAGAGTTCACATTTTAGTCAGGCCCTGTAAATAAATCAATAAAGATGGCATCTGTAAATGACCCAACATATTTCTTGTAAAGACAAAGTTTTAAATAAAATTACCTGATATACTCTGGACTTCTCTTCAGCTTTGTGGAAAAGAATTTTAAGGCTTTTTCACTTGCAAAACTTGAATAGGTGACAGTGGCGGGATAATCTGTTTCTTCACAAGGCACAGGACACGTGGAATTGTGGGTTCCTACTGTACATAGTCCCATTAATTCTATGTTATCTGAAATTTCAGGAAAATGAATCAATACTATGTATGTTCAAAAGAATGTGAAGTTTGTAATATTTTGTTTTATACAAAAGAAGTTTGGGAAACTAACCAATAGAATTTAATTGACTACAATAAATGACATAGTCTTTATAGATGGCTCTTTATATGCAAATCCCAAAATATTTTACAAAAGAGAATAAGTATTATTATTCTCATTTTACGGAGGTGGAAACGGAGGCACAGGACTCCTAACTGCCTGATTTTTTCAAAGGTGCTCAGAACCTGCCATTCTCACTGACTTCAGTGGGAGGCTGGATGCTCGGGTCTTTATAAACAACTTGTGCAAGATCACACAGAAAGTTCATGGTATAGCTGGAAATGGGAATGTAGGTCTTCTGCCACTAAGGCTCAAGGCTAATCCATTGGACCATGTCTTGCTGACCTTTTATGATCGAGTTTCTCTCTGTGCAGAAGTGACTGCAGGATTGGTGTCGATGTTCTATGAGCTAATGTTTGTTAGTTCTCGATGATTACATTGTAAATCTCAGTAAGAACATTTTGTCCATTTAATATATTGCCATTTTGATAATCCAGTCTTTTTACACTATCCCCGTTAAAGTACGGTATATGCAAGATTTTTTATGTAGACATCATTCATTCTGTCTGTCTTGCTCTTCTTTTGTATGTTCCTACATTCCGGCATTGTTACTTGAAGTCACAGATATTCAGATCTGTACGGTCATTGTGACAATAAGTAATTCCACATATAGGGTTGTCATTTTGCCATAGCAATTCTTAGGAAAAGTCACTGTGCTAGAAAATAGTTAAAATTGTCAAAATTATATAGACAGGATTTTTAAAAATCTTTTATACAAATTCAGCATGGCACTGTGTTCCCTTTATGCTGCTAGAATAGCATAAAGAAAAACAAGTTTACAGGATCTTCCTTGGCCCTCATAGAAAATGCTCCCACCTCCTTCTCCTACTCCAAATATAAGGTAAATTTTTCTGTAGGATGTGGGAGGTGCCAGGGAGCGTGGCCTTAGCAAACTCTATTTCGGATAGTCTCATCAGTGGAGTGGCCGACCTTTGCCTCTCTAACCCCTTTCCTGTGCTAAGCACACTAAAAAGATGTAGAACAATATCTGGACCCCCTAAATAAACTTTAACTTTTCAATTTGGTGTAACTAACACAAACCATGTTGCTAATTTTGATGCTTCCTTGCCTTTTCTGCCAAGGTTAGGTGTATATCATCTATATTGTCTACATGGACACAACTTCATGCATTCAGGGGAAATGGACTTGAAGATCTGGTAGGACTTTATTACCTCCACTGTGATCATAATATAAAAGTAGAATCCTTGGAGTAAGCCTTGGTAAACTCAACATGGATCTCAAATGCAGTTGTTGTAGGGCTTTTTTAAGTAATAAATACTCGGCACGTATTAAATAGCCAAATTTATTGATTTTATTTTACCATCTGAGAATCTCATATCCCAATGTGGAACTAAAGCTCTTGGTGAAAGCCTACTGTTCTAGTTCTTCGTGTCACTGCTACGTTGCCTCTGAGCTCTTCTCCTATTCACCTTCCATGAAACTCAAAAAGGTTGCTTTTTTTCTGCCTTTCTCTTTGAAGCTTTCAGCTACTTCTCAGAATATCTGCTGACTGAAATACCTCCTCCCTAAAATCCCCAAATGTCGAAGATCATGGATATTTAAGAACATGAACATTATGGAATTAATGACTCCCTTAACAGTGGTAACAAAAATCCATCCTTAGTCATAACGGATTTAATTTGAGCACCATATGTGTCTGGCACTTAGAAGCCTTCCAATAGAAGCAAAAAGTTGACCTAAATGGCTTTTTCTTACACTTTCATGCTGTTGAAAATGAAGATTCAGTTCAGGTAATGATATACAAAATAGTATTCAGAAGGTGTTTTCCAACATTGGTGAGAAATAATATGCCGGCTCATCACTTGCAATAGGAGAATGCATTTTGTAAGAGTGACCAACAATTTTCTAATTCAGTGTGCACTGATCATTTGCATGTAGAAGTGAATTTTCATGATAGTTAACAAATGTAGAATCAATTTTTGTTTTAAAAACAAACAAAAAAATATGATTCCAATTTTAAAGTTTAAGTGATATAGAAGTGTCTAACTCCCTGAAAATGCACTTGGTTCCTCCTGTGAAGATATTTATTCATTCTAGTTCTAGAAAGAAACAACATCTGTATAATAGTAGTAATTGCTAATTTTTGGGCTCAATATTTAAAGTACTAATCACTTCTAATAACCAGAGAAGCAGAACTTGAGTGCAGCACCCAAAGTAGCCAGACTGGGCACTGGGTAAAAGTGTAGGGTATGGGCTAGTCATAAATCCTTCCTTCAAGGCCAAAAAACACTTCTGAGGAAGTTTCTGCAGCACAATTGCTGGAATAGGGTTTTTGGTGAGAGGGTTATATTTACAACACCTAATATGAATAAAAGTGCTGCCATTTAAAAATACTCATGAAAACAGATTAAAAATGTCACTAACCCTCTGCAGCACTGGAAACGCAAGAGTCTTGCACTAGGGCAGAAGCCCCAATAAGTAAAGCTGTCCCTAAGCAGAAAATTAAAGCAGACTAATCTGTAGTTCCCAAACTCAGGAGATGCAGAAATGAAAACAAATGGTGCAAATGAATGGATAAGCTGGCTTTGTTTTTCAAATGTAAGGTGTCATTCATAACATGGGTAACAATTTTTTTTTAAAAAGACATTTATTCAATGTCCTATTGCCATTATTCATTTTGAGACTGTCTAATGACCTGACCATATATGTTCTAGTTCAGTTCCGATGTCATACTCGTTTTCTTACCAAGTTCTAGCTATTTTCTAGTGCACACTTGGAGCCTTCTAATGAAGCTCAAAAATAGCAAAATATTAATATATTAATTAAACTGTTACTTACAGAGTGCAGGAGAAACACAACTGTAGAATTTTTGTAGGTCACATTCTGTTCCGTTTCCTTAAAAATAGTAATAATAATCATTAAAGCCTGGAATATACACATTCAAATTAAATACTTCACTAAAGCTAGTATGCCACTTTCTGCCCTTAGTTGCTCTAGTGTAAATACAAAGTAACTCCTTTGAAATCAACAGTTTTATTTCACATTTTCAGTGACTGAAAGATCAGTTTGGTGCAACACTGTTCATTGTTATCAACACAATATGGCACAGAACAGAAAAACTTGGTAAAATTTAAAAATAAGAGTAAATTTCATTATAGCTGTAGGTCTATCAATCCTGCCTTTTGACTTCAGGGCATCCACCCAATATATCATGTAAAACAAATATTTTAGGGAGCTAAGGTCAGAAACTTCAGTTCTTAATTACGTAAACAAAATGGGGGAAGGAAGTGTATTATTTCTTAGTATTTTGATTGATAGTTTAATAATTATGTTTAAGGCCAGCCTAAAGACCTGGCCCCATTGAGGTAAATTTCAAAGCTCTTATTGACTTCAGGAGAGCTAGGCTTTCACTCCAGATTTATCCTTACTGGCACAACCTGCTTGGGCCAACTTGTCCCTTTAACAGCTGTTCAGAGGCAGCTGGGCTTCTTTGAGCCTTATCGCTTCAGGTTTTTTTTCTTGTAGATATGCTTGATTTGTAACCTTGATTTCTATATTATGTGATATGTGTTGAGCTGGGGTTCTAAGGGCATCCAGGCTGCCTGATGCAGAGCCAGGAGCCAAACCCTCCTTAGAAGGCTTCAGGTTTCCAGTTCCTGGAAGCCCTGGAGTGGCGCATCTGACCTAGAGCCACAGACCCTACAATGTTGGGGTCCCTGGCATCCTGCCAGGCAGACTTCTGACAGAATCTTGGCTGATTCAATGAAAGTTTGTTGAACTCAAGCCATTCTCATGAAACGGTTCAGGTTTGATGAACTAGCATTTTCCAACAAAACTCTTTCATCTGAATATTCTGCCCAACTCTACTAATGAGCAAATAAATTTACTCTACAGAAAAGTAGTGAATGAATAGACCAACATTTTCTAAAGTGGGTGCCTAAAGACTCAATGGGAATGAAAATGTAGGTGATATAATTCCCTTTGCACTTAGCACTAAGGGGGATGGTCTTCTGATTTTTTTGGAGAGTGCTAGAAAACAGAGTGGCCTGGAGTTGGGAGGGTGTGTGTATGGATAGATGATCTGAGGTTATAAAGAAGGGATGCAATAATCGGGTTCCCTTTTCTTCAGCATTAGGAAATCCTTACATCTTTGCACACAAAGCTCTAGATAAGTTATTAGAGAGAATATACTAAATACAATGCACAGGCTATCTTCACCTTTTATATTATACATTTCCTGCTGCTGCTAACCATCTGCTGTTTAATACTGAAATAATCTGGCTTATGTAAAATCTATTTTAATGTATGTTCTTTATGATGGGTAGCCTCTGTGTAAATAATGTAAAATAAGAGCTTGAACTAGATTAGATGAAAAATCTGCACCCCTTGCAATGTGTACCTCCCTGCCCTGAGGGGATGAATCTAGTCCTCTACCCAGAATAGCCTTGATGGCCATGTTGATGGCCATGGGATACAAGAAAGTTCAGTCTGAGCCTTTTGATGTTTTGATCATAACACATATATTACAGTCCTGCTAGTCCCCATCAGCGGAGTCAAGTGCTTTTGCCTCAGTGCTTTAGGGTCAATTTAAAGACAAGACAGAAGCTATTAGAGGTTTGAGGTGTAATTTCATTAAAATTTTCACGGTGCATCAGAAGGATGATGTCCGAGCAGATGTTGGGTTTAGAACTGGTCAAACCTTTTCAATGCCTTTCACTAAAACATCAAAATTTGACATGAAAAATGAAATTTAAAATATTCATTAAAGCTTTATTAATTTTTTCAACCAGTACTAGCTGGATTCAGGATTCTGAGATGACTGAACTCTCTAAATGAAAGTAAAACTTGACAAGGCAGAATATTTAAAAAGAGCCACAGAGCACCTTTTGAAGCACAAATGTAGCATGTCCCAAGAAGTACCTGGTAGCAGAAATGGCAAACATCCACACTTGTCTTGTATGTGCCTGGCCTTACATTCCTGCAGACATCCATAGGTGCTGTAGATCTTGTGGTGCTGAAGTTTGATGTTAGGATTGCATTCTCCCCAAGGGTATTTTTGGTTAACTGTCTTTAGATTTAAAAAATAGCACTCTTTAAAATATCCTTGTCATTATTTTAAATACAGAGCTTTATCTGATATATTGTTAATTGATGCTTGGGTAAAAGTTAAGCAGAATTGCTGTCAAAAATAAATCTCAAATTAGTAACAAAGTATAGTTTAAAAAAATCAAACTATTTTTAAAAAATAATATATCGGTTCCTCTCCTAGGTCCTGATTTTGCTGTGCAATCTGATAGCACAAATCCCTGGAAGACTGGGCTTGAGTAGAACTCTACAAGGAAGAAGGATCCACTCTGAATGGTTTCATTGCAGGATCAGGGACTTACTTCCTCTCTAAGAACTGACTTCAAGAGTTGGTAATAACACTAGCACCTTGAAACAGTTCAGAAACCAGAATTTCCAGGGTCAAATCCTAAATTCAGTGAGAAGAGAATTTGACTATTGCTCTTTTTGACTTTCTAGCTGTCTTGCCCACTGATGAAGGAGAAACACAGAACTGTGTTCCTGAAGAGTATTTTTGTTTTAAAATGCACATGTATACAGATTTTGTGGTTTAATGGGATAGTGGTCAAAATACTTCCTCTTTAACCCAACTAAGCAAGTCTAAAATATCTGTCTGAAATGGATGCCCTATGGGAATGTGCCTTCAAACAGCATCCCAAGAGTGGTTAGCAGAAACACGAGGGAGTAATTTTAATCCCTGCAGAATATCCACTACCTCCATGATCTCTGTGCATATAGTATAGAAAATCTGCACTGTTTTCAGGCTAGTGTTTTTCAGTAAAAATTGTATGTGAATATAGTATTGCCGGGCACTGTTTTTATTGTCTCTATGACTTCCAGAGCAAATTTGCTCAGTTCACAAGTAAAATTATGCTTTTTTTTACTAATTGCCAGTCCAGCAACACTAGCCTGGGTTCTGAAAGTCACGCTGCTTTTCTCCTTCATGCATCATTCCCATTAATAAAGATACTATGGGCCCAAATTATAGTAGTACCACTGTAGCGCTAGCTTTTAATGGGTTTTCAAGCATACTTTGGTCTGCGTCATTTGCATTACTAGTGATATGTGACTAGGAAAGAATTCAGCTTTTTACTTGTAAATGAAGAAAATTTCCTCTGGAAGTCACTGAGACATAATAAATACGGAACCTTCAAAATATCAATTTTACTGTAACTTTTCAGATTAGAAATGCACTTATACATTTGCAAGATAGGGGATGATACTGCTACTGATACAAATTGCTTACCTTCAGCTGGCTGATTGCAGCATGTGCATGCATACCTACTGGTGTTGATAAGCCTAAGCCATCAAAACGTGGAGGTTCTTTAGGTGAATGGATAACATAAATTATCCCAGCATCAATAAAGCCAAAAGTAGGGTCATCAGTGAATTGTGCCTGGTACAAAAAGAATTCCTTAGAAAAGCAATGGCTTGATATGTGTTTACCTTGTGGAGCTTAGCTTTGTTTAAAGCTGCACCAACCATTTTGCTTGGATTTGAATCTCCGGTGACAGGTGACAAATCACCTCTGACAATTAAAAAACCCAAATATAAAAGTAAATGAAATTCAATGTCCTTTGGTATCTAAAGTTTACAAAATGATTAATTTTTCTTCTTTCTTCTCCTCTCCCTAACTTCCACTGAGGGATAATGTAAGATTCTTTCACAACCCTGAGAATCATCTCTTTACATGACAACTAGTCTTCATGTTCCAGCACATTTCCCATTATTCCCGCCAGAAGCTGCCACTGTTATTCCTTACACCACTTAATGAGAAATGTTAAGTGCTCAGCTGCTTCCCCTCCCCTTTTTAAAATCATCATAGATTTTCTGTTTTCTTCCTTGATCTTATTTAGAATATTTTCCTCCCCATTGGTTACATGGCAGTTTTCTGTATTTGGTAGTGGTATCTTAGGAAATCTGCCAATAGTGATCCAAGGTAAGCAATTAGGAGCAAATCCTAATTGGTTCTGAGTAGCTGCAGCTCCTACTGAAGTCAGTATTCAGCACCACTCAGGATTTGGCCCCAAATGACTGTCTCCTGGAGTTCTGAACAGATTTTAATGGAAAATCAAATAAGCCAGTGAATAAAGTAGAGGGCACTATCTTGAAGATGTTTTTAAATTAGGTTTCATTCTCACATTACTACTTCTAGTTTTTGAAGCTGTAGCACGTCCTGCATTTGCCCTTGGATTATTAATTTCATACAAGCCAAATTTAATGATAATCATTTGAGCAATTTACCAAGGAATGTGGTGGATTTTTCTAGCACTTTAATTCTTAACTCAAGGTTGGATGTCTTTCTAAAACATATGCTCTAGCTCACTTCAGAAGTAGTGGGCTTGATGCAAGAATTAATGAGTGGAATTATATGGCCTTTGTTATGCAGAAGATCAGACTAGATTAACATTATGGTCCCTTCAAGCTTTCAAATCTTTGAAGCTACAAGTTAATGGATGTTTAGGTATATATCTTATTGTGATATCTATACCTGTTTGATATCAAAAAGTAAACTTAAGCCTCTTCCAGAAACACTCACTCTTCTCCTTGCTGGAAGATTCACGTGATTAAAAGTAAAGCAGTTTCCATATTCAGTAAAGACATGTTCAAAATCCTTTAAAACAATGAAAACAAACAGAAAATTAAAAATTGAAACAAGATAATCTAAACTTAAGCTAGTGGCTTTGGGAATGTTTTATGGACTAAATTTTCTAAATGATCTGCTTGTGCTCCTGTGAAAACGGCAGTTGAGTATGTAAATCCCTGATCGAAACTGTCCTACAGCGTGAGATCCTTTTGACAGAAACCAACCTATGCAGTTCTGTAGAAGGACTGTCATTCTCTATTAAATCTGTGGGTTACCTAGAGTAACCTTTATAGGATACTATTGGTTTTATCCCTCTTAAATTCTGCAGGATTTCTCCTTAAGGAAATGGATGATCACTTCCAAGTAGTTTAATTTGCAGTAGATGATGTTTAGTTCAGTAGCTGCTTCTTGTTTCAAGTGAATGTATGAAGCCATGGTAAACTAGATGAGTATGGACTAGTACTTGCATATTACTGTAGTCGTATTAGACCTGAATAGTGTGACTAAATAAATTTGCGGGTTTGATTGTCTTTCATTGCTTTGAAGTCTTAGCTGCAAGGGCTTGTTGTTACTGCTAATATATTTTAAATTAGAGTCAACACAATTCTATCAGTAACTCTAAGCATGCTGTAGGTTCTCAATAAAGGTTAGGTGAAACTGAAAGACTGTTGATCTAATTTTGTTCTCACTTTAGTGTAAACTGGGAGTGACTCTGTTGAAGTACAGTCATAAAACAGATGTAAAGTGGGGTTAGAAATCAGGCCCTCAGTTTTGTTTTTCTAAAAATTTTATTTTGCCTTTCTTTGTTAAGTATTCCTCTTATTTCTGCATGTAATTGATACATTTTTCATGGGAGGAGTACAGCCCTGACTAGCACTTTGGCATGTGCTTAAAATTAAGCACATGAGTAATCCCATTGATTAGCCATATGCAGAAACTCCTACTGAAATCAGTGGGAGTTTTATTTTGCATATATAAGGGCTGCAGGATCAGATCTTGTGAGGCACTTGAAAGGTGGCCTTTGAAAAATCAGACTTATCCACCACAATGTAATTTGGTATAAAGTGACTCAGATTAGTCTCATTTTGTGACTATAGATAAGATCTGTAAACAGTCTATTTTTGAGACAATATTACATTTTTGTCTCATTGTTACTCTTATGAAAAAGGAAAAATATTACCTCCGGGTAACATGGCTGCCCAAAAAAATCACATTCTAGCAAAGTGCTGCTGTTGAGATAAAAGCCATTATTTCTTGTAAACTCCTCAATGCTGAAGTTTTGGTTTCCCTGAAGGAAATCCTTTATCTCTTGAGAGAACTTGTTGTCAATATCAAATGCATGAAGAACTCCAGACACAATGCTCCAAAGGAAAAAAATAATACTGAGGTTGGCTACTGCATGGACTTGGAATCTGTCAGTAGGAAAGAGAACAGTTAAAAGAGTAACCACAGTATTTTTTATGAAACTCTCCCTCAAACACTAATTGTCTAGTCCACCGGAATCACACCTTACTCTGCATTACAATGAATGGATAACACAATCTTGTTTTTTATAGATCAGGTTACCCTTTGTGCCTGAAAACTGAGAATAGCCTGGTGCATCACTTAGACAGCTCCCAGTTCGGTCTGTTTACAGCAGTCTCTCTGCGGAAGAGGTTGTACTTACCTTATTCATCCACAGCTTCTTGGAATAGAGGAGGTTCTAACCATCTTGCACTGCCGATATCCATTACCAGGAAGCCTGGTGGCAGGCAGTGGTATAAATCATGGGTGGAGATGGAGATCTAACTCCTAGCATCAATTCAAAAATCCTAAAATATTATGGGGCCTAAAAACACCTTTCCCATATAAAATGTTAGACGATTCTGATGGGGACATGAATTAGGGATTTGCTGAACAGCCATTGTAGATTTGAACTTAAGGTGTTGAACAGAGAATAATAAACCATTACTATATGACTTGGTTCTGGGACTGCTATTTTATGCTAATACTAATATTAAAATATCCTTATACTGAAGGGTAATAAATGGATCAAATGTATATTAATATCTAAGATGGCTGAATGGGTAGAAAGATCTTATTGCAACTCAACAAAATACTATTACTTCCTGGGTTAACTTTGGTTGTAATTTTACTTTTGAAAGCACACCACATCCTAAATAAATCCAGAAATAAATAATAAAGATTGAAATGAACAGCTGGGGGTTGAAGCAAACTGACGTGTTAGTAGCCAGCTGCCATGCTCTGAATTGCTGATAAGTAACTATAACATTCTGCAGCTATAATTACAATAATTGCATTGTACTTTTAAAGTATTTCCCACCACCCACTCTCATCATGGTGCATATGTGATTACCCTGCCTACTTAGTTTAATAATTTTATATTATCATCTTTTGCTTTCTAAATGGGCTTCTAGTAGTGGCACTGCATTTTCTGCAACATTACCTGCTATGGCTTTATAGCTGGAGGGACCGAGGGCCAAGGAAGCCTCAGAGATCTGAGAGTTAAACCTGTGACTCATTCTACTGGGAGATTGGAGACAGCAAAGCTCATTTCCCCAGTGGAACATTGTGGGGAAACGCTACATGGGTTCTGAGATTGGACCTAATGGTTGCTATAGTAATGAGCCAGCAGGTTCAATATACTCTTTTAAAAAGTATCCAGCTGAATCTGAGTCAGGTATATAAATAATATTGCACTTTAAACTGATTTGGGAATTATTGCTGATATTTTCAAGTGTAGGTTCCTAAAATGAGTTCCTAAATAAAAGTTACCCAGTTTTCAGAAGTGCTGAACAGCCATCAACCCAGTGACGTCAACAGGAGCTGCTGGGGCTTTGCACCTCTGAAAATCAGGTTTCTTCTGTGTAAGAACTTAACAAAGGATGTAGAAGCCTAGTTTTAGCCTCCTAGGCTTGCAAATTTTGGCATCTATGTTTGGTCTCTGTGATGGGATTGGCAACAGTCCCTCAGAAAAGATTACAGGATGAGCATCTATCACTTAAATATACTCGTGACCTTGTGGTTATATAATATATGTACATTCTACCTGTCAGTAAAGTATGATTTCTGATGGCCTACGCTGAGTCTGACTCCTGACCTGAGAGGGATTAAAATCTCTCTATTCTGTAGTGAAATTCAGTGTCAAAAATTCCCCTAATTCTGAAATGTCTACCTCTTTAGTTAAATATTTTACCCAGAACTATGGGAAAGAACCTGTAATCTCTGTAGAGCCAAACTCTGGCTCAGCAATTTCTTCAATTCATTCAACGTCCACTAGCAGCATGAAACTAACTCCCTGTCCACCAGGTTGAAAATTGACTATAGTCTGTCCCCATGTTTTGTTTTATTTGAATAGGTGTTCTGCAGAATAATGATACATTTTAGGACATTAAAGAGATCTGTTATTGCAGCATGCATTTGATGTATCTTACCTGTTCAAGTTACAAAAAGTCACAGCAGGGAACTCAATGTTTTCCACATACTGAACTATTATTGAAGTTGTGGTTGGCCAGCTGAAATAATTGGAGAATCGATTCCAGATTTGCCAAGCGACAATGATGATAGAGCCCAGGACCACTAACATCCACAGGACCTTTCGTATCTTGCTCCGAGTTTGGACAATATTGTGCACCCCATGGAATGAAGTGGACATGGCAAACTCATGGTCAAACTTCTTTCTTTCTTCCAATGAAGGCAATGGTTTCCTTGTTAAGTATAGCCTTATCTTTTCCAGCAATCCTTAACATTGGACAAGATGAAAAGTTAGCAGTAGTTGGGTTGTTTTTTTTTTGTTAAAACTTTTAAAGGGTTGTGGTTTAAATGTTACATTAGACAGAAGTTCCTCTTGAAACAGGCTTCTAATGCCCTCCAGAGAGGAGTTTAGAACCAGCTAGTATATGGTTTCTAAAATAGAAAGCTCCCTCCTGAAGGTGTTTTAGAATTCCAAGAGAGTTGTGCATTAGAAGATTAGCTGAGTCTATCCTGAACATCCACTGCAATCAGATAGTGATTGAGCCTTGGCAACAGCAGAACACGAAATAGCATATCCTTATAGTTTTTTAACTATAGTCCTTTAAGATAAACTAACAGTCCCTGTAGCTTGGCATGTCATGACAAAGGCTTAATGGAGAGATATTTTAATAAGGGCTCAAATCTGCAGAATGTTACACACCTACTATGAGATGCTGAGCAGTTGGTGCTCCCAGTAACTTCCTATTAACTAGGTAGGGTCAGGCTTTGAGTCTTACAAATGAGCTTAAAGGGGAAACAATATTTTAAAATAAATTTCACTTTCTCATTATTGAATGTTAGAGGACAAAAGCTAGAGGGCTACAGCCTTAAAGGTTAGAGATAACCAAGAAAAATTCATGTAGCGTTATAGCATGGCTCCAAACCTTTGAAGCAGAGAGGTTTTATCTTATTACCCCAAGGGTTTTTTATTGGTTTTCAAATAGTTGAAGAGCTACAGAAGTGGATATAATAAAGAACTTGAAATATAGTAGTTACACAGAATGCTTAGTGTTGAACCATCCTTTGAGGTTTTTGAATAGAACCTTCTACCTCACAACATCAAAAGGAGGGAATTTTAACAATGACCATGTACAACAGAGCCCTAATAGGATCAACAGTTTGGCAAACTGCTTTAGTTAACGGTGGTTATATGGAAGATATTGTATGCTAGCTCGTCATGTAAAAAACATAACAATAGTAACCCAAAGAAGCTTCACCTAGAAATAATATTGAGGATCTAAGAATAGGTGATTCCCTCAGCCCAATTCTTAACAACTACTAACTACCCTGCCCCCCACCCCTCCCAAAAAAACACAACCACCACAACCAACAAACCACCCATCCATCCACACAAACCTTATTTTAGCAGGAAGTAGGTTCAATAGTTTTGCAACCTATTTAGGGATAGAGTGTTATCCCTAATAGAGCCACACAAAGCAAGCAATGGGGTGTAGGCCTCCATCTCCTAATGCCTTTCTGTGGCCACATTAAGACTACCTGGGATTTGGGTGGTTCCTGTGCAGAGCTCAAGGACTAGATTCTAGATTCACCCACTCCAGAGGGCAAGTGGTCATGGAGGATGGAAAAGGGTGAGAAATGGGTAGCTTCTGGATTCTGCCATTAACCTGTGGTGTCCAACAGAGCTGACTGGGCCAGCAGCAGGAAGTGAGCTGCACCCTTTCAAGAGTTGCAGTTAATTACTGTTTCAATCCCAGAGGAAGAGTGGGGCATGAAAGAAATTGTGACAGTTGCAATGCCTCCTAGATCTCTTTCTGAAAAGTGCAGTTGTGTATTTTTCCCCCATATTCAAGGCTGAGTACAAAAAGAAAAGTCTAAGTCTTTATCTTGTCTAAAGGCCAATATTTTAGTCGGATCCTAAAAAAAATAAAAGTCACTACTCCACATCTTTACATCTTCTGGTAGTACCCTTGGACTCCACCATACATATTCTTGCAACTGTTTGCAGGATTTGGCACTGTTGGCAGGGCTATAATAAGCAAGCAACACTGGCCTGACTCTGATTCCATTGAAATCA
Organism: Chelonoidis abingdonii; assembly: GCF_003597395.2. NCBI lineage: Eukaryota > Metazoa > Chordata > Testudines > Testudinidae > Chelonoidis > Chelonoidis abingdonii. The sequence goes on from NC_133773.1 coordinate 63,986,239, forward strand.
TTATTAAAAATTCCATTGACTCCAACAGAAGTAGCGTTAGACCAATGCTGACTTCTTTTGAAAATCCCACCTTAAATGTTTATTTGTGTAGCACCTTTTTATTCCCAAGGCTCCTCAAATACTTTTACTGGTCTGAGCTAAATCTTGTCACAAGGCAAGGAACCCACCTTACCCTATATCACCCCTATGCAAACAGCCAGGCAGAATCTCTCTATGGAGCTCAAGTGAATTTCTTGGAGAGATGTCCAGCTTCAAGTGAATTTCTTGGAGAGATGTCCAGCTGACATATGGGACTTCAGACCTCACCACCACAGTTAAGTGGTGGTTTTAACTCCTTCCCAAGTCACCATACATGTATGTTGCAATTGGTAGCAGAGGAGCAGATCCAGCTACCACTGAGCATAAGCAAAGTGAATTCATAGCATGTCTGTATCTGTTTCTCCCAGGTCACAATAAGCAATCCAACCCGGGCTGAGCCCACAAAGGAGTCCTTATAACAGAGGCCATGTTTCCCTATATCTCTGCTCCAACTTGCTACACTGGCTAGGGGAGTGCTTAGTATGTATGGTATCATTCACCTGTATCTCATATGACAGACATACGCCAACAAAACTCAAGATAGTTTATTCAGCAAAATAGTAATTTATATGGCATGTGAAAATATGTAACATGCAATTCCAGTACCATACGTAACAACTACAATAAGCACATATAGTACTGCACGTATTCATATAGATACTTTTGTAATAATACATGATGTTACCAAGTATTTTAGAGTCTGCTCTTTCAGCTCTATCTCATCATGTGAGTAAAGGTTTCAGGACTGTCTTTATGTCACTTACAGATTTCTCATGAAAATACTCTAATTTTAGAACACTATGGTAACCGAGCATCCTACAGTAATGTCTAAATATGTTAGAGCAACCTGCCTGATCATATATTTGCAATGTGAATATTTTCATTTGCGATGTATTGAAAGGAAGTAACAAGCCTGTAATTCGGCACAGGTAATGTGTTTTGAGATTTGTGTCTGAGTGTATGAAACAACATAAGTGCTAATGGTATTTAACGAAATAATGGAATGGCTGATATGGAGCTCAATTAATAAAGAATTAAGAAAGCAATAAAATTAATGCCAATCAACATGAGTTTATGCAAAGTAGGACCTGGCTAACCTGATATCCTTTCTGATGAGATTACAAGTTTGGTTGATACAGGCAATAGAATTGATCTAATAGACTTCTATGAGGCTTTTGACTTGGTACCACATGACACTTTTATTAAGAAACTAGAACAATACAAAATCAACATGACTCATATTAAACGGATTGAACAGTGGCCCACTGATAGAGCTCAAAATATAATTGTAAATGGAGAATCATCATAAGGAGCATGTCTTTCAAGTGGGGTCCTGCCAGGATGGGTTCTAGGATGTATGTTATCTAGCATTTTTATCAATCACTTGGGGAAAAAAAACATAAAATCATCATTGACAGGATTTGCAGATGACACAAAGATTGGGGGTGTGATACGGAATGAAGAGGACAGGTCACTGTACAGAGAGATCTGGATCACTTGGTAAGCAGGGTCCAATTGAACAATCTGAGTTTCAACATGGCCAAATGTAAGAACATACATCTAGGAACAAAGACTATAGGCTATACTTACAGGCTGGAGGGACTCTATTCTGGGCCGTTGTGACTCTAAAAAAGACTTCAGCGTCATGATGGATAATCAGCTGAACATGAGCTCCTAAAGCAATGCTGTGGCCAAAAGGGCTAATGTGATCCTTAGATGTATAAAACAGGTAATATTGATTTGCAATAGAGTTTTATTATCTCTGTATCTGCCAAAGATACAGCCGCTACTGGAATACCTTGTCCAGTTCTGATGTCCACACCAAGCAGGGTGTTGAAAAATTGGAGAGGGTTCAGAGGAGAATGATTAAATGATTGGAAAACATGCCTTATAGTGATAGAGCTCCTTGAGTCTATTTAGCTTATCAAAGAGAAGAAATAATTTGCTCACACTCAAGAAGTACCTACATAGGGAACAAAAATCTGATAATAGAGAGCTCCTGAATTTAGCAGACAAAGGTATAAGATTTAATGGCTGGAAGTTAGAAGTAGACAAATTCAGACAAGAAATAAGGCATATTTTAAATTGTGAGGGTAATTAACCATTAGAATAACTTTCCAAAGGTTGTCGTGGATTGTCCATCACTGGAAAATTTTAAAATCAAGATTGGATGTTTTTTCTAAAGGATACTTTCTAGTTCAACTACAGGTATTGGACTTAAAGCTGCAATTAATTCAGAGAAATTGTGTGGCCCATGTTATGCAGGAGGTCAGATTAGATGATCACATTAGTCCCTCACTCCTGGCCTTAAAATCTACCAATTCATAAATACTGCCATCACTTATAGGGGGCATTGTTTAGTTAAAAGTGTAGCATTAAAAGATAAGTTATTACTACTTCTAAATACATATTTCCATTTGTCACACTCATTATGGGTATAAATTTTAATTACATCGCTTGTTTCTCTCCTTTTCTTTGTGTATTCTCACCATATATTAATAAAACTTTGGAGCAAGCTTCCAGATTAAAGGAGATTATTCCCACTCCCATTTTGGTTGTGGATTCTAAAAACCTATTTTAAGGCAAGAAAAGGTAAAATATAAGCTAATGTATTACAAGATTTCTTGTTACATACCTCTGGCATCAAATCCAATACACTTCCTAAACTGCTCCATTAGGCTGTTCATAGTTTCAGAAGGGAGGAACAAGTACAAGCTTCCTTTTCATTGTTGATCACTGTTAGTTAATGGCTTTTATAGAAAACTAAAGGGGTGGGTATATTAGATGTCACACCGCACTGGACAATTTGCCTGCCTGCGTTGCTATGCTTTGCTTTCTAAATAACATGAGCTGCAAGTAAAAGAAAAGATTAATTTTTATGGCAGGATAAGGTATATAATGTTAAGTACATATAATATTGGGTGTGTAACAATGGAGAATCAGTCTTTGTGCTGAAGTACATTGCCTCAAGTGCAAATAGCTTTTTAATAAATAATTTCAGTTAATAATAACAATTTGCTTGATTTGAGACGGTGCAGTATAATGTTGGTGGAGTGTACAGGAACAGTAGAGTATATACCTTGAAATAGTTTGGGAGCCCTCTAATGGGCCTCCATCTCTATAGCAGAAGCTACCAGAGAAGCAGTATTTATATGTAGCTAGACTTATATATTTATATATAGTTAGTAAACATGTTTATTTGGAAATTAACTGTGTGTGGTTTCTTCAATATTGTTATTTATTTATGTACTATTTATTGTATGTATTTGAAATCTTTTACTGAGGCAAAGTTACAATAAAATATTAACATACTCCATTTTACATAACTTAGTCAGGATCAGATTAATATTTAAAGAACCTAGTTAAAGATTTTGGCTTGCAGGCTGTTGAGCCCACCTCTTTTGAGTACACTTAAAAAGATATTCAAGTTTCTAAATCACTCTCCTCTTTTTGACACTTCTTATGCATGTACATTGTGTGAAAGCTTTCCCATTACAAGGATGGTCTATATTTTACTATACCATAATTCCATAGGAGGAGGGAGTCACATTTTTCCAGTAATACAACACCTAGCTGCTAACAATAAAAAACAATTAAATTGTCAGCACAACTCATGCATACCGAGAGCAGATATACAGAAGAACCAAAGAGTTATGAACACCAGAGTTACGAACTGACCAGTCAACCACACACCTCATTTGGAACCTGATGCGTGTAATCAGGCAGCAGCAGAAACAAAACAAAAAGCACAACAAAAAACACAGTGCAGTTCTGTGTTAAACGTAAACTACTAAAAAATAAAGGGAAAGCAGCATTTTTCTTCTGCATAGTAAGGTTTCAAAACTGTATTAAGTCAATGTTCAGCTGTAAACTTTTGAAAGAACAACCATAACGTTTTGTTCAGAGTTATGAACAACCTCCATTCCTGAGGTGTTCATAACTCTGAAGTATTTTAATTAAGGGGTCCGTGAAAGGTAAACTTCTCATGTTTGCCAATGTATATGCTCCCATTCAGGGGGTAAGCTTTTTTTTTTTATCAGTTTTTAGAGATTTAGGAAATTTTAGGAAAGGAGATATTATTTTAAAGGGGAATTTTAACAAGGTGATTAATCCCACATTGGATGGATCAAATGTACTCAGAGGGCATTCAGGAGGAGGAAGTTCAAATTTGTTGCATCACATAGAGTATAGGGATCTGGTGAATGTCTGGAGGGAAATGAACCTGGATGTTAGGAACTACATGTTATTCTGCAACTTGTGGATTTTATTCCAGGATTGATGTGATTTTTGTTTCTAGGGGCTTGGCTTTGATTGAAAAAGCTAATCTGGGAGTTATAACTTGGTTTGATCAACCCCCTGCATAGATTAGTTTGAAAGACTAGGATTCACTGCAAAAAAAGGGCCAGGCAGTTGGATAGGGCTTTGGTGTGTGTTGAATTCAAGGGCTGGAAAAAACATTCAGAAATGTATAGAAGAAAATGATCATGAACGGGTCAATCAAAGTGTTCTCTGGGATGCTGGAAAGGCAGTAATGAATGGGATTCTTATAAATAAAGCATCCTATCTCAAAAAAGATGGGAGTTCCTGAAGAAAAGAGTTTGGTTGAAGAACTTTATTTTTTTGGAAGTCAGATGAGCTACAGCATCTAAAAGAATTTAATGAGTAAATAATTGAGATAAGGGAAGATTAAATATAGCTCCTTTACTGGAGCATTACATAATCATGGTCGGGGATTTCTAGGCAACTGCAATTTTGTCATAGATTAATCTTTTTAATAATTTCCTCCCAAAACTGTCCAATTGCTGGACACAACCACCATATGTGGAAGTATGTTGCCTCTTTCACATAACACTCTGGGCACCTCCATAGTAGCAAAAATATGATGGATCTTAACTGGAGTCAAATGCCATCTATACAGTAATTTATAAAAAAAAAAATCCTTTACGAGCTATACAAATTGAAGACGTATATCCCCTTTCCCTTATAGATACACACTCATCCAGATCAATGTTTTCCAAACTCTCTCCCGTCTTTTCATCTGTGTTGTTTTCTTATTAACATTTTTTTCAGTCAAAATTGTATATATCTTAGAAATTAAAACCTTTATTCCAGTTTGCTCCGGGGACAACTTCCCAATGTGGTTGTAGGTCTAGATAGAACTGACTTGTATGCAGATTTCACAGTTAAATATATAACTTGTAAATATTGAAAATACAGGATCTTTATATCATTCACATTATTACAAATTAGGGAAAGCTAGTCCACTGCACTTTGTAGGCTGATACAGAACTTGAGAACTCACCCTTTATCCTTTATGTTTCCATATGAATCTTAATAGCAAATCATGCCATACTTAATATCATGTCAGGATGCACTGAAACAAAAACAACAACTTTGGACATTCATCTTACCAGTGCTAACCTACCTAAGCAAGAAAATTCACCAGTTTTTCCCTACTGCTGAGTGATAGTAGATGTTTGAGACTTTCAGGTCCCCCTTCCTAGTAGAGAAGAAATCAGTGACATGGAGGCTGAACAAAATCTAAGAATAAGCTGTTTTATGTATACACACTCACCTGTCCTGAAGCAGAGGTGGTCAAAGAGCATGTTTCCGGGGAGAAAATCTCAACCAAGCACTGATTCCAATCACAGATCAATGCAAAGAGAAAATTCTTTTGCTGCTCACGTGGCTCCCTCCATGCAGAACGTGCATAACTCATAGTACTAAAAATGGGGATTTATTCCTGGATTCTTTTGTCATGTACAGTATACAGCATTCTGATAAAAGCAAACTCTGCTAATCTGAGAATCCTTAAAGCCCACAGAAACTCTTGATTTTGCATTGGAATTACAATTTGTCACAATTCAATGGTGAGGGAAATTAAATTACTGAAAGGAAACCAAGATGATATGTTCAGGGATTGGTCTTGAAAATAATCTAACCAATTATAAAGTGCATGATATAATGTACAATGGAAGACACATGCATCAGTACTGGGTTAAACTTGTGTATAAAATAACCAATAGTTGTATTCTTTGGATTTGTGGTTATCTCTGTATCCAGTCTTTACACATGTGTAGTCTTCGTGTATGCCAATAATAAAACCTGAGTGATGAGATTGGAGTTGAACAGAGTCCTTGGGGAACTGATTGGAAGATGTATTGGGGGAACCCAAACTCCTATGTGCTTTTATCTCTGTACATTCTAGGAAAATCTGGGCAGCTATCTCATTCTGCTTCTGCAGGGCACTGCATGCCTAGATGACGTGCATGCTGAGCAGTATCAGCAGCCCAGGAGCAATGAACTCTAGAATAACCTACTGCATAGAGGATTGAAAGGAAAGAAGACTGGTCAAGCAGAAAACACAGGCTTGAATAGGGGGTCCTGTCTACTTTGCACAAGAGTAATGTTCTGAACTGCTTACAGGAAGACAGTCATGTTAGGGTTAACTTCTGGAAGAAATGAAATATTAACTGAGAATGATGTGGTGTAGATGTAGCTGTTTTGGTCCCAGGATATTGCAGAGACAAGGTAGATGAGGTAATATCTTTTATTGTACAAGCATCTACTGGTGAGAGAGACAAGCTTTCGAGCCACCCAGAGCACTTCAGATCTGGGAAAAGGTACTTCCATTATCACAGCAAAATGCAAGATTGTTTAGCATAAGTAGTTAACACATATTATAAAGGAATATTCAAGGTAGACACCTCTTCAGTCATAGGACAAAAAGGGGGAAGGGGAGAGTGGGTTACAGATTATTGTAATAAAACATAAATCCAGTGTCTTCATTAAGACCATGATTTTTTAGTGAGCATAATGAATTTAAGTTTCCAGGGTTGTCTTTTGAAAGTGTTGTGCAGGCAGACCCATAATATCTGGGCAAGGCATTCTTACTGAAGGAATAACAGGACTCATAGAAACCATTCGCAAACCACTCACCACACAAAAGGCCAGCTTCCTCCAGGACACAACCAATATCCTCTACAAACTCCATAATATTGACAACCTCCCTCAGAACACCATCCTTGTTACCACAGATGTCATTTCCCTATACACCAACATCCCTCACAATGACAGCATAGCTGGCTGCCTCAAATATTTACAGGACTATGGACAACCCTAAGATATCCATCCCAAACATATCGTCAAACTCATCTTCACTCATAACAATTTTACATTAAGCAAAAAACACCTTGTCCAAACCATGGGAACTGCCAAGGGTAAAAGGATGGCTCCTAATATGCCAACCTCTTTATAAACCACCTTGAAAAAGAATTTATGGACAAATGCACCACAAAACTAATGATTTACCTGAGATACAGTGATTTATATTTTCATCCTCTGGACAGACAGCTTAAACTCCCTCATATATTTCCACTGCAACTTCAACAACGTCACCTATCCATTAAATTCATTCTGGCACACTCCTAGATGAGCATCAACTTTCTGAACACCACAATCAACTTTTACAATGGAACCCTACAGACAAGCATATACAAGAAACCTACAGATCACTACATCATCACTACCTTCATAGATCTAGTTATCACCCCAAACACACCAAGAAATCTGTTATCATAGGCACACACATACCACAGAAAGTGTTCCAAGGAGAAAGTCTGGGATATACACCTTAATGCACTTAAAATCACCTTCATCAAACAAGGCCACTCCACCAGAGGACTAGATTGCATCATTGAACGGGCCACCCAAATACCCTGAGAGAACCTGTTTCAATATGGAAATAAACCCCCCTCTGGCTGAACACCCCTAGTTGTTACTTACCACCCCACACTGGAACCCATGCAGGATATCATGAAACAACTACAACCCATCCTGAAAGAAATATTTTCTGAATCCCCACTTCTGGCCTTCCCATTACGCCCAACCTTTCCAAGCTCATGATCAGAAGCAAGCTCCTCACAGACCAGGACACACAAACTCAAAGTGATGCTAGACCCTGCCAGAACAACAGATGCAAAACCTGCAGCCATATCTCCACGGCTATAATGATCAACACTCCCCACAACAAACCTTCATGGAACGTGGTGAACAAAACTGAATGGACAAGATGCACTCATGTTACTGCTCCAGAGATGGATTTTATGCTATGGTATTAATCAATAACAGAGAAGGAAAAAAGAGATTACAAAACATTTGAAGATAAATACAAATACTGGACCAATCAGCCAGGCTAGTGGTGCAACATTATCAGAGTTCATGTCCTGAGCCTTGCCCTGTCTCTCCCTGGGTCAGCTGTGCTGACAGTGTTACAAAACAACCAGCATCATGTGCTCAGCTGGGAGGGATGGGAGTGCCTTATATCACTGTAGTTCCTTCTACATGGCTTTTGAGTGGCATCTATAGGTTTGTGAGGGAAAGGCAGCCAGCTCTCCTCAGCTGGAGAGTCACTGCAACACAGATCCCTAGCAGTTATTAAGAGAAGGAAATGAGATTACCCCTCCAAAATAATAACTTGGCAGAGTGCTGTAAAAGTCTACAAGTTTGTGCATCTATTTAAGGTTTATCTTTGTAGGTACTGTTTTCATTGCCATTGATGTATTTAATTGTTAATAGTTTCTCCTCTCTTGGTGTTCACACCTCAACTGCTAGAAGAGGGCCTCATCCTCCCTGATTGAACTATCCTTGTTATCTCTTGCGTGATTCTTGCTTGCTTGCATATTTATACCTGCCTCTGGAAATTTCCACTACATGCATCCGACGAAGTGAGTATTCACCCATGAAAGCTCATGCTCCCATACGTTTGTTAGTCTATAAGGTGCCACAGAACTCTTTGCTGTTTAATTGGGGGAAGAAGGGAAGTTTTGTTAACAACTGTGAGGATATCTTTCTGAATATACTTTGGAAATAATGATAGAACTGTTGAGGAGGGACAACAGCCCATTGTGTTTAGAAGGCCAGTCATATTCAGCAGTTGAAAAAAATCCTCTTGGGTACTACCTTTCTTCACTATGTTTTACAAAGCAATGGTTTAGTAGTTTGCAAGACTTTGAACTTTATTCCTCTCACAAAGTACAAATGGCTGATTGGGTTATTAATGTTGTGTCAGCCTTTTTCCTTATTTGTCTAACCTTGAGTTATTGAATCTTTATTTGACTTAAAACAAACTATTTATTGCAAGTGATGGTTAACTGCAAAGGGCACTACAAGCTACGGAAATTACAAAATACTCATTGAACACATGGGAACTTTTGCTTCTGATGTGAATTTAATAGCACAGCAGTTTATATATTGATGTTTTGTGACAGAATTGATTTGTCAAAGTACTTTTTCCTGCCCAAACCCAGATCAAAGATTATATGTTTAAAGTCTTTGTTAGTAGAATCATCATCAAGTATTGTTGTTTTAATATTATCTTTCATTCACAATTTTATACATAATAAAACAAAGCAAGAGGAAATGCATATATGATTAGAGCAGTATTTCTCAAACTGGGGTCTGCGGACCCCTGGGGGTCCACGTGGGTACTCCAGGGTGTCCACGGCCCCGCTGATCAGTGTCTCCCTCTCCCTCCCAGCACCTCCTGCATGCCAGGGAACAGCTATTCAGCAACATGCAGGAGGTGCTGGGAGGGAGAGGGAGGAGCGGGGATGGGGCACACACAGGGGCGGGGGTGGAATCATGTCTGGGGCTGCCGGCCCCATTGATCAACATCTTCCCTTCCCTCTCATTACCTCCTGCTCTCCGGGGAACAGCTGTTCGGTGGCGGGCAGGAGGTGTTGGGAGGGCAGAGGAGGAGCAGGGATGGGGCGCACTTGGGGGAGGGGGCAGAAAGAGGTGGGGGAGAGGAGGAGCAGGGTGGATTGGGGACAGGAAGAGGTGGGGTGGGCTCTTGGGGGGAGGGGTGGAGTGGGAGCAGGGCCTGGCTGAGCAGGGGACTTGGGCGTCTGCAAAAAAATTTAAATCAAAATGGGGGTCCTCAGGTTGCTAAAGTTTGAGAACTGCTGGGTTACAGCATGCATTATACATAGTAATGAAAAGTTATGCTAAGCTCAATTTTCAGTGTTGCAGCACTTTATTTCTGAATGCTTTGCCACCCATTGAAATCTACAGTCCTGAATTAAGTGCCTAGAGTCCCTACACAATGTTTGGGGGTGGAGAGGGGTTTTAAAATAGGAACCACAAAAGCCAGAATGCTAAGGAGAAAGCTGCTCAAGCTAGCCAATTGAAGATGGTGAAGAGAGGAGTGGGTCCTAAGCCACACCTCTCAAAGGGACTTAGGTGTCCAAGTCCAAGCTGGAGGGAGGTGCCAAGCTACACATGGGATTCATGAACCCTCTGCTGGAGTTAGCTATTTCATGCGAGAAAGGCTGTAGCTTTCCATATAACCTTTAGCCTGGTGGTTAATATACTCACCTGTGATATGGGAGACCCAGATTCAATTCCCCTTCTACCTGATGTAGAGAAGGCATTTAAACACTGTTCAGGTGAGTGCCCTAAGAAGTGGACTATAGAGTCATTCCCACTCTCTGGCCCAATGCGTATGAATTATTTATAAACAGTGAAAGAGCAATAGCACAGACTGAGAGAGACCCATACCAGAATATCCCATAGACCAGGAGTTAGAGCACTCGTTTGAGAGGAATGAAATCTCTTGTCATCAAGCTGGGGAGAGGGAGGGAGGGAACAAAACTGGGCTGTCACACATTCCAGTGAATGCCCTAACCACTGAGCTAAACATTATAAGAGAGGCGTCCTCTACCTCCTCCATCTACCCCTGGCTATTCTGTGTGGAGCCAGGTATGCTCTGAAAATGCCTATGGGTTCTGATCCTGTAGTCAGCATAGGTGAGGGAACATCTAGCTTGGGGATCCTGCTGGGGATTAGGTGCTCAGACTGAGGTGGCTGTGACAGAAACACAGCATGTCAGCATGCTACTGATAGAAACACAGCTTCCCAGAGAGCATTAACTTTGGAAATATAGGCACCTAGAAGGGAGGGAGCAGCTGAGCGGGAATTTTGAGGTGGTACCTAAATGGTGGATGTAGGGGCCTAAGTCCTTTTGTAGATCTACCCTTTGTGACTTGCTTACCAGAGCTGCTGCTTTCAGTCCAAGCAAACAAACCAGATCTTGTTTGAATCAGCCTGAACATTATCACCCCTGAGAGAGGGTAAGCTAATCCAGACACCAGGAAGGAGAGAGGGGTGGGGTTGACAGAGAACGCTGTTAATTGGATGCCTATTCCCGTGTCCAGCCACATGTTTCCAGATGCTAAAGCATCATAACTCTAAGCCCTGCCCAAGAGAACATGGCAGTTGAGTTAAAGGCCACACAGTCGAGTTCCAAGAATATCAGTGTTTTCCTAGTCTGTTATACTGTTTATACTGAGTTTAGCCTCATGATGGAACAGAACATTCTCACTGTACAGTTACAATTAGAGTCCTTTATTGACTGGTATCTCAGTTCATCCCAGAATGCATCTGGCTTCCACACTGCAGAAACCTGAACAAGGTTAGGGGGAAGCACTCAAAGCTGATTTCCATTACAGCCTGCCCTAGTCTCCCACAGGAAGAGTAGCATCTGCATATTTTGTTGCATCAGGCCCTGAATGATTCTGGGTCTCAGACATAAAAATAGGAAAAAGGAAGATGTCACATTCAAGAGCACTGGATAATACTATTAATTAAAAAGACGGTTAAATTCTGCCCTGAGATGTATTCACATAAGGGAGCTTTATCCATACCCTGGAGCCCATTTGTGGTTGAGCTAGCATAAAGGGCTATGAAGTACCTCCTGGCCAGCTATAAGGGTCTCTCCAGTAAAAGCAGAGCCAGCACCCCACAGGAGCCCTTGGCACAGCTGATATGTCAAAGGCAGAAGAAGACATGACTGGGTCATTACTCTCCAGTAGCCCACAGGGCCATTGTAGCTGGCTTACAATCTAAGGCAGTCTTCAGGGCTGTTCTAAACTTCACCACTGGCCAAATTGCCACCTGGTAACCCTATGATTGCCACCTGGTGACAAGCCAGTTCCCCTCCACTGTCCTGGACTCTGTGCAGATCTCAGCACGGGCTGCTGATGAATCAGGGCCTTGGATCGCAGCTCGGTCCCATTGATGTTAGCCCTTACAATCAAGGAATGACAGCAGTTTGTTTACTCTTGTTTTTATTGCTTTAAAATGGTCTCCAACTGTTCACTTGAGCCCCCTTTTTTACTTTTAGGGTGAACAGAGTGAAGGATGCTAGAATCTGATTGGTTGGAGCACAGAACAAGTCTGTCTGAATGAGTGAGAATGTGGCCTTTTAAAAATGGGGGCGGTGAGCACTGGTGTCCTATGTTACGAGCTGGTTTTACAAAGAAGGCAATTTACGGGAACTGTCCTGGCTAAATACCAACTTGCCAGTTTAAGTCTCACACTCTTCATCTCTGCAGTAATTTACCGAAAGTAGCAATGATCAGTATTTTTTCCCTCAAGTTAAACACAAAACTACTTCTAACTAGTCCTGCTGGAAAGGCTGAAATTGTGCATGAATCATGGAGTATTTAATCACCGAAACTCCACTTCAGTGGTATTTCAATTGAAATCTGCAAAGAAATGGAAACTTACCTCTGAATGCAGAAGGAATCCTTTTCTATGTGTTACTATAATGACTGAGATGGGGGTAAATAATGTACAACCGCTATTAAACTCCCTTTTCCTGCACCTCACCTTAACTCCTGTTCAAGCGCAGGCCAGAATTCTGTTTTTTCGGGACTTTCCAGAAAGTATGAGACAAAGGCAACCCCAGGCAATTGTTTTCAGAATGCTGCATTTATATGTTAGTAACAGCTCCTGTTCATCTTCAAAGAGAGGGTGCCGCAAAATTTGCTAGCAAACAAATCTTTAATATGAACAAAGAAAAATATTGTAAACAATATTTTGAAATAACTGTTAAAAACTATTAAGTTGTAATTCCAATATTATTTTCTAGATGTTTTTTCATAAACTCTTTCTGCTACTATTAAGAATGTCAGACTTCTAATTAAACCTCTATGTTTTACTTTAGCCAGCTGCAATAATCAGGGAGTGAGCAGTCAGGCATAGTGGTTAGAGCAAGAGTCAGAATTAGGGTTGCCAACACTGTATTTCAAAAACAAAATGAAGATGAAATCACAGATGAGATGCGCAGGTCATGTCACCAGGATGTCAGATGAGAGACTGCCAAAGATCTTTTATGGTGAACTAGAGGAGGGAAAGTGCTGTCCGGGAGGCCAAAAGAAACATTTCAAGGACTCCCTCAAGTTATCTTTGAGCATTTCAACATAGAGTTCCCAGAGTTTTGGGATGATCTTGCTCATGATTGTTCTACCTAGTGAAGTCTCGTCCATACTGGAGCTACATGCTCTGAACATAGGAGAACTGCTGAGGCAGAGCAGAAGAGCTAGTAGCGTAAATCTCACACCAGCAGCATGTCCACAGTTAATCAAATAACCCATAGAGGCATTTCTTGTTCAGTGTGCCAGAGACAGCTCAAAGCTCAAATTGGCCTGATCAGCTACTCACATGTTCACGGAAACCAAACCAATCAGTGATGTCCTGGTCATCTTCGAACTTGGACGAACAACATTTCAAAAATAAGGGACTGTTTTCTCAGCACCTGTGCCCCACTCCTCCTCTCAATATTGTTATTCTTATTCTTATTTGTTATTAAGAAGAAGAAGCACTCACCTACATTCACCAGAGGTATTTCTTGCTGCTTTCTGCAGCACTCAGCAACTTGTGATCTTATTATATACAGATGAAGAAATAAGGGACATCCCTTGTACTAAGGGACTGTTGGCAACCCTAGTGAGAACAGATGGTCAAAATCAAAGACAGTATCAGGTACCAGGTCAAAGATCAGAGAGAGTATCAGGTGCCAGGCCAGGGGTCAGAGCTAGTATCAGGGTAAGGCGGAGGAGCAGGGGCCTGAATTAAGGGCAGGTCATCAGGAACTGGGAGTAGATGGGGTCTGCAATGAGAGAACAGGATCCAGGAGCAGGCAGGGAAGCAGTAACTGGGAGCGGTCAGGAATACAGGGCTCAGGAGTCAGGTAAGCCGGTGGTATTCATAGCTGCCACCATAGCTGCCTTCCTCTAGTTGCTAGAAAACTTCCTGGTTTATATAGTACTCCCTAGACAATTGTTTTCGCCCAATCAGGAGCTTTGGGGCAGGGCCCTCTGCAAGCTGGCCTTTCCCTGGACCATTCCCTAATTACTCAGGTGAGCTGCTGGGTGGCAGGTATGGCCTGAGTAGTGCCTGTAGGCCTGGTTTTGAGGCCTGAGATCCCTCACACCCATAAATATAACACTCCTATATCGCTGATATTCTCCAGAGGTGATTTTCCCAGGCTACTGTGTGCCTGGATTCTGAATTCTTGGTTGAGGGGATCTGGCTATGGAACAATCTTCCAGAAGAGATCAGATGAATCCTGTTTTGGGGAAATGCTTCAGAAAACTTCCTCTTTGGAAAAAGCCTTTCTATCATAAAAATGACATTTCCAACACTGACTGCCCTCCACTTTTGAATGATACAGTCTAGTTTGCTCATATCTCAAGTGAAACCAAGGGGAAATGTATCCATGTTCCTCTCATCACTATACTGAAATGTCAAAAGATTCACCTTTCAGCATAAAGACTCAAGAGCAGAGAAGTGAAGTCATTGGCATCATCCCTAGAAATGACACACCTAGCCAAGGAGTCAAATAAGGAAGGAGTTCTGCCATCATACTGATTTTTAAACACCGTATGTGAGGGACCAACATATTAATGACTTTCTTATTCTAAACGTTACATCCTAAATTTTCAAAAGTGAAGAATTATCCATGCAGCCACATGCACTAGGATTCATAAGACACATGTAGATTTAAGTTTTCAAAAGGTGCTAGTGATTTTGGCTGCCTCAGTTTTTGGCTACTCAATTTGATCGCCTCTAGAAGGGCCTCAATTTTTCAAAGTGCTGAGCATGCTTCTTCTGAAAATCCAGCATCTTTAAAGTATGTCAACTTTGGCAACCAAAATCACTAGCTACTTTTGAAAACGTAGGTGTCTGTGTCATCTGAATGTCAGTTCATGTGACTGCATGGATAGATCGGTGACAGCCAAGGGAGCTGAGTAAGACTAAGTGACTGTAATGACTATTGGTGCTCAGATTATTCTGTCATTCTGGGGTCTGGTTGAACATTTTGTTGATTTATTGGCTCTGGGGATCCCACACTTCTGCACTTATGCAGCAACACTGAATGTACAAACTGCAGAATTCTCATGTAGATGTTCTTAATATCAGCATGATGCACCTTAAGCATGATTAGGAGATTTTATTTGTGGCCCAGATAGCGCATGAGATGAACCATACATACAGCCCTTTGGCCAATATCTTTGTGATCTTTTGAAGATGTTGAGAATAATTTTTTTGTATCTTGTTGGACGTTTATATTTCATATTATTACGTAACTGAGATCCTTGGCTGCTGGTGAAATAGTAGAGAAACTGCTGGAAGACGCAGATGTGAGGATACAGGACACTAGGCCGTAGGTGGCAGGTGAGTCTTTTGTTTGGGGATGCTACTCCATAGTTTTGCCTTGTATTTACTAAACCAAATGATGTACAGGAAGACTCATGTGCAAAGGTGGCAGGCTGCCTGCTTCCAAAGCTCATTTGAAATCTCTAGTAAATCAGTACCAGTGTCAGATTTCAAATGCAGGGTCGGTGGCCAATTGCATAGGCAGCACCAAAGCCTCTCTCTGGAGCAGGAAGGCAGCCTGAGTCCATGAGCAGGTGGATGGCAAGGCCGAGGGCAGGCAGCAGGACAGGGGGGAGCCAGGCCACCCACCAGCAAAGGCAGGAAAAGGAAGAGAGGCACCCCCTGCCACAGCATGGAATGTTGCTGAAAAGTGAAAAACAATTCAAATGATGAGCCTCCAAAGGGAGCTGACATGCATCCAGCATTTTTCCCCCTTCACGGCCAGCCTTTTTTTCCCTGATTATTTGGGCAAATTATTTTGGGGAGGCTTAGCCTCTCCAAGCTTCTGATGTGTGCTGCCCATAACTAGGGCATTTGGAAACGTGATGAATTGAATGTTTTCCGGGCTATGCCACAGTGGAGCAGTGTACAAACTAGCTACTTGTTTGCTATTATTGGGAAGTGGAGGATATTTCCCCCTCCGCACCTCAAAATCTGTTTGGCAACTTGTGGCAGGCACACTCCTGCTTCCATATGTCTCATCCAAAAGCACGGAGAAATGTATCCACCATTCTCACATTATTACACTGAAATGTCAAGAGTCACCTCTATAAACAAGAAAGTACTTGGCATCATCCCTCAAAAATACACACCTAGCTGAGGAGCCAAATGGGGCCAGCAGTCAGAAGGAAATTATAAATCTTTGTCAATGAAGCAACAGTGGTGTTCAGGGTACTGTGATATTTTCCGTTTTCATTTAGTACGCTTTATGGGTGTTATGAAGGTGGTGGGGATTCCTCCCCCCTTAAAACTATTTGGGGCTCATCAGATGCCTAGCCCTTTAAGATATTTCAAGCATTTTGGAGATGTCAGGAGGAATTTTCTTTGTGTTGCATCCTGTCTGACCTATACCTTATATGATTGATTGTGCAGCTGTTGCTGAATCAGAACAGAAAGTGTTCAAAGTACTGTGATGTTTTTTGCACTGCACCAGTAGAATGCCTCATCATTGCTGCTTGGTTGCTCCAGTCACTCCATCTTCTCTTTACATGGCTAATGTGTTTAAAGCACAATTTAGCCCTTTATTTGTAAAGATTTTAAAGTTACTTGATTTGGGAGCTTATATCTTCCATTACCACACACCCTGGGTATGAAAATGTGTTAGTTCACTGGGGCAAGAGCAGTTGACTGCACCAGAGAGTTGTCATGAGGTATCAGAGGCAGACTCTGATGCTTAGGGGAGTGGCTGAAGTGTTTGCAATAAAACAGAACATTGATAATGTTCCTCTTGAAAATCCTGGCAACTTGGGGGGCACAGAGGAGAAAGAGACATATCTCAGATACTCCAACATGTGTGTCAGTTACTCCATTGTGGTTAAGCTGATTAAACAGAACTGAGTAACCATTGTCAACAAATATGAATGGGATTTTACATGAGAATATAGTTCAAGAGTTAAGAAAACCTAGTATATGTAAACCCCTGGGAAGTTATCTGCCCTATGAGAATTTACATGGATATTTATTAATAAAATAATTGTTTTGCTTTTAATTGGTGTGACTGCATAAGTAATCTTTAAAAAAAATTTTTTTTGGAGTTAATTCCAGAAGGGCTTCAGGCCACCTTTGGGATTTAGTCTGTCTCTACCCAATACAGACTTCACTCATTTTTCATCAAAAGTGCCTTGAAATTTTGACTTTAGGGTTTAAAGATTATAATCCTGTTTCAGTAATCCTTGAGATTCAATATTTAGAGCCATATTCTGCCCTTGACTCATGGACAGAATTCCCATTGATTTTTTTTTATTTGTATTAGCTTTGATCCCAGAGTATGTGCCTCCCTGAAAATGACCAAGGTCAGACGAATTTTAGTGAAAGCTGCTCACAGTATGTGACATTTGACCAACCTGAGCATTGCAACTCTTCTTGTTTTGGGTGACTCAACTAACTGAACAGCCAATAAAACAAATACTTACTGAGGTTTGTGTCTGGGTAGCTTCTGTAATTATTACTGAATGATGGGGATTGGCAGATGGAGTAGTGGGGGATTGGCCTGTACACTAAGATCAGGTTCCATAAAAGGCAGCTGCAGCAGGTTTGTGAATGTTAGTAGAATATATCCCTGGGGAACATTGCTCAGTGAGTTACTGGATTCTGGAGCCATGAGTGGGTGCCCATTTTGGGGGAACAAATATCAGTGAGTATATTTCTCTATTTACTGAATAATGTCAGTTAACATGATAGATACAATGTGAACATTAAGTGTAAAATTCAAAAGGAGGATATTAATCAACTACCAAGGTATAAATAACTATATAGACAACATTAATGAAGGGAGCTGGACTAAGAACTCTTTCGAGCATTGGCTGTTGGGATATACTAGATATGAAAGGACCTAGATACTATAGTGATATGTGTGCTATAAAGGTTGAAGATAGATACATGCTATTTATTTTGCTTATCACATATGTTCATGAAACTGAGCCACCAAAGCAGATCAGTGCTTGAATTTTAGGCACAATTACTTCTCTGACATTTTTAGCTCTGTTATTTTCTTTAGTAATTTTCTTTTATTCCTAGATTTAATTTTAATAAACTGTCTTTGGAGGATGAGGAAGAAAACAAGTCACAAGAAGGGCTGAATAAAGCCAGCAAAGGTGGACTTATCTATGGCGACTATCTACATGTAAGTGTGAAGATTAGATTATGTTACTGCCCTGATGCCTGTTACAATCTGAGATGTTGACATATGGCACTTTCCTTTCCCTCCCTCTGCCAGCGAAGGCCAACAATCAAGGCAAGTCCTTCTGATCCCTGTTCCACTCCCAGCTTTCAGGATGTATCCACAGGCAACTATATTTCTTGTCATTTGAGTTAAACAAGCTCCCACCCCAGATTCCATGACAGCTCACATACCTGTTAATGTCAATGGAATGCTTGATTATTTTTTAACTTGTTGAGGAAACAAATTGGATTTTGTTGTTTAGACAGGAATTATCTTTAGTCTTGCAGCTAAATTGTGAATGGAGAAGGGTTGAAGTAGAGAGTTACACTGAGATGCATATAACACATCACCTTGATAAATCACAGCAAAGCAGAAGATTCATTGTTTTGGCAGATGGTTAACCAGGGTAAACTCTCAGTATGCTCAGCAGGGGCTCTGCAGTTCTCATTAGCCATTGTAATTAAATCCCTGTGCTGTAATCTGAAAAAAAAAAAATACATCTAAGTGTCTGTAAAATGTTGTAAATTTAGCTCATGGACCAAGTTCTTTCATCAGTTGCACTGATGTAAGCTGAAATAAGTTAAGTTACTCTAGGCTTATACAGAATTTGTCCTAATATTTACATAATTACTTAATTACATTTAAAAACAACCTTCATTAAAAGAACGATGTCAAGCACTCAGAATTTAGGAAATGCCAGTAATAAGATTCCCAGGCAACTTTGATTCAGCACATTTGTGTGTCTGCATACAATACAGTCTTTAATCAGATGATCACCAGAGTATTTTTTCTACAGGACTTCTGCCTCGCTGAAAGTGAATTTCATTCACATATGATTTATAGACTACATTAGCTATTTTCCTTTCCCATCCCTTCCTTATCTTCTTTAATAAAAAGCAAATGAAAAAGCTGTTCAAATGGCTTTCTGAACTATACTGCCTGAAAGAACGCACAGGTATCTAACAGTCAATAGATGGCTAGATTTTGCCATTTTTCTTCATGTTAGAGATTAACAGATTTTAAAACCACAAGCAACCTTTGTGATCTCTAATCTGGCCTCCTGCATAACACAAACAATTTCCCTGAATTAATTCCTGCTTCAAGTTCAATAGTAGTGGTTGAACTAGAGCATATCTTTTAGAAAAACAGCCTATCTTAATTTTAAAACTTCTAGTGATGGAGAAAATATCACAACCCTTGGGTTCCAATGATTTACTTGTCCTCACTATTGAAAAATTGTGCCTTATTTCTCATATGAATTTGTTGAGCTTTAGCTTTCAGACATTGGATCTTATTATAGTTTTGTCTGCAGGACTGAAAAGCCCTCTACCAAATTTCTGTTCTGTATGTAGATATTTAGAGTGTGACCAAATCACCCCTTAACATTCTCTTTGATAAACTAAATAAACTGAGCGTCTAGACTTCCAGTATCTCATAATTAGGGCCCTACCAAATTCATGGTCCATTTTGGTCAATTTCACAAGCATAGGATTTAAAAAATAATAAATTTCATGATTTCAGCTATTTAAATCTGAAATTTCATGGTGTAATTGTAGGGGTCCCGACCCAAAAAGGAGTTGGGGGGGTCGCAAGGTTATTGTGTATGTGTGTGGGGGGCTTTGCAATACTGCTACCCTTACTTCTGTGCTGTTGCTGGCAGTGATGCTCTGCCTTCAGAGCTGGGCAGCTGGAGAGCAGCTGCTGCTGGCCAGGAGCCACCCTTGCTTATGCACTGCTGCTGGCAGAACACTGTCTTAAGAGCTGGGTGCCTGGATAACAGGCACTGCTCTCTGGCCACCTAGCTCTGAAGACAGTGCAGAAATAAGGGTGGCAATAACAGGGGCGGCTCCAGGCACCAGCGCAGCGAGTGCATGCATGGGGTGGCAAGCCGCAGGGGGTGACCTGCTGGTCACCATGACGGCAGCAGTCAGGCTGCCTTTGGCGGCATGCCTGTGGGAGGTCCGCCAGTCCCATGGCTTCGGCGGCAATTCGACTGCAGGTACGCCGAAGGCGCAGGACCAGTGGACCTCCTGCAGGCACACCGCCGAATCTGTGTTACCAGTGGACCTCCTGCAGGCATACCGCTGAAAGCCACCTGACTGCCGTGCTTGGGGTGGCAAAATACATAGAGCCATCCCTGGCAACTCTGTGACCACCTCCACCCCGTAAATAACCTTGTGATCCCCCCTTCAACTGCCTTTTGGGTCAAGACCCCCAATTTGAGAAACGCTGGTCTCCCCCATGAAATCTGTATAGTATAAGGCAAGGGCAGGCAACTTACGGCATACGTGCCGAGGCGGCATGCAAGCTGATTTTCAGTGGTACTCACACTGCCTGGGTCCTGGCCACCAGTCCAGGAGGCTCTGCATTTTAATTTAATTTTAAATGAAGCTTCTTCTACATTTTGAAAACCTTATTTACTTTACATGCAACAATAGTTTAGTTATATATTTTAGACTTATAGAAAGAGACCTTCTAAAAATGTTAAAATATATTACTGGCACGCGAAACCTTAAATTAGAGTGAATAAATGAAGACTCGGCACTTTTGAAAGGTTGCCAACCCCTGGTATAAGGTAAAAGCACATAAAAGAACAGATTTCAGGGAGGAGACCAGATTTCACAGTCCATGATGCATTTTTATGACCATGGATTTGGTAGGGCCCTTCTCATAAGGTATGTTTTCCAAATAGTACTTTACTCCAAATAGCCCTGCTAAAGGTGAGAGAATCATATTTCATTCATCTACTTCCAGATATAAACAACAGAAAAAAATCAATGGATTGGCTTACTATTAAAATGGAGAATAAATAAAGACCTGTTGGGTTTTTTTTGTTTGTTTGTTTAGTGGGGTTTTTTTTTGTAATATTCACATAAGTTCCCATCAGGATCATTTTGTCCAAAACCAACAGTGGAGTTTGAGATTATTACAAAAATTCTTTCTTTTAAAGCTGGACAAAATATTGAATGCTCAGGAGCTGCAGAGTGAAAAAAAGGGAAACAAGATCCATGATGAGCATCTTTTCATTGTGACCCATCAAGGTAAACTGCAGGACAGAAAAAGGTTGTTGTTTGATGCAATCACACCATTTGTTTGTTTGGAGCTAAAACATGCAGTATAGAAATGGTTTTGAATTACATGAATACCAGCTTTCTCTCCCATTCCCATGACAACACAGTATTTGTGTGTGTGTGTGTGTGAGTCCATAATCCATATTTGAAGAGTTTTAGTAGAGAATGAGAATACACCTCAACATAATTAATTATATACATAAGAATCAGGGGGCGGCTCCAGGCACCAGTGCAGCAAGTGTGTGCCTCGGGCAGCAAGCTGCGGGGAGTGGCATGCTGATTGCTGTGAGGGTGGCCTTCAGGATGCCTTTGGCAGCATGTCTGTGGAAGGTCCGCCAGTCCCGTGGTATCAGCAATAATTCAGTGGTGGGTACACCGAAGGCGAGGGACCGGTGGACCTCCCGCAGGCATTCCACTGAAAGCCACCTGACTGCCATGCTTGGGGCAGCAAAATACATTGAGCCACCCCTGATAAGAATGGAGATGGCTTAGTGACCTAAGTCTCAGGTTTAGAACACTTAGACTGCTCTGAACTAGTTGTGGTGGAGCAGATTCAGCCATCTAAAATAGTAGAATGAGTACTATGCTGTTTACTGTATTTGGGTCTTTTTTAGATGACATCCTAAAACTGAGGTTCCATCTTATCTGTTTGGACATTACACATCCCATGGTGCTTTTTGTAAGAGGACTGGTTTATCCTGGTAGCCTGGCCAGGTTTTCCCCTCTGCCCAACTGTTGCTAATATATGCCACCCTAGAGTTCTAAAAGTGAATATACTGTAATTAGTTCTGTTAACAGTCTCAGGTGCTAAATTATTCCATGCAACAATGGTCTGAAGAAGGGAAAGATTCTTTAAACAGCAGCACATTTGTAAATCAGTATTTCTTACACCCCAATCACATGGAAATAGAACATTAATTTTAAATTAAGATTTAACAATGAATTTGGAAATTAACCTCCTAATCTACTTGCCTAACTTCTTTCCACATACCAGCAATGCCAAGGAAATTAACGCTAGCAATGCCTTTCTTATTGCAGCTTATGAACTTTGGTTTAAGCAGATTCTGTGGGAACTGGACTCAGTTCGGGTGATCTTTCAGAATGGTCGTGTAAGTTATGTGCAAACATTTATCGTATGAAAACCCAAGCCTCTTTCTGAAAGTTTGATTTTTACCAAATCAACACATACCCCCAAAATGAGATTTAAGGCTGAAATTCAGGTCTTTAGTGACACCACTTTGCCATTATGATAGTCCACATATTTTGATCTGTAAAATCATGCACTGTTCTGAGGACTATATCCTCTAAAGTAACTGACCCACACAGATCACTCTTCAGGAGCAATTGCTTTGGCCAAACTTCTCAAAAGCTCTGATGATGGTTATCTGTGTGGTTTGCAAATACTAATCTAGAATTATTTTACTGCCAAAAAAGGATGGCTAGGAGAAAATTATATATAATATACTAGAGGATTTTTTCCTGTTTTATAGACAAGCAATTGTATACACTGATGTATAAAAATATTAAATATTTTGCATAAGTGAACCAGAAAATTCAGAGGTAAGGGATACTTTCAACATACAAATAATAATTTTAAATAATTTATATTTTTTAAAAAATATAGGCAAATAGGTGGCCTATAAGACAGTGATTTTTTGAAAATATAAATTATTTAAAATTATTATTTGTATGTTGAAAGTGTCCCTTACCTCTGAATTTTCTGGTCCAATTATGCAAAATATTTAATGTGGATTTTTTATCCACCAGTGTATAAATTGCTGGTAAATAAAGTAGGAAAAAATTCTCTAGTATTTGGGTGTGATTTGATGAAGCTGGTGAGGAATTATCAAATCAACAGCAGATGCTTATATGCTGAAACCTGGAAAAAAAAAGGTGAATATTTTGAAGATCTATTAACACTGCCCCAAAGTGAAATTCTTAATACACTTATGAATTGTAATGACAAACTCTTGAGTTTCCTGCGATGTGTTGTCAATCAGAGATGGCTGGCTGTATGTGATTTTAATAATAAACTGATAGTTGTAAATGAAAATCCAGCACTTGTGGATATTATAAAGATATGTAGCATTGTTTGGAAGTAGACCTGATAGTAAAATGTGGAAAAAATGATGCAAAAAGTTTCATGAAAAATTAGTTCCCTTTTTTCCCCTGAAATTTAGTATGTTGATTATTTTTGTTGAAATCGGAAATTCAGCAAAATTCCAACCATCTCTAAAATAGGACACGTTTCTCCATGAAAGTAATATTTTTATTTAAATGTAATTTAAAATGTTGAAAAATTGAAATTCAGAAACCAGTGGGAGGATTATGAAAAAGATTAAAATGTAGCATTTTCATCCATCCTTTGATATTTCTTGGTTGTGCTCAATGACTGCCTTAGCAATCTCAAGTGGAATCCTGAAGGCAATGGACGTGTTGACATAGAGTTGGCTTGGGAACTGCAGTTCCTTCCCCACTCACTTTTCCTGCTTCTTCCTTTATTCCCCCCTTCTGCTTGCTAGCAAGCATCTTCTCAGCTGTGCCACACCACTTTCTTAGCTACATTATCTCTCCTGCTTCCTCTGGCCTGCTTCTCCACTGACTCTAATTGAATTACACTGGATGACTTTGGCCTAGAATTCCAACTCTTTCAGTTTTCAGAGTGGTAGCCATGTTAGTCTGTAACAGCAAAAACAACGAGGAGTCATTGTGGCACCTTATAGATTAACACATTTATTTGAGCATAAGTTTCGTGGGCTAAAACCCACTTTATCGGATGCATGGAGTGGAAAATACAGTAGGAAGATATATATAGCAGTACGTGAAAAGATGGGAGTTGTCTTACACAGTGCGGGAGTTGAGACAAATCAATTAAAGTGGGCTAGTATCAACAGGATGAAAAATCACTTTTGTTGTGGTAATCAGAGTGGCTCATTTCAGACAGTTAACAAGAAGGTGTGAGAACAGTAGAGGCAAATTAGCACGGGGAGATTAGATTTTTTTTTTAAGTTCTTGTAGTGACTCATCCACTCCCAGTCTTTATTCAGGCCTAATTTGATGGTGTCTAGTTTGCAAATTAATTCCAGTTCTGCAGTTTCTCATTGGAGACTGTTTTTGAAGTGTATTTGTTTTTGAACACTTGCCACTTTTAAGTCTGTTATTGAGTGTCCAGGAAGGTTGAAGTGTTCTCCTACTGACTTTTGAATGTATAATTCTTGATGTCTGATCTGTGTACTGTTATATATATCTTCCTACTGTATTTTCCACTCCGTGCATCTGATGAAGTGGGTTTTAGCTCATGAAAGCTTATGCCCAAGTAAATTTGTTAGTCTATAAGGTGTCCCAACTCTTTCAGTAACTTTTTGAGTTAAAAACATGGGAAAAATAACTCCTTTATAACTGACCCAGTTAGAATGAGTAAGCAGCCAGAGCAAAAAGCCCTCATAGTTGATCTTTTAAGTATATTTAAAGCCTAAAAAATATTATTTTAGTTATATGCATGAGTCTACATTAAATACAAACCTTTGCTATTGATTTTTACATGGAATACACTGAGATACTGCAGTGATGGGTGAATAACACCCTAAAAGAGATTGATGGGTAGAACACACAGGTATAAATGGCATATCGGCTCATCATTCTCAATCTGGTCATAAGTATTTCTTTTCTAATAAGGTGAGAGATGAGAGAAATATGCTCAAGGTTGTTGCTCGAATGCACAGAATTTCAATGATCCTTAAATTACTTGTGGAGCAATTTTCAATTCTAGAAACTATGACTGCATTGGACTTCTTTGATTTCAGGTAAATATTATTTATTGATTACCATCAATGTTTATGTTAATGTCCCCACTAGAGCTAACAGTGTGGTTTGAATCCAGGACTTTCAGAACTGAAAGCGTGAGCCTCTACCACTCAGCTGAAGAACTAAATCAGTTAGGTCAGCACAATGAGTGTGTATTTGAAAGAGAAGCAGCTGTACTAATAAAATGTAAAAGTCAATAATGGTCTCTAACTTGATTGCAAGTCCAATGTATTCTCAGGTTTTTAAACAGATGTTTGTCTTAATTATTTGTATGTGACTTTGCTAGCTGAGATCACCATTACAAAACTAAAATAACAGTATGTAAATAACCAAAATGTCCTGTCATTTGGTAATGCCAAGTTAAGACTTAGCAATTTCTTTACACTATTCACAGCCACATGTTCTCTGCAACATTTTATGTCAATTCATAAACTTGTGTGGGTGAGACAAACCCACGCTCCACATCTAGAGCATGAGCTAGATGTTTTAACCCATTGCTTCTGGGGCTTCACACATCTAAATTTCATAAGGTTTGCAGTGGTCCTTGATCACTGAAATATAATGTTCCCCAAGCCTGTGGGAAGCAGCATGTTGCTGCCAGGTTTTTGCCACCAACCCTCCATCTCTCTTCACTTCCCCGTTTCCCCACCAGGAATTTCTCCTCTCCATCTACTGATAGAAGCAGACAGTATTGCCTGGAAGCTTGTATACCTCTTTCTGGCTGCTGGCCTGGCTTCTGAGATCCATCTGCCTGTTTCATTTCCAGGAAAGAACTCTTAATTCTTTCATGCCCAAGTTCCATTGCTCCATACACTCCCATTCCTTACTTTCCTGTGGTTTCCACTTGGGTCACCTGTGGTCATGGCATCCAGCTCCCATCCCTTCATGGATCCTTTTGTCAACCTATATATTTGCCTTCTAATTCTCCCTAATTCTCTTCATAATACCCCAGAAAACATCACTCATGGTCCTTAAAGGTTGCCATAATCCTTTTCTCCCATTTTTAAATTTAAAAAAAAAAACAGGGAGAGAGAGAGAAAATAAGTGGATTAACCATCTATTTTGAGGGATTCTCAATTGAAATTTTCAGAAATGTATTATTGTATAATAGGCAATTATACAACCAAGTCAACGACTTTCAATTCCATTATTATAACCACAGTATCCCATATTTTTGAACCACTAAATTTGCCAGGGAATGGGAATCATGGCTATTCTTATTAATTAGTTCTTCCAACTTGCCAACATGGTTTAATTTTACATCAGTCCCACATAACAAAAACTTGCCATGATAACACTGACACCTTATCCTTTTGTCCAGAAAAAAACCCAGACAAAAAATTGTTCTGATCTATGAAATAATTTAAACACCAATAAACATATCATAGTTTATTTTAATTTTAATGACTCAAGACACCTTTCTTAATACCTGTTTGGCTATGTATGTTTAGAAATAAATTAATATTCATATTAAATTTCCTTCTGCGCATATTTTTTTTAAATATTGATTTCAATATATAATTTGCTGTTATTTACTTAAAAATAAAGAAATCAGATTTTCATTGTGATATCTGGGTTGCAACAAAGGAAATGTCAATGTTGTGGTATATCAGAGCATTTGTTTGATATGCTTTTAATGTTAGAAATGTCTCTCTCTCTCTCTCTCTCTCTCTCTCTCTCTATTTAGTTATGGATAGGAAAACCACACTATACCCTTATTTTTGAAATAATATGTCATTACTCTATCTTTTTCTATACCCAAAGAGATTACTTAAGCCCAGCATCAGGTTTTCAGAGCCTGCAGTTTCGCCTATTAGAGAATAAGATTGGTGTCCCACAGAGCCTGAGAGTCCCTTATAACAGAAGGCATTACCGTGACAACTTCAAGGGACATGAGAATGAACTGCTGCTTAAGTCAGAGCAGGAGCCAACACTTCTGCAGTTAGTGGAGGTAAGTGTTTAAGTGTAGACCTGCCCTATTTTAAATTCATATTCTTACCCAATTTTGGAAGGAGAAATTGATTGAGAAATTCCCAGTTTCTCAAAGGTATTTAGGCATTTTATTGAAATCAATGGGAGTGAGATCCCTAAACACTTTTTGGGCTGATGTGACTTGTCCAGATCTACAGAGGGAGTCAATGTTAGACGGGATTAGAAGTGGGGAGTTTGTCTTCCAACTGTAGGATCATTTAAGAGTAACTCATGATCTCTATCACCTATTTGCTTTGTTATTTTATTTTTAAGGCATGGTTGGAAAGAACACCAGGACTAGAACCAGAAGGATTTAATTTCTGGGGAAAATTTGAAGTGAATGTGTTAAAAAGTCTCGAAGAGGAACTGGCAATGGTTCAGGTAAATTATGTGTCCTTAGTCTATCAATAAGCATAAGATATGTGATAAAAGAAGATCCTGCCATTTTAGTTTAACATTTTAACCCAATCACTGTTCCTTTCCCTTGGTTCATTCAGTCTTAAACAAACTTTGTTTTTAAGGAGCAACAGAACTATGCACTTGTTTCAGGCATATATGGACCAGTTTATAATTTGACTTCTAAAACATGTGCTATTTGAGTGATTTTTTTGTTTGGAAAAAACAAGGTTGAAATCCTGACTCCAGTGAAGGCAATA
Source organism: Chelonoidis abingdonii (assembly GCF_003597395.2). Lineage (NCBI taxonomy): Eukaryota > Metazoa > Chordata > Testudines > Testudinidae > Chelonoidis > Chelonoidis abingdonii. The sequence continues at coordinate 64,014,204 of NC_133773.1, forward strand.
AGAGTTTTGCCATTGACTTCACTGGGGCCAGAATTTCACCCCAGGCACTTGAGTTTGAAGATCAAAGTGCAACTCTTACAAGAACAAGCCCATGGGAATCCCTATGGAAGGAAATGTTTGCATACACCATTGTGAGATGGAACTGGGCTGTTTCACATAGCTTTACTAAATTGTACATATGGGTTTGACAAGAAGGGATTTCCGCATGCTGATATTGAACTTATTGAACTATATATGAATATTAGCAGGAGAAGAATGTTTTGCTTTTAAAAACAAATCATTTAGTTGCTCAGGAGGACAAAAAAATCTAGATGTGAGTGATTATGTATCTAACAAAATGCTCTCATGAATTTTGAGGATTGAATTTCTTTAGTTCAAATCACATTTTTAATGAAAAAATAATTCTATATTTAAAATCTGGGAAATTTTGACCAGCTCTAAGATTAATATCTTTCTAAATGTTGGGTTTCTTTTTCTTTCTTCATTCAAATGAAGAAACTATAAAATCAGATTTCTAAGAACTTAAGGACAGATTTTTTTAAAAAAGAATTAATTATGTAATTGTGTTCCCGTCTTGTGCATGCATTGATCTCAACTAGGTATGAAAACTGGCTAACTGATGTGGTGATTTAGGTACATTTGTGCATGCACTGGTTGTAATATTTGCATAGGCAATGGTACAGCTAACTTGTTTGAAAACATGGTCCTCACACAAAATGTGTAAATTCATAGTAGTATGATGCTGAAAATTGCAACTGTTAATAAATAATTCAAGAAGCGTAGGCCTCTTCTAAAAATAATTATTTTGTTTTCTATTTTAAAGGTCAAACAAGAGTCAGAGGAAAAAGAGGACCTACTGGCTGAACTTCAAAAACAAAAAGAGGTTCTTATTTCATTATTTGATGAAAAACGCCATGAACATCTTCTTAGTAAAGGTAGGTTTATGTTCACATCTGAAAAAGGTAGTTTCATAACAGTAACTGGACCCTTTGTGAAAAGAAGTTTAAAAATACTAGGAAGAAAGTTATCTTAGAAAGTTACTTGTGATTTGCTTTTTTTAAATCTTGAGTTTTATGATGATTTGGCAATTTTCCAGGTAATGGTGGAATTCAGTATACAGCTACTTTTGAAGCAACTCTGATAGCTAAGCACTATAATGTATACTTTTTTCCCACCATATATTTTTGTAAACTATAGTGGACTCCGGACATTTGTAGGAAAATTAACACAAAAACTAATAAAATTTTTAATTTTGCAGGAGAAAGAAGACTGTCTTATAACGCATTGAAAGGAGCTTTAATGATCTACTTCTACAGGTACAATAAGGCGATATTTCTGCAAGATTTAGTGGGAATGTTGACAAAAGGAAGAAATCAAGGGTAGATGATGTATTATACACCAAAAATTGTGGATGTACACAATTTGCGATTTGTTGAATAGCTATTTTAAATCATATACTGTACTTTAGCAGGGTCCTTAAATTCTCCTAAGGCCAAATTGCTATAAACATGGAACAAAATGCAACTCACATTTTAGGAGGGTGAAAGAACCTATTAGAATACTGATTTTTGTATTGGTAGAAGCAATGTAGGGGGAAAAATTACCGAAGTCAGTGCTACGCACACTTGAAGTGGTACTTTGACAAAATGGCATAAGAAAATATCAGTAAGGTAATAACAACTTTCTGTGTGTCTTGTATTTCATTTTTCAAGAGAGGAGCCTCGCTTTCAGGTTCCCTTTCAGCTTCTTACTTCTCTCATGGATATTGATATACTCATGACCAAATGGAGATGTAAGTTTGCCCTTCTTTATTGTAGTAGTATCTCTTTCAGGTACAAGATTGTTTTTCCCTTTATTACTATAGTTGTGACCAAGGTGAGTTCAGTTAGAATTCAGAAGACTTCTTCCCATTCTTATTCTAAGGACAACTGCTTTTGCTTTGATCTGGAGGGCAAATGTAACACTTCCTTAGCTGTTGATGCATGTACATGGAAAAGCCATTGCTTTCCTTTTGAAACTAAACCTATCACCTCCATGATGTGCCTAAAATTGGGAAAACATCTTTTTATTTAGGAGAACTACCGTATATTTCTCAGTTTCTCCCCACACCTCATGACTCTTCTCTATCCAAACATACTTTGCACTCTCTTACCCCGTCTATATAACAGGGTGAAACATGTTGCAATCTATGGGACGACAGTTAACGGTATTCCTTACTCAATATGTAGTATGCTGAAGAGTGATAAAGTCTCTCTGATGACCTAGTGGGTCACCCTCTCTATGACCTTTATCTCTGATGTCCCAGGAAAATGGTCATAAGCATTCCCCTGAACCTGAGAACCTCACATGAAACTGATACAATACAACTTGCTATCTGGCCAACTTTAATTGGTATGTCAGTGGTTAACACCATTACAACCAAACCTTTGTTTGTATCCTAAAGCAGCAATTTAATATAAAAAGTAAGTTATAAATGCCAAATTCTATTGATTTCTGTTGCTTAGACAACCATGTCTGCATGGTGCACAGAATGATTGGCAGCAAGGCTGGCACTGGAGGATCATCAGGCTATCAGTATTTGCGCTCAACAGTGAGGTAAGCATGAAGAAAAATAATTTAAACTTCACAATATTATTCTTTACCACTCCTTAATCTGCATACAGTACCTTACGTTAATATGAATAATACTTTTCATTTAGTCATATCCAGGTAAAAAGTATTTTAGTATTAGTGAAAGATTCCAGAAAAAAGAGCATAGCCTCAAACTTACTGACAATAAGCAATTAAAATTACATAACCAGTGTCTACCGACACTTTGAACAGTGGTGTCTTTATATAAATAGCTGTGTTTATATGGTGACCTTTTATCTTAGAAGCTAAACTATTCTTTGAATTTAGGGACCGGGAACACTTGAACATATGCTGGTAAAAGCTATTAGCTTTACTGTTTATAGCTTTTCAGTTCCTTTTTGTGTTTTGTCAGTCAACTTGTGAGAGAGGTTTTGTTTTTTTCCTCCCAAGTGACAGCAGGGGATAGTCATAGAAGTCAATGCAGATGTGAAGATTGGTTTATTACAATAATTGAGAGTGGGAGGAGTGTCTAATTAATCAGTTAGAGTTGTCATCCATCAGAATTGTTGGACTTCCCTGCTGTGCAAGGCACAGATGATCATGGATCTTGGCTCCATGTTTCACTGACCAATTCTCCAGTGCAGCACTTCAGATGGAAAAATAGCTTCCTGCCTGTTGCATCCGTCATAAGAGCAACTGAATAGGGCTGGAAGCTTCAGCCTTGCCTAGCTCTTTCTCATTCTGGAATATGCACAGTTTCAGTCATTTAATATTTTCTAATATTCAGTCAGTCAAGCTTGAAGCTTACATTTGTATCTACACTTTGACAGTTGAATTTTGTGCCTGGAGAGCAAAATGCAAAAAACACTTTGGATTGTTTGAAGCATACATTAAAAACATCTCTTCATCTAGCTGGAATCTTTTTGTTTTGTTTTGTTTTTTTGATGGAAGGTATTATGCAACTAGTAGTTTCAAACACTGTTGCTTTTGGCAACTGCTCTAATATTAATTTAGCTCACTCCCCTGAATTATGTTTGAGATAATTATCTGTAATTTTCATCAAACTGTCAAAGTAGAAATGCACCAGTTTTGGGATTTTAGTACAAATGTAACTTGGGCTAGGGTTACAAAAGGCTCTTAGGCTTTTCAGTGAATCTAAATTTCAAGCCTAAATCAGCTAATGACTGTGAGTAGAAGCCATGAAAAAAACATGGTTTTGACATAAAGGCAGTTTTGGTTGAGTCTCATTTAGTGGCTCATTTAAGAATGAAAAATCATAGAGATTGAAACCACGTGAATCCAAATCAACTTTGTGTCCTTCAGCTCTAGTCTGAACTGCCACACTTGGTGGAAAGAATCCGAAATCATTACTAGTGGATGTTTTCAGTTAGAAGATCATGGGGGTTGGCTTGTGCAGTATATCATTCAAACACATTGGGAGTCCCCAGGACCCATTGTAATGTAATTTGATAGATCTGAACCAAGATTAGGCTTTGTAAACGCCAATTATGGCATCTCTAGGCTACCATATTAAAGTTAATGCATCTGATTTTATTTTTTCAGTGACAGGTACAAGGTGTTCGTAGATTTGTTCAACCTCTCAACATTTTTGGTGCCGAGACACTGGATACCAAAGATGAACCCAACTATTCATAAATTCCTTTACACAGCAGAATATTGTGACAGCTCCTACTTTAGTAGTGATGATTCAGATTAAAGAACCTTCCATGGTGATCCATTTTTAAAGAACTTTGAACTGTTATATGAATTGGTTTTGACCTTTTGTGAGGTCCCTTAAATTTATTAAATGTTACAAAGCATGTATATATATTTATGCATGCCAAGCTGTAAGATTTAAAGCATGTGATGAAATTCTGGACACATTAAATAGCATAGTTTAGAGATTATACTAATTACTAAATTTTCATATTGAGGTATTTTTAAAACATTACAGAAATAAGAAGGCACAGTTTGCTGAAGGAAACAGTATACAGAGATATTAATGACACTCGGCAATACTGGATCAGCTGAATTTCTATGGTTAATGCTTGGGATTCATTTTGCTCAGTATCTTTACAGAAATATTTCTGTTACCAAAAATCACATAGGATTTCTAAAATTTCTTTTAGTTTAAATAATCCAATTTACTTTACTATATTTATATTTATTTTTGCATTTCTGGCAGCTTGGACAATGAAAGTGCACTAATCAGTTTTTCTTTTGTTTAGTTCATTTCTCATCAATTTCAGGTTTTCATGCACTAGAAAATGCTTTAGGATGATGATGATTTACTTTTAAAATTATGCCTCTGTTGGGCATTTTTATTGTACTGAGATTTTTATACAGCTAAATTTTAGAAAGTCTAAATATTGAGCCAAACTGGACCTGACAGTGTCCTAAGTAATTTATATGAAAAGAAAAAATCTTTATTCTTATGTCATAATAAAAATGTGTAATAATGTATAACTGTAAGAGTAACAAAAAATAAATATCTGATATTCTGTTAAATACTTGTTATATTTATATATTTATCTTTGTCTCATACTTCATTTTTTCACTTAAAATAAATGGCTGTTAAAAACGTAAAGCTCTTTTTTCTTCTTTTTTTTATTTTAAAAGGAATTTAGTAGTATAAATTAGTTCCAGAATGAAGGCATTAGAAAGAGAAGTCCTTTTTATTTATCCAAAGTACTGTATAGCAAGGGTAGCAGTAATACAAAGTTCCATTGTACCATTCTGCCAATTTGCCTCAAATCAGGACTAAAACACATTACCTTGTAGGGTGTGAAGACAGTACGTATTCCTGTCCATTAAATCTTTGCATTTGAACAGATGAAGATTTTAATACTCTTCATGCTTGTTCACTGAGAAACAGACAGACTATCAGTAGCAGCCAGATGGCAACAACTTTTAAGCATAAGACAACAAACAAAAATTCATTATTGCTCTTACTGAACCTCAGATGGAACCTGTACTGATGCTATTCTTCCAATAAGTAATAAATGCTACTGCTTAATTGTCCTGACCAGTCTTTTTCATATCCATGGAAAACTTCTCTTAAAGCAAAGGGGCTTAGTTAAAAAGCACAACAAATCCTGCATCTTGGCAGGGGGTCAGACTAGATGACCCTTGTGGTCCCTTCTAACATCAGGTTTTATAATTCTACGAAACAATAGAAAAGTGTTCCAAATGGAGGCATTGTACTCAGCCACCTCTGTGTTTGTTTCTAAAGTCTGCCTTTCAGAAATTGGATGCTATAGTAACTGTAGTTAGAACTCTTTTTGGTAGCTCCACTGAGTGGCCTTATCTCACTGGTTTACAAAACTGAAGTTGCAGCCTTGCTCTTGCTAGCCTAGACACGTGTATTGCTACTAACTCAATTTTGCTAGCAGAACAAGTTACCAGCGAGACAACTTAAAGTAACAGTACTTTTGCACTCAGGAATTTTCCCTCCTATGTTTTGATAATCCAAGATCCGATTAATAGATTCATAGATTCCAAGGCCACAACTGACCATTATGATCATCTAATCTTACCTCCTGAATAACACAGGCCACAGAAAAGCATCCAATATTGATTTTAAAATGGTCAGAGAGAGATAATCCACCATGATAAGTAGTTCTAATGAATAATTACTCATTGTTAAAAAATTATGTCTTATTTCCTGTCAGAATTTGCTTAGCTTCAATGTCTAGGCGTTGGATCATGTGATATCTTTCTCTGCTAGGTTGAAGAGCCCATTATTAAATATTTGTTCCTCTTATAAGTAAAGTAGGTACTTATAGACTCTAATCAAGTCACTCCTTAACCTTTTCTTTGTTAAGCCAGAATGACAAATGGAGCATAGCATCAACACAAACAGTAAACATTGTGAGACACAGGATAAACTGGGGAGAGTTAGCAAAACGGTAAGTAAACAGAAACAGCAGCCACTACTGGAACTTCATAAAGCTTTTCTTATCCCTTTAGCACACTTGGAATATAACAATAGGATTCAAGTGAATGTTCAAAATTCTTTATTTAGAAAGAATATTGTTAAAACACATATTCAAAATTGTAATTAGCAAACCTGTTCAAATTTAACATAGTGCAAAATACTTGTAAAATCTCTTCACAATTCAACTAAAAGTTACAAATGTGTTTTTATAAAAAATGTAAATATTGACTCACAATTATTTCTATAGAGCAAAAATGGACTACCCCAGACAAGAAGAGCAAAAATTCACAAAAGTTACTAAATAAATAAATGATACTGGAATGCTTTAAAATTCAGAAATGACATTGCTTTCTATTCTTATGTTCTCCAGATCAAAAAAGTTCAATGCCTTTATAATCATGTTTGAGATTTCCTCTGACCAGCACATGGACAAGGACAGAGATAAATTGGTCTTGTATTGAAACTAATGCACCAATCTGTGCCTAGAGGGATGATCTCTGTGACAAGCCAGTTAAAGGTGCTGGTTGGGGAAATACAGAGAGAAAATGAGGTATCTCAGTAGCCCTTCTTTATTCTCCTACTAATAATTAGCAACAATTGATGATTAGCCCTGAAAAAGGATGGACTGTTAGAAGACAGATATTAATATGCAGAACACAAATTTAGTGACTTATAGGCATCTTTTAGCTATGATAATCATAGTCTGAATTTCCCTTTGGCAGAAGTGTAATTAATGGAGGTAGAGAGAGGAGATTGAAGCAGGTGCCACTCCAACACTTTTTAAAGAATGAAATGGCCCATTTGCAACCTTACATGCAAACAGAGGGTACAGCAGATATGCTTTCATATCTCAGGTTGGTTATTGCAGTTCCCCTAATTGGCTAACTGCTCTCTGAACTAATAGGTAATCAAGTACATTGGAAGACAAGAACTATTAATTCATTCTGAATTCTCCAAAATGCCCTGGCACTTCCCCCCAAAAATCTCCTATCTTGAAGAGCATAAAAACTAGATTTAATAAGACATGAGAGGCGAGGGTCAAAGACACTCAAAGGGAGAGGGTGAGCAGAGATGTGGTTACACAAGAAGGCATATATAAATTTTGATGGTTCCATCACTATGTGGTGTGCTTTCTTTCCTTCCTCATTCTTCTTTTAGCCTTCACAATACCAGTGAGCTGTTAGGAGAAATGATAATGTGGTTCCAACCTGCTTGTTTAGGTATATAATGCAGAGTGGCCCATAAGAAAACTGAAGACGAGAGGCAGAGAAAGCAGAAGAGAGAAAGTCCATGCTATGCAAACAGCACCTGCTGTCAAACAAAGTTACAAGAAAAGCCAATTCAGGCACTTCAGAAAGTGCAGGAGTGATAACAAAGAATTGTCATTTCACACAAGGTTTCTGAAAATGAAAGACAAGAGGAAATGGAAAGACACATCATGTTTCTCCACATATTAAAGTGCCTTCAGACTGCACCCTGCCATACCGCTAGATTTCTGGATTGAAAACTTTCAGCAAACATTATCTCCTGTCACTTCTTCCCTTGTTCCATTTCATTCTGAACCAACTGTGATGTTAGTGACATTCTAGGACTTGCTACCAGGATTTGTAAGTGGGCATTATTTGGGACTGAGAAACTTCCAGTGCTCCATGCCTTCCATCTAGGGTCCACATTTAAAATATTTCAACAGGCATTGCATAAAGCTCAAACTTCCAAACTGACCACCAGAGTGCCACTCTTGTTTCATCTTTCTTTCTCAGAACCAAGGGTCAAGTGTATGGTACTCTGCAGAGTTGTCTGTGCAGCCCCAATCAAGTTTAGGGTCACAGACTCTGGAAGCTGAAGCATCTTCCTGAATTCTGGATGCACTATATCTGTAATGCCCAGGAGACCAATCCCTAATACTAAAATAGTTCTAAAAAATTTTGAAGTAAAATATCTTCATATTGAATAAGTGTAAATTTACAGAATATCAGTATCTGCCAAATTACTGCCAGCAGGGTGGTTTTTCGTTTGGCCAGTCGGTGTCAAACAAACACAGATGAAACTGTATCTGCTATACCTAGAAGAAGTAAAACACAAACTAGATGTTGAATAAGAATTAAGAAAGCATTTATTTCAAACTGAACTTGCTGTCCTGAATAACCAACTGAAACTTAACCCCAAAAGTCCTACTTCATGAGCCAGTATAGGTGAAATGCAAAGAAAAAGGAAACAAAACTAAACTGTTTTGCCTTTTACTCCTTTAAATTGTATGAAAACAGCTACAGTTCTGACCTCCCCATACAAAATAAAAGGGTTCTCCTTTATTTTCACATTAAAGCTGTTCGGTTCTTTTCTTTGGGGAATTTAATGCAACTCTGGTGAACTTACAATGTGTTAACACAACTGGATGTTGAAATGTGAGCTGTAGTTTTCCTAGTTTCAGACTCAAAATCCTTTCCCTTTTCCCCTAAGGACTGGAAAAACTACTTGTAAAATTTTACCATTCCAGTGTGCTGTCATGTTCTAGGTCCTCCACAGATTACACAGGGCCCATTACAGATAAATTTGTGTCTCCAGTATAGCATGTTTTCTGGGGCCCCACCCTTCCATTTTACTCTCATTTCATCCCAGTTACAGATATTTGTGGAGGACCCTACTACAATTGTCCATCCTTTTCTACTCTCTTATTAGCACTCCTAAACATCCTCCAGGAAAAAGGTAGTGGACAGAAAGGATGAGTTAAATAGCCCTGTATAGTGAGTGGTGGGCATGCCACATTTTCACCATCAAAAGCTGCAGGAGAGAAAGTGACTCAGCAATCCTTCCTGAGGATGCCCAGGATGCAGGAAGTCTCCACCCTTGTTCACACTCATTTCAACTCTCTTTGAGTAGCTATACTTCACCCAAGCTTGCACCAAAGAACAGCCCCTGTATTCTACTTGGGTGCAATTGTGACAGGCTCTTGTCCGAAATGAGGAGGGTGGGAGATAGAAGGGAAGGCTTCTGCATCCATGTAAGGGCCTGTCACAATCTAGTCCTAAATCAGGAACTAATGTCTAATTCAAAAAAAGAAAAATTATGAACAGAGAAAAACTAAGATTAATAGATTCACAGAATTTCTACTGCTCCCCTCTGGTGAATTTAGGGTTCAGGCAATTTGGTTTTGTTTCTTTCTGAGGAAGCTTAAGAGACAACTGGGTTAACTGAATTAGTGATTTAGTGAGCTTTAATTTTACTGATTGTTCTCTTGGTCCACCTCTACAGTTGGCTTGCTTTAGTTATCATGACTCAAATCAATAGTGTTACCAGGTAGCTAGTTCATACAATAATAAATGAATATTATCAAATTTAAACAGCTAATTAAGGGCCCAATCTTCCTTCCTTGGTAAGGAATGGTGTCCTTAGCCTCTGACAGAGGCTGGAGATGGATGGCAGGAGAGAGCTCACTTGATCCTTGCCTGTTAGGTTCACTCCCTCTGCGGCACCTGGCATTGGACACTGTCGGTAGACAGATACTGGGCTAGATGGACCTTTGGTCTGACCCGGTACGGCCGCTCTTATGTTCCAAGTGGGACTGGGTCCTAGGGGCCTGATTCGTGTTGCCCTGATCTTTGTGTAATCACATCAGTGCAAAGTGGGAGCAAAATGTTATCCAGTCTGTTTTACTCACTTTGCACTAGTGTAATTGACTACCCAAGGTACTAAGCAATTGTGAATCAGGACCTGTATGTGTGAGATATGGGGTTTTATGGTAGGTAAGTCCAAAAAACTGACACACCTAACCTCAGACAGACTAACAAACCCAACATTGCATTAGTTGCTGTTAGGATTCCTGTACAAAAGGTAGACAGAATAACTATTAGTCCAATTATTGTAATCAGATGTGAGACCCTCATTTGGGAATAAGGGTCTGATCTCGTGAGCTGCTGATGAGACTTCATCCCCTCACAGAATCAGATCCTAAACAAAGTTCAAAATAAAAATGGCAGATGGTCTTGTCAGGAGACTTGGTGAAAGATAATTTAGGGACTATTTGTGCAGGAAAACCTACAGGCAAGAACCCTGTATCCTTTGCAGAATCACTGGGCTGCACACAGGTATAAGAGTCCATGTTCGCAGATTTGCTTGCAGGACTGAATCCTTGCATAATAAGGTTCTCTGTGCCCATATAATTTAACTAAACTAACATGTACTTTAACTTGTTATGCCTTAGAGCTTTAAATTTCCAAAGTGCTTTATGAATATTAACTAATCATTTAAATGTATGAATTAGCTCCACTAGCAAAGATTCAGAGGGGTAGCCGTGTTAATCTGTATCCACAAAAACAACGAGGAGTCTGGCGGCACTTTAAACCAATAAATAAAACAGATTTATTTGGGCATAAGCTTTTGTGGTTAAAAAACCCACATCTTCAGATGCATCTTTTTTACCCACGAAAGCTTATGCCCGAATAAATCTGTTAGTCTTTAAGGTGCCTCCAGACTCCTCATTGTTTTTAGCAAAGATTTTGTTTTCTTTACGTGTTGTTTTTCACCTGCACTCATCTCGTCCTGTTTTTATAAATAAAGTGATTTTGTCGTTTTTACAATCTGAACTTCTAGCTGAAGTGTTTTCCAGATCCTTTCACTTATATGGAAAAATATAGTCCAGCATGTGCCTTTACTGTTCAAGCCAACAGTTTGTTTTTTTGACTTACCACAGACATTACTACCTATTTTAATATGGGCATAACCATTTATTCCCCATGTGCGCCCCCACGAGTTGCGTACAATCCAGTAAGGGATGCTACCTGTAAAAAGAGATATTTTTTTCATTAATAATTAAAGAAAATAGCAAATTTGGGAAACCTGATAAAACTCTTAATGCATTGTCTAATTTATCAGTCATTATAATGTTTCACAGTTTATGCTGACTTGATGTAATGCTAGTGGAATCTACTATTAACAGTATAACCAACAAGCAGGTGTCATGCTGCTGCTAGTACAGCATAGCCTCATTCTTGAGGAACTAACATTGAAACACTATACTTACATCATATACTAGATTGACAGAATTTGTGCTAACTTGTATTCTTATTGCTATGTTGTCAAGGGGGCTCTGCAAGGGTGCATTGGGGGTATGTCTGCATGGATCACATTGCAAGTACAGTGCCTAGATGGGCTCAACATTTAACTGTTTTTTGTTTTAAGATAGCTTAAATATACTCGTTTCTAGCCACCTTTTTTTTTTTTTTAAATAAAAGCCACCATTACTCAGTGAAGCAGAATAAATATAAAATCCACAGTTTTGTGACTCTAGCTAATGAAATTTTACCTGTTCTATCAAAACCAGTAATGAGAACAGCATGATTTGCTTTTCCACTGGAGCAGTGATACTGTATGATCCCACCCAGATAATCCTGCCAGCTAACCGCATCTACTGTCACTGCCAAAGGTCCACAGTTAACAAGCTTCTTCATCATTTCGTCTTCCTGGCCACTACAAAAAAGATAAAGAGTCATAAACCAAAACTGTTAAACTTTAATGTGTCAAAACAATCTCCAAGTCACTCAGCTGATTCTGTCCAATTTAATATTCAAATAACCAAGCTGTTTCCCGTGAAAGTTAAACTTCACAGGTTTATACGTCAAGACAAAAACAGGGTAAGGTAGGTGATACAAAGCAAAGAATTTGCCTGTAAAAGAAATGATAATTAAGTAGATTTTGGGTACAACTGCAGGGGAACAGCAGGTACTATGTAGCTGTGATTCTCCTCTTCCTCATTTAGAATGTGGCTTTTGACAATCCATTAAATACATTAACACACTACAAAGAAAACCTTAATGAGTCTTTAATATGTTTTTTGAAGCTTAAAGCAGCTTTCCTCCCAAAGTGTAGGCTTTGGACAATTGGTAACCAAAGCTGTATTAGAATATGTATTAAACATTACATTTTAGCTAACAAAATGAGCAATTCTAATGAAAGATAACTAAATGTGTTAGTGTAAAAGTACGTTGTACAATGAATGTGTTGGTAACATTGCTGGCCAATCATTAATAGGAATTCTAAATTAGTTTGTCCACTTACACTTTTCTATGGTTATTTTAAAAGTACTGCTCTCAGAACAAAATCAGTTAAATCAAGTGATTAACACCCTCTCATAATTTTTTTTTACTGGAGTTATGCAATGGCCCTAAAATATTCTCAGCCACTCTAAGTATGTTTAATTTGGTTATTACCAAAATTATTCAGTAATAAAGCTATGGAATTACTTATTTTTAGCTATTTGTGTCTGGTTGTCACCCTCCTACTACCGGAATGATTTTTCGCCTGGTGTTTTTGAAAGCAAATTGTATTGTACTAACAATTAAAAAAATTAGAGAGTCAACTTAATACAAAATTAAAAAGAAAACAAGTTGTCTTTACCAAATTCAGTCAATAGCAGTGTTTGCTCAAGTCACAAGCTGGAAAGTGAGGGATGTTTGCAGTGGAAAGGAATGCAAATAGATATAGACTGAAGTAATCAAACACTGATTATTTTTTGTTCATCGAAGTTTGTTGACAGCAGTAGGAGCTGTTGTTCATGAGGTATAGGTGACTTAACATTCAAAAAGTATACGCATAAAATTGAAACCAAAGAGAGAGTGCACTATGACTTTTTAGTAGCTGAAAATGATTTTTACTCTGATTCAGACCTGAAGAAGAACTCTGTGTAACTCAAACACTTCTCTCTCTCTTCAAAGAAATTGGTCCAGTAACAGGTATTACCTTACCCACCTTGTCTCTCTAATATCCTGGAACCAACATGGCTGCAACAACCGCATTCTACTCTTACTGTGATTTAAAGAATCTGGACCACAAATGCCCAAATGAATATGATTTTATATATAGTGGCAGGATTAACATATATCTACATGACTGACTAATGTCATCAGTAAAAATAACCTTTGGCTACCCAACGCAGTGAAGGCTCTGACTTCAATTCATAGCCCATGGACACAGGAAAAAGGTACAGCAAATAAAAAGAATCAATAGTGGTTACCTGAAGTCATACGCAGTATAATCTGTGATTGAAACTCCAATATCAGAGGACTGGAAATAATGGCACAGTCCTGTTTGAGCTTTAAAAGTGTATTCAGAATCTTTCACCAATTTTACTTGTGTCTGCAAGAAGATATATTAATGAATGTTTGGTGCTAAAGCCAAAAAGGGTATAAAAGCTGGTGTCTTGAGTAATCTCCTGGCACTGCAGAATTGCAAGTGGTGTGGAGCCTGTACATTCATGCATACTAACCCTCGACAGAAGTTTTAAGAACCACTGACCCCTCATAAGTACCTCTGTAAAATATTGTATTTACAAACAATTCATCTTATATGGCCAAAACCTCAAACCGGCATCTACCAGAACAGCTGGGACTGAGCTGGCAGGGGAGTACTCACAGAGGAATCCTTCCTCTCCAGCCACAGTGCAGCTGTGGACGTTCTACACAGGCTACTTCCACCTATTTGCTAATGAAACACCATCTGCACGCCTTGTATGCCTTTGGTGGAGGGCAGAGGGTCTATGCAGCAATGTCTCTACCCATTTCAGCTTCTTGAGCTGGCATGCAAGGAACCCATGCAGAATGGGGATGCACACTCCATATCATGAAAAATTAAATTTCTCTTCTGGAGCTGTTACGATCCTGGCTCACATCCACCTTATTCTTCAGGATGAGAGAGCTCTTTAAATAGAATAGTTAGGCATGTAAATCTATATTATGACAGTTAAATAAATGGCTTATTTTACAGTGGCATGAAGTGCCTGCCCCTTCTGTTTGTCTGAATGGGAGCTTAGGTTCTTAACACCACTGAAAAATCAGACCCTAAAATTCATGGTGAACTGAAATGAAGATGTTATTGAATTCCAGAGGCTGATTTGCTCATAGTGCATACCTGGGGGCTGATTTGTTGCATTCATAAGGAATGCATTTAAATCTTCCAACTTATACACAGCTTTAAACTTTGGTTACTCTGGATTCCATGTGGAACTAACTAGGTTCCAGTAAGTTAGACATGCTGTAATCCATGCACATTTTGTGCTACCTGCTGCTTTTTGTTTGTTTTTATAAAATACATTAGTATAGAAAATCTACAAGGAACATTTTAAGATTTATGAAAAGACTCAGACCTGATTCAGCCAGCTGAGAGCACTAACAGTAGAGCCACCATGGCAGCCGTAATTGTTGTATGAACAGTCAATGACCTGCTGTACACTGAGTTCTTCCAGAATCTTCATTTTGATTGCATAGGCAGATTCTATTCCACCCACAACGCTGAAAGCCCAGCAGCCTCCACACTGGGGAGAGAAAAATCCAATATTTGTCACTGAATAGCAGTTATAGGCAGAAAACTAAACAAAACAAAAAAAGAAAAGGAAGTAGTTTAAATATAGCATGTTTCTTCTTATTGTTTTAATTACTGAAGCATCAGCCAAAAATCACTGTAAACAGTGTCTTCTTGTATCCAATATCATGTTTTAAAATTAACTTAAGCCTTTTTACTATTTGTTCTAGAACTGTGAATTTTCTTCTCCATGATTTAGCATTCCTAATTTCCTATTCTAAGAACTCTTTCTATACTCCCCCCCAATTTGTCTTTACTAACACTAAAACAATCTCTTCAGTATACAGAACCTAAACCACTCTCTGTCCTATGAATAATATTCTCCTAATCTGGGTTTTGACTCTTTTGTTACGCTGGAACTTTTTTTATTTTAACCAAACAATTTTCTTTGGTTTAGAACTAGATGGAATTTTTTTTAATTAGTAACTGTCATAAACAGATAGCTAAGGGTTAATGTTTCTTTTACCTGTAAAGGGTTAACAAAGGGAACCAAACACCTGACCAGAGGACCAATCAGGAAACAAGATTTTTCAAAGCTCAGAGAGGGAATTTTTGGGTGTGTGTCTTTTGTCGTGTCGCTCGCTATGAGAGTGATCTCTATCTCCAGGCTTTTCTAATCTTCTGTTTCCAAGTGTAAGTACAAAGGTAGAAACAATAGTTTTTATATTGTTTTGTATTACATGTGTGTAGTTTGCTGGAATGTTTAAATTGTATTTCTTTGGATAAGGCTGTTTATCATTTTCTTTAAGCCAAACACCCGTATATTTGTCAGTGATACAGAGATCATTTTAGTTCTTTTTTTTCTTTCTTTTAAAGACCTATTGGATTTCTCCTAGTTAGAACTCACCAGGGAATGGGGAGGAAGGAAACATGGGAAGGGAAAATCTCTTTGTGTCAGAGTGCAAAGCTTACCTTTGCAGGGACTCTGACTAAGCGTAAAGAAAACTTGATCCTCTGTGTTTGCATTTCAGGACTTGAAACAGGGTAATCTCTAGTGTACCCAGGGTGGGAAATCTGGGGGAAGTAAAGAGGGGAAGGGAAGTGGTTATTCCCTTGTGTTGTAAGACTCAGGGCATCTGAGTCCTTGGGGTCCCCCAGGGAAGGTTTTGGGGAGACCAGAGTGAGGCAGGCACTGGAATTCCTGTCTGGTGGCAGCGCTATCAGATCCAAGCTGGTAATTAAGCTTGGAGGGTTCATGCAGGCACCCACATTTTGGACGCTAAGGTTCAGAATTGGGACTTATGCTTATGATAGTAACATGATGTAATTAATAAGGATGTATCTAGTCTATTTTCAACAGTTATGTTTAAATAATTCTTGTTACAGAAAGTTGCTATGTCTAGTTTATATTTTGAAAAGTAACAACTAGGTGAAAGAATAAAAGGACAATGTATAAAGTGTGAGGCACAAGGCATAAATGATCTGAGGAGCATGATTTAGGGTATGTCTGCATCACAATAAAACACCCATGGCTGGTCCAGATCAGCTGACTCAGGCTCACAGGACTCGGGGACTCTAAAATTGCAGCGTAGGCGTCCAGGCTTGGACTGGAGCCTGGGCTGTGAGGCCCTCCCCAAGCATTGATTCCCAGAGCCCACACTCCAGCCCAAGCCCAGACATCTATGTTGCAATTTTATAGCCCCACAGCCTGAGGCCCGCAAGCCTGAGTCAGCTGACCTGGCTCAGTCACAGGTGTTTTATTGCAGTGCAGACATACCCATAGGGTCTATTATACTATGAAGAGTCAAAAGAGAATAATACTGGCCCAGATTCTCAGCTTTAATGCAGCAGTGAATGAGGGGCATCAGAGAGTGAATAATGACTCCCTGATTCTCCTCCTGGTCTTCGATGCAGGTTAGAGCTGCCTAGTGTTTGCTTCAGCCAGCTACAGTCCCCAAGGGACTGTAACCAGCTGGAGATAGCTGGAGCCAACTTTGCTCTGGCTACCCTTCTGACCTGCCACTGATATGTCCCTGCCTGCTCCCAGCAGTCTACCTGTAAGGTTTATGGAAAGGGAGGCACTGGAGTTGAATTCTACATCCATTGGAGACTTCCCCACACTGAGGGAATTCCCAGCAGAGGGTCTGTGGTCAACGGCTGCTCCCTTTTGAGCCACTAACAGATACAAATAACAAGGCTGAGTAGTAAATCTGTTTCATTCTGTTTAGAAAAATACTAAGGCTTGAGCATGTAAATCTGGGGATGTAAATAGTTTTAGTCAATCAGACTGGAGATTTAAAAACCATAGCTGTATCAAGTACATACTTTTATATAACTCTGTAGCTTGTAGACATTTTAACTGACCTCTACACAGGTAAAGGTACTCGAATATAATGTATATGGAATAATTCCTTTCCTCATACTGGTGTGTAGCGGGATGGTTACTCGCTCCTGCCCTTAGGGGTTTAAAAGCAGCCCTGGAGAGGGCTGCTGCTCTAAAAGCTGCGCTGATTGGGGAAGCAGCCACAGCTGGACCACACCTCAATCAGGCCATAGCTGGCCTGTATAAAAAGGCTGGGAGCCAGCAGCTCAATAGTCTTCCTCTGCCTGTAGAGGGACAAGGGCCTGGCTGCAGAGAGCTAGAGACAGGGTACCATACCATACCATACCATACCATACCATACCATACCATACCATACCATACCATACCAGACGAGCTCCAGCCTGGCCTAGCATAAGGGCAACAGGTACTGGGGGTTGCAGAGGGTAACCCAGGGGTAGGGAAAGACAGCAGGTCCAAACCCAGCCTTGCCAGTGATGAGTAGGCCGATACTGCAGTCTGCCCCAGGGCATGGGGGCTAGATGATGACTGGCAGTAGCCTTATACTGAGGTGAGGTGGGGATAGTGGGTTGGGGTTTCCTGGGGAGGGAAGATCCTGAGAGAAAGGGGTTACTGCCAGGGGGCAGCACTCCATCTAACAGGGCACTGGAGTCCAGAGAAGGATGGAGTTGAGGGGCAAGTGGTAGTGGATCACTGACCTGCAGAGGGTGCTCTGGGCTGGAAATTGCGCTAATTCCCTGAGAGACCAGCAGGAGGTGCTGCAGGGGTGAGTCTGCATGCTTATATGGTGTAATTTAAAAATCAGTACATAAGCAAAATGTATATTATATAAGGTATTTTTGTTCTGATCATACATTAAAAAGTAATGTATGTTGCCTATAATCAAAGGACTTTAGAAGTCCTTTACATATTCCAAGAAACTTCATTATGTTGTAAAATCTAGCTAATTAGAGCTTTGTCTTATCAATACTTTTACATCAGTTGGATTTCCTCTTTTAATGAATTTACACATTTATTGGGTCTATGTTGGTTTTTCCCCCCCCCCCCCACAAGTCCTCCCATATACTTGTGAAAACAAACTGTTTAAATCTCAAGAGGCTTTCCTGTTGCATGTCAGCACTGAATGCAAAAAACTGCTCTTGAGTCAGTAACTCATACAATGGCAGAACTGATCTCCGTATCAGAATTTGGGACAAAATATTGACATTTTTTGACAGAACAGAATGTTCTGAAATATTTGGATTCAGAAGCATTTACGTGTTTTATTTTGATACTTTTACTGAAACAAAACACTTCCAAATCAGAACATTTCATTTCAGTTTTTCACAGCAAATCAAACTGTTTCATTTTAACTGAGTTCAGCACTAAGCTGTGTCCATCTGAGCTACAGGAGCATGTTAGGGTGCCTCATGACCCATTTGCTCTCTGTGGGATGGACCCCTTGGTCATGTTTTGATTTAGGATGACCAACTTGAAACAAAATATTTCCTTTAGATTTTCTCAAAGAACAATAAAAAAATGTTGGCAATATTAACATTTTCTCCACAAAAAATTTTGACTTTGCAGAAGCCACAAAAAACCATTAGACAGAAAATTTCCAACTAGCTCTCATATGGAGATACATGGTAGTCACCTCATTTAATGCAATTAGGGCATTCCAAATATTTTATTGCCATTGTTTTGGGAAATGATCCCTGTCCATCTGTATATCCCTTCTGATCACCATGATCACAGTACCCTTTTTAAATGACATTTTAAGCTTAAAATTCATCTAGAAGGATCCTAAAATGTACATAAAAATAACATTCATCATTGAAATGCAGCCATCTCTGAGGATGAATACACAGATTTTTAGCAGAGCACAGCAACATTGCTGTACAGCAAATAAATAGACACTATGTATGAGTTTTAGGTAGGCAAAATATAATCTCTATTTGAATTTGAACAGGACCCTTAGATTAAGCTCCCCTACAGTCAATGCCACTCTACAAATTAATCAGGCAATGATGTATGCTTAGATGCATCATATGCCATGTAGATCTCCTTTTCAAGCCTGAGCATGCTACCAGGAACAGTCCAGGTAGGAGAAATGTATTAATCCCAGTCTATAATATGTGCAACAATAAAATACTGAATGTTAGGAAGAAAAGAAAATCCAGAGCTTACTGTCTGCTGATTTCTCACTTGGGTGACAACGTTCTTGTCCCTCCAGTCAAACTTTGCTGGTAACGGTGTTTCTTTTCTCTTCAGCACTTCTGTGTATCTGGGAACGCTGTAAGGTCTGCTTTTTAAATAAATAGCTAAACAGAGACAAACATAAGCTACTACAGTTTATAACATTACAGAAAGAACACTAGAAAGTTATTAAAATCTAATTGTGAGCTGTAGTTTTGAGTACCATACCACATTTTAAATTCTTTTCAAATATATAAAGATAAAATTCAAGTAATCCAAAACAATCACTATATTCTAGATCAGGGATTGGTAACCTTTGGTACACAGCCTGCTAGGATAAGCACCCTGGTGGGCTAGGCAGGTTTGTTTACCTGCCATGTCCGCAGGTTTGGCCGACCGCAGCTCCCACTGGCTGCAGTTCGCTGTTCCAGGCCAATGAGATGTATGTGGGCCAAGGGATGTACTGACCACGTCTTCCTGCCACCCCATTGGCTGGAGCGGCGAACTACGGCCAGTGGGAGCCGCGATCAGCTGAACCTGCAGATGCGGCAGGTAAACAAACCAGCCCAGCCCACCAGGTGGGCCACATGCCAAAGGTTGCCAATCCCTGTTCTAGATCTATTTTAAAATATTCTGTATTTCTAGCAAAGGGGATAACTCTGGAATTTGAGTGTGGGCCTCTCTATTAGGGGGTTCCATTAGAGCTGGTTAAAAAAAATAAGTCAAACTGATTTTTGGAAAACAACCTAAATTTAAATTTTTCATAATTTGTAGTTTTTCATTTTGGTGGAAAAAATTCCATTCATTGTTAATTTTCCCTTCACTCCCTCTCCCCTCCTCCACTGGAAAAAGGAGAGAGAGAATAAAAACAATGAATAAGCACTAAAACCAAATAACTCTTAAATGAAAATTTTCATTAAAATGTTCATTGCAATTGAAACCTCATTTTTCAGCAAAAATATTTTTCATCTGTTCTAGATCTTACTAGCCTGTGCCAGTGTCTATTTCACTCATTTCAGTCTAGGCCATCATTTTTCCTTCCAAAAAGCTGATGGATTGAAAAAACAGCCCACAAATTTCGATAAACCTACCACGATTTTGGCCCCACAGATATCTAATTGCAAACAAGTACAGCAGTGGCATGGCAAAGTTTTTTCCAGTTTAGATGATGCCCAGTTTTCAGGTGCATGAAGTGATGATGAATAGCTTCATAAGGGAAGGATTTAACCCCAAAAGTGTATAACATATATACATTTATGAATGCAATAGGCAAAATCCACTTAAGTCACATATTTATCCAGGCCTAGTGGAGAGGGACTGCTGGGTGACATCTGACAAATCACCTTGCCTCTCTGCTTCAGTTTCCCCATTTGAAAAATGGAGATAATGACAGCTAATGATGAAAAGTACTGTAGAAGAGCTAGGCATTATTACTGTGCTATAAAGAGGTAACAGTCAAGACATTTTAAGATTTAGGGCAAAAGATTTTTTTTTTTGGTTACAAAATCACAGGCATTAATTTTACTTTTTTTTTGTAAAATTGTTTCTTTGTACGTCTGTACATAAAACCATAGTCTATGACCTTCCACTTGACATAGTTTTATTTGTGTGGTGGTGCTTGACAGATTTGGTGGATTGGCAATAGACCTTTCATCCAAACCTCTTTCACGGATTGGCAATTCTACTGTGTCACCAGTGTGGTCAGATACAAAGCCCACTGATGTCAGTGGTGATCTCTCTCTTTACTTCAGTGAGCTTTAGATCAGGTACTAAATTGGAAAGCCAGTCCTACAAAGCCTAAAAATGATTTAACACAGCTAGACTGACATACATAGCAAACGTGTGTTTCTTTAAGGATCATCACAATGCAGAAATATTTTCAATCAGTCTTTTAGAAGAACCTAAATGTGTTCTCACTCAGCATAAAATCAGTTCAGCACAATTCTTTTAATACTTTGTGTAACAGATCAACCTTTCAACTTGATAGCTGTAGCTAAAGGACCTTCTTAACACCAACAGAAACAGACAACAGTCTGGTTTCTGAATCAGGTTCAAGTTCTGTGACAATCCAACCTTGTAAACCCAAGCAAGTGTGGAAAGCACTGCTGTAGCATTTAGACATACTTACAAGCAGAGACTTTAATCAGTACTAAATATAGTTAACAGTTTGCTAATTTGAAACAATTCAATATGACACAAGAAGAGGGGAGGGCAAAATTACAGAGCAAAATAATAAAAATATGAGATTAGCAGCATGCTAGTTCTTTACCTTTAAAATCTTCAGGAAACAAGTGAGAAAACTGATTTATTCCATAGAAAGCAGTCGTATTGTCATCTGATGATAAAGAATTCAAACTCCTAATTCTTTTAATACTTTCCTAGAAAAGAAAATTACAAATTCTTGAATTTCTGTTCCTTTAAGAAATGTAACCATCTTTGCAGGGCTTGTAGAGTTTGCTCTACATCTACATGTCTGAGTACTAAGCATATTAACCATGGTGAAAACCACCAGTGCTTGCAGTATTTAGGGACAAAACAACATTGTGTCATCTTTATTATGTGTTGTATTTAGTTGTAACATTCTCTATCAACTTTCTGTGTTTTAAACTGTCTCTTTCTTCTGTTGTAGCTTCTTTTCATTCTTGGCTTCACTTTACTTTTTCTTTCTTCTATAGGGCACAGTATCTTTTCCTCTGCTGCCTTTGGTATCTCATTTGTTCTTTTCCTTCTCTCTTCCTAAAACTCTTATGTCTCTTTTCTTTCTCTACATCACATACCACTTTCTCTTTTATTCTCTCCTCCCATATATTTTTTTCTCTTCTTCCACTTCGCCCTCCCTCCCTAAGTATAGGTTCACAAATAGATATTTAGAATACTTTGCAAACTTTATTTTGGATCAAGCATATATTGCCATTTTGAAAAACAGAAGATCTAAGGTATCTGGTACCGGGGTTGCTGATGTTCTTTGTTTTGTTTGTTTATGTTTAGTGGTTGTATGCCTTTGTTTGGCATTTAGATATTATACTCTATACATGATTTGGCTCAATTTATCCAGCTGTGGGCTATTGGAAATGCATTTTCTAATATTATGGATGGGCAATTGTTTTTGAAGTTGTATTTTTTTCTTGTTTCTAACACATTTTATGTACCGAGTGTGTGTGTATGTATATGTGTATGAGAGAAATACAGTCTTCTTTCTTCTAACTTATCCCATCAGTTCCTCATCTCTCCCCTGCCCACTCCCACTTACACATCCAACAGATTCAGTCACACAATGGACTAGAAAAGTTTAACACAAACCAAATAGCCAGAGAACAAAACCTAAAAGGGACAAAGGCTGACATGAAGGAAGCCCCTCAGTCTAAGTGAGAAGCCAACTCTCTGCCAACCTGCTGAGAGTCTTACCAGTGTGCTGAATCTAATCTGTAGATTGGCAGGAAAATACTGCATCACTTTGTACTCAGTTCACCTTTGGAAGGTTTTCTATGCAACCACATGGTTGGAAACTTAATTTGTATTTAAAACTAGAGATTTAAGGTACCAGAGAAGCTGATGGCAATTACACAGGAAAGCTCTCTACTTGGGCAAGTCAATATTTCAAACTCTGTTAATCTATTATTTATTAAGCATTCAAAGGGAGCACATTCACATTCAGGACCCATTTATCACTACAATCCCTGTCCTGAAGAGTTTATGGTGCAGAAGACAAACATGGAAAGAAAGCTGGAGAACCAGTGGAAGGTTCAAACTTCTTCAAAATATTTTTCATTGTTTTTTCTATTGTGGACTTGCAAAAGCAGTGGATCTTTAGAAGAATTTTTAAATCTAAAATCATGCCTTTTTCCCTCCTAGAAGTAAGGTTCTATTTTCTTAGTATCTTGCAGAAGCAGCATACCTTACAAGCAAATTTTTGAGCACTTATGGTCAAACATAAGGGTTGTGGGCAAAAAAAGGTCAAAAAAAAGGGTCATGGGCAAAGTAAGGCCTGTGGAGCCTAAAGCAGATTTATATACTAATACAAAATGAACTGCAGATATTTGCACTGGTAGGTCTGGGTTCCTAAAACTGCTGCCCAAGGAGCTTCTGATAGTCTAGAGAAGTAAACAGTGCACAAGAGGATGTTATAAGGGGAAGCTGGCCACGAAAGGACAAAGTGGTCTTCAAATTGAAAAAGCTGAACAAGAACTGCTACATCTGATGACAAACATTCACGTCATCTCTGGTACTTGTAAAAGCAGCAAAGAGTCCTGTGGCACCTTATAGACTAACAGACATATTGGAGCATGAGCTTTCGTGGGTGAATACCCACTTCGTCGGATGCATCGAAAGCTCATGCTCCAATACGTCTGTTAGTCTATAAGGTGCCACAGGACTCTTTGCTGCTTTTACAGATCCGGACTAACACGGCTACCCCTTTGATACTTGCTCACTGATTAACTTATGAGTATCCAGGCAGCTGACTTGGCTACTTATTTGAAAGAATATCAAATTGGAATGGCAGATCATTTCTATTTTTAAAAATGATCTACCAGCCACTGTGATTTATGGATATATGGTACGATGAAATACCTCAGAAATCAAAATACTCAACAGTTTGAAGATGCATCAGAATATAAAGTGGTAATATATAAAGTGGTAATTCTGCATCATAGAATATTGTGAAAAGTATTGATGCTGACAGATCCAATGGTTACTGCTCAACTGTATGTAACATTACAAAATTATTTAAAAATATTGGAGCACATCAGTCCACATTAAATAAATGCAAGGAACATGTAATTGTTATACATTTTATATCCTATTTCCTAGATTCTGAGAAAGAAAAAAGCATGCTACGAGACGCTCACTACAGCTGCCCCAAGGGACCAGGAAGAGGGCTCCTTGACCGCTACATACATTTGAAGGGAACTAAGGGCCAGATTTTAGAAGTATCCAGATGCCTAAATAATTTGAAAAATCTGCCCCAAATGATCAGGAAATGTTTTCATCAAAGTATCTCCTTATAAACTACAAAACTTAGTAAAACAATCTGACTTGTTTCACCTTGTTTTACAGCCACAAATTTTAGGATGAAACCTTAAAAATTTGAGATTCTGCCTCATGTGTGTGTATATACACAAAAAGATCCCATGTATATACACAAAAGATTCCTTTTCCCTGTTTGCATAGTGCTGCTCTCCAAACCAACAAAACAAACAGCCTCAAAGAGGTCTCCTCCCCCTCCAAGCCACGCTTCTGGTCAGCAGAGCTCCTGGAGTTGGAGAGATCCTCTTATAGAAGAGGTGTTGCCAACATTACACTGTCTGTGAGAGGCCCTCATCTTTGGCACTTCTTCCACCCCTCTACCCCAAATCTGTTGACATTCAGCTCATGCTGCAAAGTGCAACTTTTTACCCAGGCTTTTAGAAAGGGAGGGGTTTTGAAAAAGGCTTGCATATATGATATGAGAGTGTTTTGGGCTACGGTTGCAGTAATATTTAATTTGCTCTTTCTAGTTGGTCATTTTGGGGTTTTGCAGAAGCTGCTAGTCATTTTTTACATTTGTATTTTTTAAAATATTAGTTTGCAAAGTCCTTTAGGATGAAAGGCACCTATGTACATTAATAAAGGAAAACAGCACTATTATCTGAAAATATGAGGCAGAGAATGGGCAACAGGGGATGGATCCTGCTCATTCCCTCTGAGGCACCTGGTACTGGCCACTGTTTGAAAGCGGGATACCAGGCTAAATGGACCTTTGGTCTGACTCAGCATGGCCATTTCTTATGTGGCCACTATGAGTCAAGGGTTTCAAGACAATGAGAGGGGAGCTGGCAGAGTTCAAGTATACAGAACTTAGTCCCACAACCTTACACACTAAGAGGAGTCTGCTCTGTATCAAATCTGGAAACTAGAAGTGGAGAGTAGAAAATGTCACCATCTGACTGAGAATTGGGCAAACTCATAGGGTTTTGTTAGACCAATGCTGACACCTTATGGGAGAAAAGAAAAGTACAGGTAATAGTTTGGGGAAATCTTTCCTCCAAACAGAGTCAGGGTTTTGTGGCCCAGGAAATCCATTGCTATGCCTCTCCTCTTATTTTGAAGGAAGATTTCAGTTCTCCTTTTCTTTAAAATGTCAGTGCAAACTTTAGTACACAAGGGTGAATGAGACCCAAAGTGTTTTCAATCCTCTGACTGACTATCCTCTCCTTCATGAACTGATCCATTTGTAGTCATTTACAATGTTACAATTCTACCCATTCTCCAGTCATCCATAAAATTCCTGGGGGAAAAACAGGGTAGACAAGACATGATAGGTTCAGTTCTCCACTATGTTTTGCCTGGTGTTATCTACTTATATCCATGCAAAGAATGCACCAGCTGTAACCATTCTGATTTGCTGATATTTCACACCCACTTAACACACTGTAAATCATTACACAAAGTGAAAGATAGTGGAGAATAACGTGAAAAGCCAGGCATCAATTTAAAACAATTTTTTAATTCTTTCTTTATACATCTGAAAGCAAAAAACACAATTCCCTCCTTTTCCATACCACCTTTAAAAGATGTGTGCGGCACATTTCACCACATACTACATAATCCCCCCCACCACACAACACTGATTGAATTTTAAGTACTGTATACTCTTTCCTGGCAGCTATAGAATCAAGACTGGCCAGATATTCACGATGGTGGGGGGAGGAGGAAAGGGGAGTCTGGTTCTTGAAAGAGGCTGACCCTTAACACATGGACCTGTGGGGTCAGGGGGAATGTTTTAGTAGCAGTTTATGACCATAGAGAGAGCCAGCTTTGGGAACTGAGGTGGGGAGAGGGCAGTAGGTGGCAGGGATGGAGCCTGAGCAGCCAAAAGGCAGGGTGAGTGGTGAATATGGAGGCTGAGCAACTGGCAGGCAAGAGATCTGGGTGGCAGCTACAGAGGCTGAGTGGCAGGCTGCAGGGTAGCAGCTATGGAGATTGGCTGGCAGGCAGGCAGGAGTGCCTGGCTGGGATGGAGGCTTAGTGGCCAACCGGCAGGCCAGAGGGATGGGTGACTGGAGTGGAGGCTCACCAGTCCACTGACAGGCAGGCAGGAGGGGTGGACCATGGATGGCAGGTGTGGAGGCTGAGCAACGGGCAGGACTGGGGGTGGGTATGGAGGCGGGGGGTGGCTGGCTGGCAGGATGGGTTGATGGTGAATATGGAGGCTGAGTTGCAGCCAGGAGGGGGTGGCTGGCACATAGTGGGTCCCCTTCCTAACCAACTCTGGCAAGCAGAGGCAGCGGGTGGGAGGCCCCGGGCAGGATAGGGGCCCAGGGCAGGGCGGCTGGCTCTGGGGACGTACATGTGCAGGGTGGGTGGGGGGTTGCTGGCAAGGAGGCGCTGGGGGTGGCAGGTGCAGCAGGACGGGGAGGTTGCTTGGGGGAGCTGCAGGCAGAGACGGAGCGGGGGTGCGGCCGGGGAGGCCGGAGCGACCTAAGGCCCACGCAGGGGTGAGCACAGGAGCAGTCGGTACCTACCCGCAGGGCGGCCTCCTCTCGCCCATCCCGGCTGCCCCAGCGAGCGTGGGAGAGGCTCAGGGAGCCGGGCAACTCAGTGCGGCCGCCGCTGTTACCCCGTGGCTGGATCCCCGAGGGCTGCGGGGAGGAGCGGCCCCCGCCGGGGAGCAGGCGGCACAAGAGCCAGAGCCCCAGCAGCTTCATGGAGCCCGGGGCTGCTCGCCGCGCCAGCGGGGGGGGCTAGTTTCCCTTTCACTTTCCAGGCTCCGGCGACTCCTCCTGCTGCCGCTGCGGTGGCAGAGTGTGGAGCACAGCGCTGGGAGTACGATCACTGGGGCCACCCCTTCCACACACCCGGGCTTTAGTCTGACTCTGATACTTTCAGCAGCCTCCCACTCCCTGCTGTAAGAAGGGACAGCTAACCCCAAGCTCAGGGGCCGCTCCAGGCCCCAGCAAGCCAAGCCCAACCCGTGCTTGGGGCTGCGTGCCGCGAGGGGCGCTCTGCTGGCACGTCTGCAGGAGGTAAAACGGAGCCGCGGAACCGGCGACAGGTAGAGCGCCCCCAGCCGTGTGCTGCTGTGCTTCGGGCAGCGAAATGTCTATAGAGCCGCCCCTGCTCACCCTGCAGCTCTTAATCGAGCTGGGAACTCTTGGGGGGTGACAGGTTTCAGAGGGGAGCCCTGTTAGTTTGTATCAGCATAAACAATGAGGAATCTTTGGGGCATCTTAGAGACAGGACTGCCCAGAGGATTCAGGGGGTCTGGGGCAAAGCATGGGAGCTGCGACATTTGTACTCACTCGGTGGTGGACCGGGTCTTTGGCGGCATTTCGGTGGCTGAAATGCTGCCAAAGACCTGGAGCAACTGAAGCCCCCCCCCCCCTCCCGCCACCGTCGGCGAAATGCTGTCCAAAGACCCAGATCGCCGCTGGGCTAGGGCTCGCGGGGCCCCTGCAGGGCCTGGGGCAAATTGCCCCACTTGCCCTCCCCCTTCCCCTGGGCAGCCCTGCTTAGACACTAACCAATTTGTTTGGGCATAAGTTTTTGTAGGCTAAAACCCACTTTAGAGTTGGAAAATACAGCAGGCAGGTATTACAGAGCACATGAAGAGATGGGAGTTGCCTTTCCAAGTGGGGGATCAGTGCTAATGAGCCAATTCAGTTAAGATGGAAGTAGCATATTCTCAATAGTTGACAAGAAGAGATGAATGCCAAAGGAGAGAACATCACTATTGTAGTGCTAATGAGGCCAATTAGCTTCAGCTTGGGGGGCTGTCTGTAAGTGAGGGCCCCAACCTGAAGCTAATACTCGCCAGCAAATACACACCACACAACAAAAACCCTAACCCAGGAACCAATCCCTGCAACAAACCCTGTTGCCAACTCTGTCCGAACATCTAGTCAAGGGACGCCATCATAGGACCTAACCACATCAGCCCCACTATCGGGTTCATTCACCTGCACATCTACCAATGTGATATATGCCATCATGTGCCAGAAATGCCTCTCTGCCATGTACATTGGCCAAACCGGACAGTCTCTAAGCAAAAGAATAAATGGACACAAACCAGACATCAAGAATTATAACATTAAAAAACCAATAGGAGAACACTTCAGTTTCCCTGGACACTCAATAACAGACTTAAAAGTGGCAATTCTTCAACCAAAAAATTCTTCAAAAACAGACTCCAATGAGAAATTACAGAACTGGAATTAATTTACAAACTGGACACCATCAAATTAGGCCTGAATAAAGACTGAGAGTGGATGGGTCAATACAACAACTAATTTCCCTTCACTGATACTCACACCTTTTTGTCAACTGTTTGAAATGGGCGACCTTGATAGTATTGGCCTCATTAATACTACAAAAGTGATTTTTCCTTCCCTTGGCATTAACCCCTTGTTGCCTAGTTTCAACAGCTGACAAGTTTGTGTCATAATATCTGCTTTTAAAAATCAAGCTACAATGTTAATGCTGATGACGATTTGTGACATTCAGTGCTTCTGCTGACAATATAAACATAAATGAAAAAAAATGCTATCTAAATGCAATGCAAAACTTGTAAATTTCAGTTTTGAACTACTATATAAAAAGTGTCTACTTACAAGCTTTTGTTCGGGCATCAAAAGTCAGAAGTTACTTGTCATAGTAGCACCTCCAGTTATGCTGAGATGAAATGTTGCAACAAAAAATAGCTGCCTTTCCCTCTCCTCTCCGCCCCCAAAAGGTGGGGAAACAAAGGAGAATAGGGTAACTGAATAAACTATCCGAAAAAAATGATAATGAAAGTAATGAAAACTGTCAGTCAATGTTACAGGGCATAGTTCTATTACCACTGATTAGAAGGAAGGATTGAGGAATACTTTGGTGTATTGGATGGGGTAAGAGGTACTGGAAAGGGATGTTATCCCTGTGGGGGCAGAGTTAAGGTTGTGGTTAGTGGACTGTGATGTACACCATTGTGGTAGTGGAAAGCTATATATCTGTGCAGAAAACAGTACAGAGTATGTATGCTCATTTATGTCCTTTCAACTGCCACATTCTTACTCTCCTCAATGCTAACACTGATCTGACTTGCCATTTGCTAGCTAATGGTTGATGATTTGCTGACTGTGGAACTGTAGAGGAGTTGGTGTTGTAGTTGTACTCCTCACTGAAGTGCAGCTACCTGTTCGGTAGGGTAGACAGACGAGGAGCCTGGTAGATTAAATTCTGTAGGGAGTTCAGCTACCAGCTGGTCTAATTCTGTAGTTCTTAGCTTGTGAATCTCCTTTGGCTTGCTAGTTCCTATTATTAATCTGATAAGTCTCATCATTACAGCGGGATCAACTAAATTAGCCTACCTTCCATAGAGATACTGTAACAGATTTAAGACCGATGAACTATGCATTATTTTCCTAAACTTTGAGGAAAAGCTTAAAAATTATTTACCCAATCACGCTGTGAAGACTCCAGTTCATGCTGGAACACTGTTTGAACTTTGTTACGAGAAATGGACATTTGTTGATATGTTGTAGGGCTACTAAGGCATGCATATTTTGAGTTTGTTCAAGGTTTCCTTATTCTGATTTAAGATTGTTTGGACTACAAGGATTATTGGAAATGCTAGACAAGCTGCATTAAACAATTTAGATGCTTTCCATGGAATGTGTAGCATAAAACCCAGAATAACCCAAGGAGTGGGCAAGGGCTTATTTCATCTATGTTTTTACTTTTGTTGGGTTGTGTTTTGTGTCTGTCCTTTTTTACTTGTCTTTATTTTCTGATCCACATTATAAGTATCAAGCCTACTGAATGTCAGGCCAGCATGTTTTTCAGGTTTTATCACTGTACCATAGCCAGCCAAAGGGCTAGTTTTGTCTGATTCTCAGACATTGTCTCTGCGAGTTCCTACCAGAGAGAGAAAGAAACTTTATCTAGCCGTGTGACTACACCTCCGAATCAGCCTTTCCAATCAGGTATTAGGTGGTTCAGAGATCCTGGCTATTTGAGAAAAAAGCCACCGTTCTAGCCTGCAGCTGACAATGGTTGCCAGCTAACTCCCACTAGACTGCCAAAGAAGCATCTGTTCTTTTTTCCTTTTCTTTTCTCCTCTTTTTCTGATATTTGTGTTTGGTTGAAGAAAGTTACCTGACAAAACCAACTTTCTAACTAAGCTGAGCACATTTTGGTTGTAAAGTGAATAATATTGAAAGTTGAGAAACAAAAGTTGGTTTTGTAGTTTGCAATTTTTCTGACATATTTGGGCTAATAGTGAAGAAGATTAACTTACTATTTGCAATTAAAAAGCAAGGCTGAGACCGTTGAAAAGAACCCTAATGTTAGACCTGGAATGCAGAGTAAACTTCAGAATAAACCAGTAATCACAATGGAATCCACAGACATTCTTGTTGCAGATAAGTCTGCCAGCGCTGTAAAGTGATCATATCTGGCTTTATGACCTCTTTCCTAACCCCCCATATAAGTAGTGTTCAGGAGTGGGCCAGGGTTGTGACCATAAGTGGGAAAGTGTAAGACTAGGGTTTACCACACTCAGGTGATTCTGACTTAGCGGAACAGCTGTCAGGGGACCATTCCAGCTGCTTAAGTTAGAGCAGTGCTGGTTTTGGTACTGTAATTCTCTTTGGCTAGAATATCTTGAGGCACATGCAAGAGCTTGGAGAGTTTGAACCATTCGGATTCTGATAGTTGTTTCCCTGATATAAATCCAGAATTGATTTCAGTGAAGTTACCACTAATTTACAGTGGTATAATGGAGAACAGAACATGGATGAACACATAATAGGGGATTAGAATGGGAACTGGATATCAGGAATAGCATCAGCGATAGCAAATGTTGAGATGCAAAGGTTAAACAGATGAACAATCAGTTATTGCAACCATAGTCTCTGCTTCTAGAAATACTATTGGAAGATGTTCCAAGGACTCAATGGAATCTGACATCATTTAGACAATTTGATGTGTTCTCATGTGCCATTAAGCCTGTCTGATGTTTCAGGTGTATAAGTGTAATGATCTTTTTCTAATTCAACCAGCAGATATTTTGCGCTGGGCAGAAAAAAATGCCTGCTCCATGTGTCCTAGTAGATGGCTAATTGTCTACATTCAAATCCAGCTAAGATTTTTTGATGGAAGATGTCCTGGCTCATAAGCTAGTTGTCTACTTTCTGGTTAGGAACACACACAAAAAAATGCTTGACGAGAATCCACATCTCTCCAGATCAGAGATAATTTAGCATAATGTGATTCCTGATCTTGGCCCAAAGAGCAGACTGAATGTGATCACCACATATAAGATTACTGAAATTATTAATCAAAGAATTACAAGGCAGTTGGTCTGAAAAGATACATCTTTAGCAAATTCAACTTATTGCAGTTCCCTGAGCAATTGATTGTATCTTGCTAGTAAGCAAATAGAAATATAGACTTTTTTTTCTTCTTAATCTTTGTTTTCTAGGGTGTAATGATCTGGATAGCCCGATATCATCAAGTTCCAATTCGTGCATTTATTGTTGCTGTCCTACAGGTTGCATAAATCACAATATTTTTTAATCCATTAGATAGGACACATTAGTAGAAATGACAAGAAAGGAATGTCCATAGAGAGGGAGAAGGAGCTGGAGGAATGTCTCTTGCCCTGAATGCAGAGAGTGGAGATATTGAACTTTAACAACCAAAGTCTATAACCATGATTTTAATCAGACACGATCCTCTGCATTAGGGGACTTACCAATCATTTTGTCCTCTCTGTGTGAGTTTAGGGCAGCCCTGACTCTAATGAAATAACCATGAAGAAACTATGCACAGAAAACTCAAGGATTTTCCTGCCTCTTTTGAGGGTTTCTTCCCAACATAGGAGAGAATCTGGCTCTCTGTATATTTTCCCCTGTCCAGTGCCACAGTAGAATGAATTGAATTCAAGCTCACAGTGCAGAAGCCATTTGGACTTTTTGGTTTAAGTGCAGTGCTACTTTATTTAAAACCATAAAATCACTTGTATTTATCAATTCTCAGTATTTTAAAAATAGAGGACATAGTGCTATATCTGCTCAAGCAGATCATAGTGCTCTTAAAATAACTGAAGAGTAGATAGGAGCACTGCTGCATATGTCCAAACGAATCTTCAGAAAAGTTATTTTCTTCTTCCTTTCTTTTTCTGATAAGTCATTTTCAGCATTTAAGACTATATAGAAATAATGAGGATTTTAAAAAAGTATAAGTTTGATTTTATTTATCATTAAAAATGCCCACTGGATTCATTTTATTGCAATTTATATTTTAGCCATGGAACCTGATACATGATTTACAATCCATACAAATATATATACAAAGTATTCATTTGAAAATTTTCATGCCATGTCATTTCATTTCTATAAGAGTATTGTACAGTTTATAATTATTGTGAAATTTTTGCAAGAAAACAGTGGATTAACATTTACATTATTCAGCATCAAGATATAACAAGTCATACATATCTTCAATATCACCCCCATCTGGTTAAACTACCTCCACAAAGTTAATCAATATTTATAAAATCAGCCTTTCTTGATTACTATGTCACATGACCCAATGTTACTTGGTAGTGTAATTATAACTGTCAGAGATAAGGCTTCTGTGAGAATCTTGATTTTGAATTTCCTGACTAGTGGGTTTAAAATCTCAGATTTAAAATAGCATTCACATCATTTTTGCACTGAATAATATAATTGCACGTGACAGCTCATTTTTCCAGTCACTTCAGAAACAGCACAAAGATGTACACATTTAAATATAGCTTTGAAATTAAGTCTAATGCAAACTTTTATAGTTGTTCCACTATGTCATGAATACTGTGGGCCAAATTCTCTTCCAGCCTAATGCTATTGACTTCAATGAAGTTTTGTCAGCAGAGCATTTAGCTTTATACCAGTGCAACTGGGAATCTATTGTTTGCAAATGATGCTCACAGATTGAACTCTATTTGCTTAATTTTAATATATATATTTTTCTCCCTAAAATAGACAATTTGGTGCTATCTGATGACTACACAAAATTGTTCTAAATATATGCCTCAGCTGTCCTGCTGAGGAAAGATATTTTACTAACTCATGCACAGACAATCTCAAGATTCAGTATGAAGGAAATATTTTACTAAACACATGAGGGCAGCAAAGGACTTTTGAAAATACTTGTAGAAGGTGCTGTTATAAAACTCACCTTTATTGGAAAAGTACATGTATCCCAGGCTAATTTACAGTAAAAATTCTGTGTGGCAGATCAGGAGGAAACTGTGTTTCTCCTGGGTTTGCCCTCTGTGTGTGCGAAACAGGTGTGTCAGTTTATCTTGCTCATGGGGACAGAGAGACAGTGTTAATAGTAATGCTTGTGCCCTTCTCTGATGACTCTCAGTTTTATCTGGCAGAATGGAAGAACAACAAATAACAGACGGTAGGGGACTGACTGACAAAGCAAAGTACTGATTTGTTGTTCTGCTTCACAATGCTTTCTTTTTTCATGCTGTTTTCCTTATAGATATAGATAGATACAGATATAACACTTAATTGTGTTCTGAGTTACTCCAGTGTAAATCTGGATTTGCTCCATGGAAATTAAAAGAATTTCACTAGTATAAGTAAGATCAGAATCAAACCCATAAAGAGGAATACATAAAAATACATAAAAAATCATCCTGACATGAGTTTGTATAGACTATATTACATAGGAAAGCCATGCATCAATTACAAAGATAATCCCAAACAAGCACCGTTAAAACCTTTTTACTGTACCATTCTATTGTGTATTTTATGTCACAGTATTTTACAGAAAAACTACTTTAAGAAATGTGTAAAATTATATTTGGTTGGTTTCAGCAATTAATTGATCTTATTGGTGTTTTTCCATATCCTTTTACCTTTCTGGAAAGCCATGTCCTCTTCACTTCAGGGATCCAGCTTCATAGTGTGGAAAGAGACCTGATAAATATTACATTTTAGGAAGATGTAAAGCTGATGTTACAATTTTACGGCTAATACCTTGCTATGAGCCAAGCACTGTGTCTGATTACAAAGGGGGAACCCCCAACTTCTTGATGATATAAAGTACCCACTTCTGTCTTGTCCTGAACCTCAGAACAGTGTTATTGTGGGTGTGGGGCAGGGGGAGAGAAGAGGGAAGAGGCACAATTCCACATCAGCAGAGGGCAAAAAATAAATATTTTGTAGCCTATTTTCTTTTGAAATGCTGCTGTTTAGAAGATACCCAGAGCTTTAAATAGTTACAGCTAAGATTTGTTAATGGCCAGAGTGTGAGGAGATCAAAGATAAGAATTATATGCAGTTTATACTTTATCATAGCAAATGACACAGAAAGGTGCATTTACAAATTAATGCAATAAGTTATGTCTAAGATGATGAGATATGCTCTGTTAGAAGGTGTTAAACCCATAGCCAATAATGAGCTGTGTTAAATAGCAACTGCTTAAGGCACTTGGTGAGATAATGTTACCTTCAGTTCTGATAGGGAGTTAAGCAGCAGTAACTAGGTCTATTAACTTTTATGAACAGCAATCTCATGGAAATAAGATGTTAAAATAATATGCAAAATTTGCCAAATTGCTTCTTTTTGTACTGTACTGTCAGCAACCTTTCAGAAGAGACATTTTACACACCTGGAGGCAAACTGTGGCTTGGTCTACACTAGGGACTTATGTCAGGATAACTGCATCACTCAGGGGTATGGATAGTTATCTGTCTACACTAATCCCCAGTGTAGACAGTGCTATGTTGACAGGAGGGTTTCTCCCTTCAGCATAGCTACTGCTGGTCGGGGAGGTGGAGTACCTTTGCTCTCCCATCAGCATAGGTAGCATCTTCACTAACTGCTACAGTGGCGCAGCTGCACTGTTGCAGCTGTGCCACTGCAGCTGTCCAAGTGTAGACAAGCCCTGAGCAATTTTTCCTAAGAATATTTGTTGTAATGAGTTAGAAAGTCTAAGGGCTTGTCTACCATACAAAATTAAGTTGACCTAAGTTAGGTCGACGTACAGCCACCGCAGTAATCAAAGTGGTGATTCATGGCCACACTATGCTCCTTCCGTGGGTGGTACACATCCTCACCAGAAGCGCTTCCACCGACTGAAGTGAGGCATTGTAGGACACTGACAGCTGGAGCCTGGCAGCCGTGAGACTGACAGCCTCTGCTGTCAGCTCCACATGGGGTTCTCAGCTGGGGCTCTCCCGGATCCCTGTGCTGACAGCCCAAGCTGTCAGATGGGTCCAGGGATCACAGCTGTCCCTTCCGCACCCCAGATTGGGCTGTCAGCACCAGGGTGGAACGGGAGCACCTGTGAACCCCATGCGGAGCTGAAAGCCAACTGGCAGTGTACGTAATGCAGTGTCGACACTGCGTCGCCCTAAATACATCGTCCTAAGTACTATGCCTCTTGCAGAGGTGGAGTTATTACGTCAATGTGGTGGGCAATTTACTTTATATTGTAGTGCAGACACTTACAGGTCAACATAAGTTGTCTTACATTGATTTAACTAATGCCTTGCCTGTTCTGAGAATATGCCTTATGCCAGTTACCAATATAGTTACACTTATATAAATCCTGAGTGTAGACAAGGTAAACCAAAATTGCACTCCTAGGGTTAAATCCTGGCTTTATTGAAGTCAATGAAAGTTTTGCCATTGAGTTAGATGTGGTCAGAATTTTATCCCGGACACTTACCCAATATAAACCTCCATAATGTGAATCATGAATGAAGGCTGAGACTGGGACTTATTCTCAGTGTAGACAAGACTAATAGATATGTCTACATAGCAAAAAAAGACCCAGTGCAGCGAGTCTCAGAGCCTCAGGTCAACTGACGGGGGATAGGGGCATGCACATTCCAGGGCTAAAAATAGCAGTGTAGAAGTCCTTGCTCAGGCTGGATCCTGAGTAGGGTAACCAGGTGTCCAGTTCTGGTCAAAAAGGGACCCTGGCGGCTCTGGTCAGTGCTGCTGTATGGGCCATTAAAAGTCTGGTCGGCGGTGCTGTGGAGAGATAGATTAGTCCCTACCTGTCCTGGCTCTGTGCTGCGCCACAGAAGCAACCAGCAAATCTGGCTCCTAGATGGGGGGCAGGGGGGCACGGGGCTCCATGCACTGCAGCCGCCCCAAGCAACTTATCTGCACTCCCATTGGCCAGGAACCACAGCCAATGAGATCTGCAGGGGCAGTCCCGGAGGGTGAGAGCAGCACGCAGAGCTGCCTGCCATGCCTCTGCCTAGGAGCCAGACATGCTGGCCTCTTCTGGGTCTCAGTGTAGAGTCAGGACAGGCAGGAAGCCTGCCTTAGTCCCGCCGCTATGCCGCTGACCGAGAGCTGTAGAGGCAAGCCTGTGTCCCAATCCTGTGCCCCAGCCCTGAGCACCATCAAACCTGGAGCCCCCTCCTGTACCCCTCATCCCCATCCCTAGATGGAGCCCTCAACAGCCCGGCATCCCAAACCCCTCCCCCAGCCCAGAGTCCCCTCCCACACCCTGAACCCCTCTGCCCCACCACTAACCTGGATCCCCTCCTTCACCCCAAACCCCTCATCCTTGGCCACACCCCAGAGCCTGAACCCCAAGACAGAGCCCGACCCCCCCCTGCACCCTATCTCAACCCACAATCCCCTCTCGCATGCTGAACCCCTCATCCCCAGCCCACTCCAGAACTCACACCCTCAGCCCTACCCAATCCCCTCCCGCACCTCAACCCCCTTCCCCAGCCAGTAGTCCCCTCCCACCCACTGAACCCCTAATTTCTGGTCCCACCCCAAAGCTCACACCCCCAATTAGAGCCTTCCCACCCATCCGCACCCCAAACCCTTGCCCCAGCCCAATGAAAATGAGTGAGAGTGGGGGAGAGTGAGCCACTGAGGGAGGGGGAATGTAGTGAATGTGGGGCAGGGCCTCGGGGCAGGGCAGGGGTGTGGTCTCAGGGAAGAGACGGGGGTAGGGTGTTCTGTTTTGTGCAATTAGAAAGTTGGCAAACATAATCCTGGGCTCTGAAACCTGGGGGAGGAGAGGGCATCTCAACCCCAGGCTCCAGCCTAAGCTTGAATGTGTATTATTCTATTTTTAGCCCCACAGCTCAAGTCTTGAGAGCCTGAGTCTGTTGACCTGGACTCCGACTTGCTGCTGCAAGGTTGTTGGGGTTTTTTTGCTCTGCTTAAATTCTACTTTGTTTTTGGTAGTTGCAGTTAAACAACTATATTAGAGATGTTTCTTCTGACTGCTCTTGAGCAAGAAATTACTGGTTTCAGTGAGCGTCACTTGTAGTGTGTCTCTAATTAAACACAATTATAAAAAATGAACACTAGACATCTGACTTAAATGTAGGAAATTCTTAGTTAAGGCTTCTTATTCCAAACTTAACCCATACCAATGTGCTTGGGTGGCACTGTGCTTTGAGAATAAGTTGAGAAGAAGCATGCCATCCATGCACTAATACTATAATGTATTTTAATGTAGGGTGTATTTTTTGTTTGTGTGTTTTAATATCTTTCAGGGTTAGCCAGAGTACATGGATCTGGGAT
The DNA here is from genome assembly GCF_003597395.2 of Chelonoidis abingdonii. Lineage (NCBI taxonomy): Eukaryota > Metazoa > Chordata > Testudines > Testudinidae > Chelonoidis > Chelonoidis abingdonii. The sequence continues at coordinate 64,052,042 of NC_133773.1, forward strand.
AAAATTAAAGCTGTAACTGAAAGGATGTTAGGATGACCTCTGTGGATCTGGTAATGTTTAGCTCTTGCTATAGATTCACACCCCTGAGAGCCACAGCTATGCCAACCTCACCCTGGTGTATACACACTTAGAACAAAAGAAGAATTATTCTGTTAACCTGCTGCCACTTGGATAGGTGGATTACCTACAAACCCCCTTTCATTGCTATAGGAAGTACCTACATTATGGCACTATAGCCACCACAACTATTAAAAAAACTATTGAAAATTGCTTATTGAATACTGTACTTTCCCCAGTGATTCATTTACAGCTTTAGTACCCTGCTGAGAGGTGAGGAAATAAACTACATGACCCATGAGGTCCCTTCAGGTCCTTATTTCTGTTATTCAATGATTGTGTTTTCAGTTGAATGCCATCTTTATTTTGGGCTATTCGTTATTCAGGTGTTGCTATTTGGAAAAAACAATCAATAAAAATGCACCTCATACAAAGAGCTCAGAGTTATTACACTGATTAAAAAGTGGGAGCCAAAATTAAAGGCAAATATTCATTTACTACACTGAAAGGCAGAATGCCCAGAGGCTGAGATAGGTTTTCCTTTACTGAAATGAATGCAATCATTTTATGAATAAGAATTTGAGCATATTTGCAACTCAGAGGGAAGTACCAAAAATGAACTAAGCTCATATAAATTTTAACAGCATGAAAATCACTCAGCCAAATCAATTGTGGGGTTATTATTTATTTGTTGCATATGTTTGGATTTAAACAATATTCAAAATTATTTAAAATGAAACATTGACTGTGTTGTAAAATTGATGCATTTTCCAATGCTGTAAACAAATATGTGTTCTTACAATTATTTTATGGGCCTCATTCTGAATTTACATGGATGTAAAACAAAAATAGCTCCATTGATGTCAATGAAATTGCCCTGCTGTAAAATCAATGTCCTAGAGAGTAGAATCGGGTCTTATGTATTTATTTAGTTATGGACCTTGGCTTGCAGCTTCAGTTGTTAGGGGGAAGGGTAAAATCTTTTTACAGCCTCTAGTCTTTCTCTTACAAAACAGCAATTTCAGCTTTCTGTATAATTCCCTAAATGGTAGTGCAAGTGAAGTTTCCCAGAAGATTAAATTACATTGTTTTGAAAAAATCAGATGATGTCAGAAACCATTCCACAAAGAAACAAAGTTCCATTAATTACTGAGGAATATTTACTTGATTTGGAATTATTTTAAACATTTTAAGAATGTATTCCACCCTTCCTATGTTACTAGGTCTTAAAATCCCAATTTTAAAGGAATACTGTCAAATCTATCAAGCTTAAACTTAGATCCATCAACACTGTTTTGGTTCCTGAATATATTGCACTGCCCTTTGGCTTTGCCCACAGAGTAGGGGCTCTGAAAGTCACATTTTCAAAAGAGCTCTTTTACCGTTTAGATTCCTAAATGATGTAGCCAGATTTTCAAAAGCTCTCAGCACCAGTCAGCTGTTTTGATGTATAACTGAACAGATGGAAAATTGGAAAAGCAACTATCTCTGCACATGCCTCCCATGATGGAGAAGAAACCTATTACTTCAGGTTTGTTGTAATAGGGTCCTTTAGCTGAGAGGTTGGGAGTTTATTAAAGTTGCAACCTTCTGTCTTGAGGGAAACTTAAGAGGACATTAAAGAAGGTCATTCCTAAAAAAGGCTTTCAAGAAATAGATCCATCTTAATAGAAAAGTAATTTGATATTTTCATTTTTGTCTCAAGTTTTTTCTTTTTGTATGTTTTAATTACCAAACAAAGTATAAAACAAGAGTTTACTCTGTTCAGTCCATCTTATCTTATTGGATGCTTCAGGGCAGTAATAAAATAATTTGGCATTTGAAACATCACATTTGTTTCCACAGAATCGCTGGTGCTAGGTTTTGCGGGAAAAATCCTTAATAGTAGAGGTGGTCAGAAATGTTTGAAATTTCAGTTAAAAGTAAGAAATTCTTTTTGTCAATACATGTTTTCTGTTTTCCAAACAGCTCTAGTTAACACTGGTATACCTGAAAGAGCATATTGCTTATGGAAATATATTTGTAGTAGTGTTCTTTGTCAAGTGTAAGCTAATATAAAAGTGTCTTTAAGCTGTTGGGGCTATCCACCTGGCCAATAGCCCTTTCAGCTGTTGATGTGGTACTAGATTGTAATGATGCTGGTGACAATGTCCTGTTGTATTAGTTATGATATTTGCCTTTGCACAGTAATCTATGGGGCTACAGAAATGAAATTCACAGACAGGTGTTAATGTGTAATTATGATCAGAATACATTCCTGCTTGTCTTTTTAAGATAAAGCATTCCATTTATATTTCATGGCATGTGGCCATCTGGCTTGGACTCAGCCACTGCTCTGCTTGTTGACAGGTGACCATGTAGAAAGAGTTTCTTTTTCATTTCTGGTGTTAGATTTCCTATTGTATAATTTAATGTAACCTGAATTTCTCTTAGTTATGGTTCAAGAGGAGAGTGTTGTATATACACCCTAACCCCCTGCCCTGAAACAATGTCAATAACCCTCCTTAGCTCAGGTGGCAGCAGGAGGTGCAACAACAATTTTGATTCTTCCTGACTGTAGAACAATGCGTCAGCTCTGTGGATTGTTCAGATGTCATCAGTTCAAGGCCTCTAAGAACTGAAGAGTGCTGCCCACCTTGTTGTTCAACCCTCTGTAGCTATGCCTGATACAACTTGCTCTAAATAATGTCTTAGTGTAGTACTAGTATTTAAGTTTGATGATGCATGATTTTGCTATACCTTCAATATTTGATTAAATATTAAGAGGCTGCTTTTCCACTACCAGGTACTTTGTGTCATCATTTATCCCCCCATATAAAGTGAATGCAAAGTAGGTGTAAAATGCTCCCAAATCAGATTTTTTACACCCACATCATATAGATTTAAGGGACTACACTAGATGCTAGGCAGTGGAATTTATTTGAGTGCAATTTAAAAATACTTTGAGTAATTTATTACCATTATGTCAAATGAATAATATCAACATGAATCATAGCAAATGTTGATGTAATTTATCTATCCCTATTTTCCTGTTAGCAGGAAGAATAGGTAATTCCTAAAATACAGAATACATTCTCTTCAGTATTAAAAGCTCAGACTGACTGGCCCCAACAGTTAATAATTGAGATGTTCTTTGCCTTAACTGTGCATTGTAATTTGGAGCTGATTCTATCCTGAAGCATGTGGAACTAAAGACTGTTGGGGTCAGTCCAGAAGAAAAATAACTGTTCTAGTAAGAGGTACTTAATTAAGCCCAGCTCTGAGAATAGAGAATATTTTTAAGGTGCATTATAAGCAGATCTGATTAAGCTTGCCATAAGATTTTTTTCTTCCACTTAAGACTCCCAGATTACAGCTCTGCCCTCTATAACTCCATATGAGCAGTTACTAGCACAAGTTCCTGCAGAAACCAACTTTTAAATTCATTTGATACGAACATTTGACCATGGAAGCTTAAAATTTGTTTTCCATGTTCATTGTGGTAGCCAAGTTCATTTGCACAAATGTTTATGAAAAACAATCACAAACAGGGCACCAACATGTCTGAAGTAAAAACAAAACCTTTTTAGAAGATTTGAACAAATATTTGTGTTTCAATATTTGTTCAACTAAAACTAATAAAACTAATGTATTTTTCTCAAACTGGACTTTCACTCCAGCCATTTCAGCAATAGTTTTAAAAATCACTGCCATCTCAGACCACTGATATGTTCAAATTTTCCTAATAACTTTCACCCTTTCAAAAGGGTTGTTTTGTTTTGCTATGTTTTTTAGGAGTGTGGTGTTTCTAATTATGCTTAATGCAATCCTTTACATTTGAAACTAATCTTTGTTGCAAGCTAACTGCAAAATCTGCATGTAATGCAATAGGACTTTCTACAGCACTAATTAAAAGGCTCTATCATCACTAATACTACTTTTGATTTATTATTTTTTCTGGTTGTCTTGAAGAGCAGATAATTCTTCAATCTCTAATGCAGGTCAAAATATAAAATAGATTAACAGTCTTTGAAGGACGAATCTATTTGTAATAGACATAAGGGTGACTCTTCCCCAATCTCAGTTATAGTGCTTAACTGCAAAGGCAAGCTTTAAACAGACACTAGTCTGTAAGTCATTGGAAAGTTTTATGTATATATATATATACTTTGCCTGTTTAGCTTTCCTAAAGTACATTAAGAATGTCCTTAGTGGGTTTTGGCCTATAATCATTTTGCGTGGGAATGGCCCTTTTGTCATTAAAACACCACCTTTGGGCACTAGAAAGAGGAATCTGATGAGACCATAACAATCTAATATGCGCACACTGCTTGACACATCAAGAATCTTTTATGAATGTATTCAGTTCATTGAAGTGTTAGGCCCCAGGCTGTGAAATGGTCTTCAGTAACTGTAAGGAAGAAAAGAGTGATTCAAATGCAAGTTTAGCCCCAGAATACTGATTAGTTGCAAGTGATTTGTTCTTAGGGAAATTACATGTTTTTGATATCCCACTTGGTCCTTTCCAGTGCAACTGGGTCTTTGCACCTATTCTAGAGTCTGATGTTGCAGCAGCATCTCCATGAGTCTAAGCATCAGTGGTGACTCCAGGCACCAGTACTCCAAGCACGTACCTGGGGCGGCAAGCCATGGGAGGCGCCTTGCCGGTCCCTATGAGAGTGGCAGTCAGGCTGCCTTCTGCGGGAGGTCCGCCATCCCGCAGATTCGGCGGCAATTCGGCAGCGGGTACGCTGACGTTGCGGGATCGGCAGACCTTCCACAGGCAAGCCACCAAAGGCTGTCTGACTGCTTGCTTGGGGTGGCAAAAAAACTAGAGCCACTACTGCTATGCTTAGCAGTAGTGTAAACTTATATCTGCTGAATGTGTCCTGCACACTGCTAAACATGCACATCATTGTAAGATATTTAGACACACTCATAGTAACTTGGGAGAGAAATAATTGAAAGGAATGATTATATTTTGTAACTTTTTTGTTACTATTTCATTTTTAGTAAATGACTGCGCGGGTACAGGAAAAACACTTTCTGTATGAATAAGTTAACTTGACAAACTGTGGTGGCCCGGTAATGGCTTAGATTGTACTTACCTAAAAGTAAAACATCAAATTAGACTGGTAATGCATTTTTGGACAGCCCTTCAATAAATGATGTAGTCTTTCTGGGACTGGATTTAGAAACACTGTTGCTGATTTATAAATGATTTATCTTCAGCTTCTTTTGAACAAGAATTTGTGAGAGAGCAGGAGACAAAACTATGTCCAGTACTATTTCAGGAAACAGGAACTGAATAATTATTGTATTTCAGTGAGTGATTATGGGCAAAGATTTCCCCCTATTTAATAGTAGTAATATGATTATAGGCCATTGAATAGTATTTTTTTTCTACTATTCAGATTGCCAGTTTTCAAAGTACTATAAGCAACAGTATATTTTAAACATAACTTGAAGAAGAATTACCAGTAAGTGGCATCTCCCAGTGTGTTAAAAATGATCTAAAGCAGATATAAAATTATTTTGTTAAAATAGTTTCATTGGGATGGATGTGAGCTTACTGACTAGTATACAGCACTTTTTTTCTTTAAACTTTATCATGCTGGATGCTCCACTCAAGAAACAGTGGGGATCAAAATGCCGTACTGTTCTCACCTACTGTATATACACGAATACATGCAACATAGCTTCTTACATGCACAAATATCTGTGTATCTACTGTATCTGTATAGACATCAGTGAATTATTGTTTATATGCAAATACAATTTAGTAGCAGGGTTATCTAACTCATATTTTGCAACAGTTTATCTTGCATTATAAACCAAAGCAGTAAGATAAACTTCAAAGTAATAAAAGGAATACTGAAGTTCTGTTTAAAATGATGTTCAAGTGGGTTGCTATGGAAACTGCTGAGAAAAGGTTACACTATTCTTATACCATTCTGTGTTAGTTTTTCAGAAAGCTGTTACATAACTGGAGTTTTAAAACAGCCAGAACATTTGAGTGTTATATAAATCTTTTCACATTTAACTCTATCCACGTTCAAACTAGAATGCATTTTAAGGTCAATAATGGTTAAATAATGAAGTCTATGTTGTGGATTTTAAACAGGGCTGAAAAACAGACTATTAACCCTTTGCAGCTGAAATGGTTAGTTCTAATGTCATGAGCTTCTTAGAGAGAACGTTAAAAATTGACAAGTCTGAAGGTACACATCTAGGAACAAAAAAGTAGGCCATACTTGCAGAATGAGACTCTTATCCTAGGAAACAGTGTCTCTGAAAAATATTTGGGGTTCATAGTGGACAATGAGACGGGAATCTTGAGTAGGTGCAGAGAGATTATTTTAGCTAGGAATTTCACTGATGTGATTGCTGCTGGACTACTGTGTTCTGTTGTGGTATCCACAATTCAAGAAGGATATTGATAAATTGGAAAGGGTTCAGAAAAAGAACCACAAGTTGATTAAATGATTAGAAAACATTCCTTAGGGTGATAGACTCCAGGAACTCAATCGACTGAGCATAACAAGGAAAAGGCTAAGGGGTGGCTTGATTACAGACTATAAGTACCTACATGGGGAATAAATATTTAATAACAGTCTCTCCAGTCTAGAAGAGAAAGGACTAACATGATCCAATGTCTCAAAGTTAAAGCTAGGCAAATTCAGACTGGCACTAAGGTGAACATTTTTAATGGTGAGATTAATTAATCATTGGAACAATTTATCCAGGATTGGGATGGAGTCTCCATTACTGACAATTTTAAAATCAAGATTGGATGGTTTTCTAAAAGATTTGCTTGAGGGATGATTTGGGGGGCAGTTCTATGGCCTGTGCTGTACAGGAAGTCAAAGTAGATGATCACAATGGTCCCTTCTGGCCTTAGAACCTATGACTCATTGGGTTTGACTTGTTGTCTTTCAGTACTCTGCCTCCATGGACAAAACACTTGCTTTTGAATGAGTTCTTTATTTAAAGAGCTTGCTTGATCAACTGGCACAAACAACCTGTGGGTTTTGATTTAAATTCTGATCTCAGATGTGCTGTTGAGCATTACAGGAGCTGATTTTACAATATATGCCTCTCTGTTTGGTCTGTGTGATCAGAACTGAGCTTTCTAAAAATGTTTCTAGTTCTGTACCAGGCTTAATATCTTAGATGAAATGCAGATATAAATAAAATTGACTTGTTTGTTCTTTTCTGAGGTCTATATTATATCCTTCCCAGGGAAAATTGATGAAAGATGGATAGAGGGAACAGGAAATTCAGCAAGGAGTAGAGGTTTCCTCCTAACCTCAGTGGAAGGGGTTATGAAGCACCAAATCTGCAGAGCCCAGGGACCCAAAAGGATCAGTGCTTCCAACCCACTGGGTCTCTGAGCCTCTGCAGGTGAGAACTGATTCTTTTAGATGCTTTGTCAATCACATCATATCCTCTGATAACAAGGCTTCATCGGGTGCTATGCCCCCAGGCACCATGAAGTGTGGCTTCTCTCCAGTTCCTCCTCATTCTGTCCTGGTCATGTCCCTTTCTGACTCTCAGAACCTCGATTTTACACAATTAGGATGAAGGGGCTTCTGTGGACTCAGCAAGTAAGGGGATCACACTGCAGAATCTTATGCTCAGCCTGCTTCCATACCTGTCCCACTTCATCTACCTGATCTAGTTACCCTTCTTTCCTAATACTACTCAGAAGAATAAGGTCATGATTTTGTGCCACCACAAGAACAATACTGGCAGCACTGATATATGTGCACAGATGAATTTATTACATTTTCTTGGGCCTCTTTTTAATCTTATCATGAATTCACTTTATTAAGTCAACATATGAAAATGACAGGGTTTTAAACACTGCCATATCTCATCAAATCTTTCCTGGTGAACTAGAAATGTACAGACAATTCTGAGATGTATAAACAAGTGCATAAAAGATTAAAACAATTGAGACAGTCATAGGGGATGTGATGTTTTCATTTCCTTTAAGGGTTGTTATCCCAAGGGGAATACATTAGTGAAGACAGATAGTGAAAGTAAGGAGTGTTGTGTGTGAAGGGTGACTGAATTTCAGATAGTGAATTATACACCACAGACTGACCTTAATTAGGTGCTTGATAATTTGTGAGAAGAAGGCAATCTCTCTGTTCATACCATCGAGATGCCAGTTTGAACATAGTGGTGAATTTTCTCCCTAGAGTCTCCTCTCTTCTCAGGCCTGGGTATCTATCATATATCCCCATAGACACTGGAAACATTTTATGCAGAGATGGTCTTATAGACAGCCTGCCTTCCTCCTTGTGATTCCATAGCATTCTATGGCTACTACAGCAATTGCTTCCCTGGAAAAATAACATTAGGAAACTTTAATTTATTTTTCACCTTTTTAAAATGCAATATAGTAAGAGGAAATAATAAGGAGTCGTGATTTGCCAGTTCTCTGACATGCTCACACAGAACCCCAGGCTCACCCCTAATTAAGTTGGTCTGTGTTCCTCTTCAGAACTTGAACATCAGCCCAAATTCTGGAAACCTGGACTGATGAAATCTGGACAGCATCCTCCCACCCTACTTGCCTCTTTCTTCTCAGGTTCACTCCTACCTCTCCCAGCCCTCAGGGCTTCCTTATAAACATTAGATATATTAAGAAGGACAAAGAGACTTTTCTATGGGTCTTCATCATATTGTGGGGTTCCAGCCCAACTTTCAGAAGGTCACCAGGCAAAGTTGAATTCTCCTCACAGTCCTACTGTACAGAGGAGACTTTGGCAAACCAGTAAAGTGCCTAAAACCACTATTACTTATTGCTAATAATACTCAAGTAAGCAGGCTATACTGAACCACTCTTTCTTATTGCTAAAAGTAGCCAAGTCAGCAGGACATAAATTGGTCATGCAGTGGCCTCAGCATAACCAAGGCAGGAGGGGAAGGGGTTTTGGGTGCCACAGACAAGGCAGCTTGACCCCACGTCCTTCCTGCTAAGAATGTTGAAGTTGTTGATCTATGTATTTTAGAAAAACAGGAAGTCTGTCTATATGTGCCCCCGGGAATGTTTGTCAGGGCCCCAAGGCATGGACACTGAAAAAAAAAAATAAAAACATATCTGGTAAACTGATGACCATAAGGAAATCTCTTGCTTGATCTTTAAAAACTGCTTGCTTAGCACATTTTCTTTGAGGGATATGTCATTATGTTACTAATGAATAAATAAGGGGAAACGTTTGAGGTAACCGGGCTTCTCAGAAGGGGCTCTTCAGGGATACTCCCTCAGGACACATCTTGGGGTCCCCACTGGAAGACGGAAGTTTGGCCAGCGGAAGCCTGTCACAGTGCAGCTCGAAGGCCACACTCAGCTTCAGTAATTATCGAGGGTTGAGGGTGTTTTACTAACCTGTTGCGACTGTGTGTAAGTGCTTGAGATTAAGTAAGGTTTAGCTTTAAGTGAAAGCACTCTTGTGTTGTCCTGTTTGTGCCAGCCATCTATCCTTGATTTATTTCCTGACACCACCTCACACAGAGTAAAAGTAACCAAGAGCTTTGGGTTAAAAGAACCCTGGGTAATACTACCACGAGAGCAAATATGTAAACATATAGGTAAATACTATAAAATTAGCTTATACAGGCATTTCTTTGGTGATCCATCTGCATAGTGTCTGAGTACCTCCAGTGTGTCTTGGCTCCTTCATTGGACTTTTGTGACTCATATTTACTGTTATGAATGTTGCAGTCCTTTAACATATTAAAATGTGACATGCTATGACTCCCATGAAACATCTGTGTCCTTTTCATACATATAGTAAGGGGTTTTTTTGGAAGTGGCCTTGCCCTTGAACAGGGCAATGGAAAATCAGGTCTCGCTTTGTGGGCAATCCCTGCATAATTGACCGAGTCAGAAGAGTTCTTCACACTGGCAGTGAAACCTCTTAACTTCTAGCATCTGGCTGTTATGGAACTCCCTATACCCAGCTGTTCTGGCTACCAGCTGGTCAAACCTCAGCGATTGGCAGGAGAAGCAGAACTGTTTTCCAGCTCACACTCTTCCAGTAGGGCCGTGGGCCCCTTGAAGTCTCTTTCTATGATTGGAGTTTAGTGGGAGGATCATAATTTTTCCAGCCAAATATTTTTTGTTGCTCTTCCCTGTACTTTCTCTCCTTTTGATAATGAGGTTGCAATGACTTTTTACACGAATCTTATGAAGTGATCCTCCTTTTTTGGATTAGAATTTGAGTTTGCATTTTAATATATGAACTATTTGTTTTGTTCAGCACTGGAGAGAATAGCAAGCACAGTTATATTTTCCTGTAAGTCAGTTCAGTTATCTAGTACAGTGGGACAAAATAATATTAATTTTACAGATAGGTTTGGGCTCCATCATATAATGGCCAAACGAAAAGCGAGTACTGTGCAACTTGTCATCGTCTTTCAACTCATCCCAAACTCTCCACCACTCTGTCATTTTCCCCTCAAAGAAAGGGTAACTGTCATTTTCAACTGTTGGTTCCTGAACATAGACAATCTTTAGGTGCCTCAAAACTGAGTTAAAAAATGTATATGCTCCCACTCCATGAAACAATGAACTTCCCACACACAAAATCTATTTGCTGGTTTATAATGCTGATCTTCCAAAAGATAACTGTACACTTTGAATTTGATTTAATAAATAGTTATTTACATCATTGTTCACAATTATAAAGGTTAAGTTATTAAATTTCTTGGTCGCCAGACATCTTCGATGTCTTTTAATGTATTTTTTCATCAGTTTAAAGAGAGAGACACAAGATATTTAAAAGAAAAGGAAAGATGACATTTGTTTAAATTTTTCCAGTTATTATATTACATAATTTCCTGGGGCAAATGAAAGAACAGACTGCTCAAAATTAATGGGAAAAAGATGATATCAATATCATTTGTACTTGTGGTGGGATATATGATAAGGATGAAGAAAAGTGAATGAATAAAAGGACAAAACTGACCCATTTGTCATAGCAGAGCAATTAAGCCTGCTACTAGCAAACAGGTCATCACACTGTCAACTGATGTAATGGAGAATCTTGTAACAGAGATGGATACTAATAGTAAGAAACTGTCAGCACATACACATAGACAGAGAAAGATAAGAGCATCTACTGTAACTGTAAAGGAGTCTTTCAACTTTAACAACTTGGACACTATCTGGTTAGTTTCATATGAAATGTTTGCCTGTGGGTTAATTAGATTTGTTACTGTCCTATTGTGCATTTGTGACATTGGTCTCTTTAATGCTTTTATCATTCATCTTGCCCCTCGATACAGGTGTCTGAATGTCTGACAGAATGTACATATATACTTATTTTTCTGTGTAAGTGGTGTCAATATTTTACATGATTGAAACAGCTATCACAACTAACAGAATTCTGCTTTGTGGGCTTGGAGGAGAACAACCTTCCTAAAATAAGTCTGTCCTGTCTCTGTCCACAAGTTGTATGTAAGATAAAACCTACCTCTCTAATGTCCCTCTTCCCATTTGCCCTGGTTAGGATCATTATTTTATTCAGATTCCATTTCTAGTATATTAATAAGGGAACGTTTCACCTTGTTCACATTTAAAGCTAAGAATAGTTTATTGAAACTGTCCACCTTTTAACTCTCTATCTTTCAAGTCTTCATCTTCGTCTTTGTGATGGCTTTCATCTCAACAGACCCTGTGGCAGAATCTCAAATGACTTTCCCTATTTAAGGCTTTACTTCTTTCTGAACACCTCCTGCCAAAGTATTCTATCTTTGGAGCACTCTGTTCTGTTCGGAGAACCTGAGCACCATGTTTCTCTATATATCTAGGACTGACATATTCTTCTGTAAGAAACATAAAAATGGGGTTTTAAATGGTTCCTGAAAACATGGATTGAACATTGTTATTCTAGCCAGTTTGAATAAAGCCCTGTGATAGGGTATTCACTTACACTGAAGAACAACAGGTTAATGGAAGCCTCAAGGGCCTACCACACCCTATCTGAAAGAGAAGCAGTGACAGTGAGTCCTCCAAAACAGTCTAGGGAGGCTGCATCGGAAGCAGCCAATTGGAGGGAGGCTGCATGGAGCAGCCAATCAGGGCCCAGTGGGTTCACACAATAAGGAGCTGCAGGGCAGAGCAGGTCAGTGGCTGCTTGGTGTTCAGGGAGTGAGGACTGTGTTTCTGAGAGAATAGGGGAGTATCTTGGATAGAGCAGCTGCTAGCAGGGACTGGGGGAGCAAGAAGGAGTTCCTCACTGTCTGCAGGAACTAGCTGGCTCAAGGCCATGAGGAGAGGGCAAAGAAGGTGCTGGGGCTTCAGGCAAGTGGCCCAGGGAACTGAAGCAACAGAGATGAAAGTTAAAGAGGTGCAGCAGGAGGTTGCTATCCACAGGTTTCCTGTGCTGGGACCCAGAGTAGTGGGTGTGCCTGGGGAAGTGGCAGGATTGGACTGAGATACCTACTCCAGAAGGGGGAAAACATGGATGGTGACATGGCTGGAGGGCCGAGTCATGAAGAGGATGCTGTAGTACTTGGACTGAGGTGGGTCTGCAGGTGGAGAAGAGATGAGAGAGGCACCATCTGGAGAGGGTGCATCAGTTGGAAGAACTAATCCCCATGACAGCCAGCAGGAGGTGCTGTTCTAGTTAGTGAACCCCATCAAAGGACCATTTTAAAAATCTTTGACTTCTACTTTTGAACTATTCAAAGAAATTGTTTTAACAGTTTATAGTATGTTTTTATCACAGTATCACATTATGTCGTGGAAGGTGGTGCTTCAGTGGGCTCTGGATCAAGTCCTCAGCACCCCTGCTCCTAAATTACTGTAGATCCCTAACGAACACATATCTTGCTCACTTCTCATGTAACTGTTCTGTGGGTAGTTTATTAAGAATTCTTCCTTTCTCAGGATTTCAGTCTGCTTTATTCTTACAACTTTTTTTTTTTTTAAATTAAAGAAAATTGGTAAGGAAAGGTCACATCATTTGACTCATCCTCCATTGTATTGGTTTATTTTGAAATTGAAAATCATATGATCAATATTGGAAACATGCCTATGTTTATTTGCTAATATTATAAATAAGATGAGCCAAATTCATACTGATGTAACTCCAATGATATTAATGTAGGCACACTAGGGATTAATTTGACATTATATTTCTTTTTCTTTGAGTGATTGCTCATATTAATTCCAATTAGGTGTGTGCACACTGTGTGCACAGTCATTGGAAAGTTTTTCCTCTAGCAGCACCAGTCAGGTGAGCTGTGGAGCCCCCTGGAGTGGCGCCTTCATGGTGCTCAGTATATGACCCTGCCGACCTGGTGCCTTCTCAGTTCCTTCTTACTGCCAGTGACAGTTGTTGGAACTGTGGTAACTTGCTTAGCAAGCTCTCCTCATTTTCCCTAGCCTTTCAGTTTAGTGTAGTTGTAGAGTTATCTCTAGCCCAGTTCAGTTTAGTTAAATTAGTTTATGGTAGACAACAGATAGCTGTTGGGAGTGGGGGTTTCCCTTCCACCCCAACCACGTTCTCCCCTTGGAGACTTGGGGTATGCCTAAATCCCAGGGTTCAAACTCTGCAAGTCCTGCAATAAGCCCTTGCCAACGGGCGACCCCCATGACGCTTGATTAAAGTGCCTGGGGGAAGCGCACCAAGCAGACAAGTACAGGATTTGTAAAGGGTTTCACTCCAGAGCAAAAAAGAAGCGGGACTTCTGCCTAAAGCAGCTCCTTATGGAGATGGCACTTAGACCGCAACCCACCTGGGACTGCAAGACCTGGCACTGAGCTCATCAGTGCACAGCACCCCTATGGCAGTGGCATTAGCGGCACCACAGAAGGACTCTGCAGAGACCAGTAGTACTGATGCTCCCCAGCACTGAAACTTGTGGGAACGACTCAGCACCAGTCCCATTCCCCAGTGCAGAAGCGGCACCGGAAGTAGGGGAGGAGTGGATCTCCAACTCCAGGATCCACTCCTTCAGAGCTGGCCAGTGGGGCGTGTCCCAGGAAAAAGCACCCAGTGCCGAGAACTTTGGAGCTGGCATCGTCGACTTCAGCCCTGCAATGGGGACCGCCAAGTCTGGTGTAGTTGGACTTCCCAAGACATGGAATTGAGGAGGTGGAACTTCCGTCACCCTGACAACTTTGTGGCTGTGAAAGACATCATCACCTTGACAGCACTGTGGTCTCTGGTCTTCCATGTGAGACCGTATTGAGACAAACCAGCGATGCTTTGTCCTTCATCACCATCAGTGGAGGCAAGATACTGCTCGGAGTCTCAGCACCACTCACAGTCTCAGTGCCACTCGGAGTCTTGGCGCTGCTCGCAATCATGGCACTGGTTGGACTCGTGGCATCACTCTACATCGCGTCAGTGGTCCTAATTGCAATGCTGATCCTTGTGCTGATCCCCGTTGCACAGCACGTCCCGCTCCTGGCACTGGCCGTCTTGGCACCAGTCTGCATCTCCGTGCAGACCTTGCTCATGGTACCACTCCAGGTCTCAGTACTGCTCCAGGTCACAGCACCGCTCCCAGTCTCATGGCGCCACTTCCCCAACCCAGCTCTGCTTGGCACTGCCCTGGCCATCACAGTGCTGGTCTCCGTCTTTGGACTCAGAGGTGGAGTCTAGATACTTGGAGTAGGGTTGGCACTGGTTGGCTTCGGGAAGATCTGACATTGGGGCAGAGCCATGGCCTGTGCAGTGTCAGGGACCAGCGCAGTGGCCATTTTGGACTCTGTGGGCATACCATCAGGCCCAGGGCACCCAATCCAAGGGTTTCCATTCGGCAGTGTCTAAACCAAGGGTGCTGGAGGCATTGGCCAGTTGCCCCACCCCTAGGGGTGCTGAGGAGATACCAGCCACACTACCTCTGCTGGAACTGATCCCCATCCCCGAGCCAGATCCAGGGGTGGTTGGCCCTGAAATAGAGGCAGGGTAGGAGGCCCTCAGGGACCAAGAGGGTCAGGAGGACCTCATTCTCCCTTTATCCTCCTCATCATCTTCCCCGGACAAGGCAGTTGTGGGCACCTCTGCCTCAGGACCACCCCCCCATAGACAGCCATGCCCACCAGGACCTCCTATATAGGGTAGCATGGAATATGGGTGAGGTGGTAGAGTCAGAGGACCTAATGGTCAAGATCTTGGCCCCAGAAGGCCTATCGATGGTGGATCCACACCTTATCAAAACTATCCAGGCCAACAAAAAGACCATTTGGCAGACTCCAGTCTCCATCCCTCTCACCGTGCAGGGTTTGGAGAGAAAGTATTTCATCCCCTCTAATGGGTACGAATACCTCTTCACACACCCGCAACCCTGCTCAATGGTGGTGACTGTGGTAAACAAGAGGGAGAGACAGAGACAGCAAGCTCCAGTGCTTTAGTCAAAGGACACCAAGCCTCTGGATTTGTTTGGGCACAAAGTGTACTCCGCTGAGGATTTGCAATTTAGGATTGCCAACCAGCAGGCAATCCTGAGTAGATACAGCTTCAACTCCTGGAACTCGATGCTGAAATTTAAGGAGCTGGTGCCAGCAGAGTCCAGGGAGGAGTTTGAAGCTATCGTGGAAGAGGGCAAGGCAGTGGCACAGACCTCTTTACAGGCCTCACTGGATGCTGCAGACTCGGTGGTGCGTCCGTGTCCTCTGGAATCACAATAAGGCATAGCTCATGACTGCAGGCCTTGGGGCTACTGCCCAAGGTCCAACAGACCATGCATGACCTGCCTTTTGGTGGGGCAGGCCTGTTTATGGAGCAGACAGACTCCAGGCTGCATAACTGAAAAGACTCCTGGCCAAAATGAAATCATTGGGTATGCACACCCCTGGAATCCAATGTAAACATTTTAAGCCACAGCAACATCAGTAATGCTTCTGTCTTCCTCGGCTAATACAGGAGTTCTATAGGAGAAGGGGCAGGGATGGCAGGCGTAAGCCTTCCCACCCTCTGTCTAGGTAGGACCAAGGCCTTGTCAGGATCAAAGAAGGCCTTTTGAAGGTGTTTCCAAGGATGGTACACCAGCCCTTCTTTCTTGAATCATCTGTCCCACTTCTACCATGCTTGGTTCCAAATAACATCGGACCACTAGGTTCTTCGCATGGTAGAAATGAGATATTCTCTTCAGTTCTGCTCCTCCCCTCCCACCCATTCACCCTCTTCCCCATCCCTCTTCAGGGACCCTTCTCACAAGCAACTCCTTATCCAGGAGGTGCGGGTGCTCCTCACCAGAGGAGTGGTGGAGGAGGTTCCTCAGGAGCTATGTGGCAAGAGATTCTATTCCTGATACTTCCTAATCCCCAAAGCCAAGGGGGGTCTCAGACTCATTCTAGACCTGGGGGGTATCATGGTATAATTCCCAAATCTGGACCTTAGCGTCCCAAAGATTGGGTACCAGCATGAAAGCCCCTAAGCTTAATTACCAGCTTAGATCTGATAGGCTGCCACCAACCAGGAATTTCAGTGCCTGGTACACCTGGGTCCCCCAAAACTTCCCTGTGGGACCCCAAGACTCAGATGCCCTGAGTCTCCTAACAAAGGGAAATAAACATTCCCCCCACCTCTCTCCCACCCAGAATTTCCTCTCTGGGCTAACCTGAGAGTTACTGATGCAACCTCTTTACATCACAATACCAAGAAGCATGTCTCCTCTCTTCCACAAGAGACAAACCCAAAGACAAGAAACAGAAAAGATCTATCTCTCTTCACCCTTAGCTTCTTCCTGCCCTGGGACACTAGGAGAGTTAAACACAGAGAGCAGTTTTTTCCCCTCCCCCTGTCTTTCCTTTCTCCCACCAATTTCCTGTGGGTCAACTAGAAAAAAAAAATCAACAGGTCTTAAAAAGCAAACGTCTAATAAAAAAAAAAAAAAAGATAGAATAAACAGTTCTCTGTAATCTAGATGGCTAAGATAAAAGGGTTTTCAACTTATAGAAAATGAATAAACAATAGAAAAGGGATAAACAGCCTTATCCAAAAACAATACACATTTAAAGTACTATAGCCAAATACACATAAAGACTCCACCAGCCAGATACACAGAGCAAATACAGCAAACAATTTAAAAGACTATACTTTTTGCTACCTCTTGTAGCTTACAACTGGGGAAACAGAAGATTAGAAGGACTGGAAATAGATCCTCTCATAGCTGAGAGAGCACAGAACAGACAAAGACCCAAGACCAAGAAACACCCACAAATTCCCTCCCTTAAGCTTTGAAAAATCCGGTTTCCTGATTGGTCCTCTTGTCAGGTGTTTGGTTCCCTTTGTTAACTCTTTACAGGTAAAAGAAACATTAACCCTTAGCTATCTGTTTATGACAGGGGGACTCAACAAATTTATGGTAAAGTTGAAGTTCCGCATGTTGTCTGTCAGTACAATTATCCCTTTTCTGGATCTGGGAGACTGGTACTCCACCCTTGACATGAAAGATGAGTACTTTCACATAGCTATTCAGCCTGCACACAGATGATTCCTACAGTTTGTTTATGAGGTCAACCTTAAACATTATTAGTTCTTGGTCCTCTGCTTCGGACTGTCAACTACCCCCCTGAGTGTTCACCAAGTGCATGTCGTTTGTAGCAGCCTTCCTCCGAAGGAGGCAGGTGCAGGTATACCCCTACCTCGATGACTGGCTGCTCAGGGGGCACACCAGGGAGCAGGTGAAGTCTCAAGTCCGATTAGTCAGATCCACTTTTGAGAGACTGGGTCTCCTCAACATGAACAAGTCAACCTTGTCACTGACCGAAAGAACAGAGTTTATCAGGGCAGTGTTGGACAGGCAAGAACGTTTTTGCTGAAGACCCAATTCCAAGCCATGACAGACATTATTCAAGGCCTCAGGTACTACCTGACCATCAAAGGGATGCCTGAGTCTTCTCAGCCACATGGCAGCCTGCACTTACGTGATCTGTCATGCCAGACTGAGGTTCAGGCTGCTTCAGGAGTGGCTCACTTCAGCCTATCGCCCAGGGCACGACAGGCTGGATTCAGTGGTCATGGTGCCAGAGCAACTACTCGAGTCCGTCTAGTGGGACTCCTCTCCATTGAAGGCAACCCTCAATCAGCATGTGAGGGAGTTGCCTTCAATAGCTCCCAGCCCTTCTTGTCCCTGGTAATGGACACATCAGCTCTGGATGGGGCACGCATTTGGGACACCTCCAAATACAGAGCTTGTCATAGGTCGAGCTCTCCCTACATATCAATATCTTGGAGCTGAGAGTGATGCAACTAGCATGCCAAATCTTTCAGGTCCAGCTACAATGCCAGTGTTTGGCAGTTATGATGGACAACACCACCGCCATCTTTTACATCAACAAGCAAGATGGGGACCTTTCTTCTCCCCTATGTTGGGAAGCCCTCTGGCTATGGGAGTTCTGCATAGCCCACTCCATTCACCTGGAAACATCCTATCTACCAGGAGTTCAGAATACATTGGTGGACCACCTCAGCAGATCCTTCCGCAATCACAAGGGGTCCATCTGGCTGGATGTCATACATTCCATCTTCCAAAGATGAGAGTGTCCCCAAGTTGATCTGTTTGCCACCCAGAGCAACAGAAAGTGCCCAGTGTTCTGCTCCTTCCAGAACCACAGCCCAGGCTCAATCACAGACGCATTCCTGCTACCTTAGGGAGGCCTCCTGTTCTATGCCTTTCCCTCGATCCCTCTCATAAACAAGGTCCTACTCAAGGTCCTACAGCGATGAGGTGGAGATAATTCTAGTGGCACCAGTGTGACCTCTACAACAATGGTAGACCACGCTCTTGGAGCTGCCGGTGGATCCCCAGTCATGTTTCCACTCCTCCCCAACCTGATCACTCAGGACCACGGTTGTCTTTATCACCCCAATGTCCAGTCCCTCCACTTCATGGCCTGGAAACTTCATGGCTGAACCCCAAGGAGCTTCTATGCTCAGAACAAGTAAGAAAGTCTTACTCAGCAGCAGGAAACCTTCCACTAGGGCCACGTATCTGGCAAAGTGAAAAAGGTTTTCTTGCTGGTGTGACCAGTGTCATACATCCCCACTTCAGGCATCTGTACCCCTCATCCTAGAGTACCTACTGTACCTGAAACAGCAAGGCTTGGCAGCAGCATCCATAAAAGTACATCTCACTGCTCTCTTGGCTTTCCATCTCGGAGTATCTGGATGCACCGTCTTCACCAACCTCATGGTTGGTCAGTTTGTTAAGGGTCTGGAATGGCTACCTCCTCAGAATAGACAGCCTGTTCCTGTATGGGACCTTAACTTGGTCCTCTCCAGACTAATTGGATCCCTATTTAAACTGCTGACAACTTGCTCCCTTCTCTACTTGTGGTGGAAGGTAGTTTTCCTGGTCACCATTACATCAGCAAGGAGGGTGTCTGAGTTAAAGGCCCTTACTTCTGATCCATCTTATACGGTTTTCCACAAGGATAAGATGCAACTCAGGCCTCACCTGGCTTTCTTCCTAAGGCTGTGTGACATTTCCATACTAGCCAATTCATATTTCTGGCTGTTTTTTATCTTAAGACTCATTCCAGTAGCTGTGAGCAAAGACTGCACTCTCTGGATGTTCGGTGGGCGCTAGCCTTCTACATTAAGCGCACTAAGCCATTCAGGAAGTCAAACCAGTTGTTTGTAGTGATGGCAAACCAGATGAAAGGGTTCCCAGTTTCATCTCAAAGAATATCTTCCTGGATCACGTCCTGCATCTGCATGTACTACGAGCTGGTTAAGACACCATCCCCGGATCTTATGGCACACTCCCCAAGGTCACATGCCTCATTGGCAGCATTCCTGGCTCAGGTCCCAATACAAGAAATTTGCAGGGCAGCAACTTGGTCCTTGATGCATACGTTAACTTCTCATTACACCATCATCCAGCATGCCAAAGATGATGCAGCTTTCGGCAGAGCAGTGCTCCAGTCAGTGATTCCATAACTCTGACTCCACCGCCTAGGTAAGGCTTGCAAAACATCTAATTGGAATCGATATGAGTAATCACTTGAAGAAAAAATTGCTACTCAACTTCTCATAACTGTTGTTGTTCAAGATGTGTTGCTCATGTCCGTTCTAATCCCGCCCATCTTCCCCTCTGTCAGAGTAGCCAGCAAGAAGGAACTGAGGAGGTGCCAGGTCAGCAGGGTCATATATTGAGCACTATGGAGGCACCATTCCAGGGGGCTCCACAGCCGACCCAATGGGTGCTTCTAGGGGAAAAACTTTCTGACGACTGTGCACATGGCATGCACACACCTAATTGGAATGGATATGAGCAACACAACTTCTCCATCTCATCTTCCCTGCTAAATATTTTTCATTTCATGAATTAGTTATTAATGTTTATGTAGGTTACCTTTTTAGCATATGTTTTACATCTTGTCCACTTCCAGTGAAGATTATCTCATGACATCACATTACTTTGCATAGCACAGCTCAGTGCAACAGATACTGAGGCATCAGACCATAGTTAAATGGTTAAAAATGAAATGGTTTTCCAGTAAAGATTTTCTAGTTAAAATGTGTTTTAAAAAACCCCCACCTAAATCCAGTGAAGAACTTCACTTTGTATCTTGGTTCAAACTTTTCCACAGGCAGAAAAGGAATTAAGGTGAGAAAATAATGGACCGCATGCTACACTTCTGTGGATAAGCCCACAGGAGAATAAAACATGCACCCAACACTCCATGAGTTAGCACTCCTTACATATAAGTGACCTCTCCCATTCAATGAGGAGGTGAAATTTTGCCTTGCATGGAAGAAATGTGACCTGGCAATGGAGTGAATCTGAGCTGAACCCACAGATTTCACTGGACTCACAGTCCCGCAAATCCTGAGCCATATCTGACAAGCACCATTCAGTTGTTCTTCAGTCCTGGCAGCACATAGCCCTGTGAGATCCATCTAACCATGAACAGTCACTTCATGCCTGCCTTCTAATCCCTTCCCCGGGGTAGAAATCAGACGGTTTTATAAACACTGAAGTGGATTTCTGCCAATATCAAAAGGGCATGAGGGCAGTTTACCCCACTCTTGGTCACTTTTCACTTCCAAAAACTTCTTTCCCCAAACCACTGAAGCTGTGTTGTGTGCAACTGGAATGCAGGGTCTTCCATTGTGTATGTGTGTGTATGTATGTTAATCTGCAGTGAATCAGTTGCTTTCCTCCGTCAATTTGATTTTGGTTTGCTCTTCAGCACTTGGTGAGCAGAGCATGTAGCCCAATATTCTTGACTTAAGTGCATATTGGTCTTCCAGATTTCTTGCTTGGCATAGTTTAACAATTGCTGAATTTCTTTCTGCTCCAGTTTTCAGCTTCCATGAACAGCAGTTTGATTAATTCATACTGTCCCTGCATAAATTATTACCTATGAACCAGCAAATATAAAAAGTCTAAACTCAACTAAAATGTCTCATTATTTTGTAATAGGCTCTAATTTGTTACAATCAGAAGTAGTGCAACATTTTCCAAAGTGATTTTTTCACATATACTTCCAAATAATAAATTAAAAGAAGTTTTCCAGAGACGGTGAAGATTAGCGACACAGCCATTCAAATAATGACTGCAATGTAAAAATACATCTTTTTGCCGTGGTACGAGGTTATATCTAACATTACAATGCACCAGAATAGTCAAATTAACATAAAGCAACTACATCATTGTCTTCATTGTAAAAAAAGTAGTTGTATCAAAATAGGAGGGTGAAGCAGAGCACAATCTGATATTACTTGACGGGATGTAGGAAAATGTTATGTTTTTGTATGCAGTGAGTCCCCACACATGTTGTATTAGGTCCCAATTCAGCAATCACTTATGACTATGCCTAAGTCCATCCCTATTTACACCAGCATTTAAACACATGCTTGAATCCCTTTAAAATAAATAGGACTTATTTATGCACAAACTTAAGTACATGCCTAAGAATGGATCTGTGGATTAAGACAGTTTTTCTGGAAGCCTTGATTGCTAGGACAGCAGCACATTGGTGCTCTTTGTGATGGCTGTAGCTTTTTTCAAGTGGAAAAAGATCCAATTTTATTTATTTTTTAAATGAAAGCTTAATTTGAATAACATGGTATATTGTACACAAAACTGAGCAGAGATCATAAAAGCACATCATCCATGGTATATTTTTCACACATTTTCTTCTGTTGCTGCTATTAAGGTACTTCTTGAAGGATGTTGATATGCTTTTAAATTAAGCAGTGCTCCCTCAGGCTTACTGTCTCCACATCAGCATGAGAGCCATAGACCCTGGCTCTGTCCCTCAGGATTAAGAGCCCGCAGCTGTGTCTGCCCAGTTGTCAGACAGCCAATGAGCACTGCTGGGCCTCAGCAGAACCACCTGATTGGCTAAGGCAACCAGGTCGCTTGCTTTTAAGCCCAGAAGCTGCAGCGGATCAGTTGCTAATATATGAGTGAAGATGGTGCAGTGCAGGAGCAAGCTGAGTAGAGGGCTGTGGCTTGCCTTGGCCTCCAGCTGAAACAAGGTTAAACGCTGAAACTGACAATATCAATGAGGGGGGTGGGAGAGAAAATTTCCTTGGACTATAGGAGAAGCCATAGGGAATAAGAAATGGTATCAAAGCAGGAAAAATGGGAAGGAAAAAAAAAGATTAGTTGTATCAGGATTTGAACAAGAATGAATGCATAGAAATGAGAAACAAAAATGCAAATCAGCGACAGCAGATGTGAAAATAGGAGATGTTAACCCCCTGAAAATGGTAGAATGGATAAAGCCAAGTGTTTGTGACACACAAAGAGCTAAAAGAATGCAGGTGGAGATCTAGTGATAGAATGTACACATTAGGAGCAAGCTGAAAAATGTCTTAAAACTGAAACCTGAGGGAAAATGGAAGTTACTTGTCAACTGTCTAAATTCCTGATGGAAGCAAGAGGGGTTGTATAAGGAGTGTCACTAGGA
The DNA here is from genome assembly GCF_003597395.2 of Chelonoidis abingdonii. Taxonomy (NCBI): domain Eukaryota; kingdom Metazoa; phylum Chordata; order Testudines; family Testudinidae; genus Chelonoidis; species Chelonoidis abingdonii. Next base: position 64,074,978 of record NC_133773.1, read on the forward strand.
TTGTCTGAGGATGATATAAAAAAGAAAATAGGTGAAGATAAAGTATTATTTTTTAAATGACTACTTAGTAGGAGAGAGAGAGAAAACTGGGCATCTATGGCTGTACACATAATGCTTAAAGGTGTGACACTTCCAGAGAGGATCCAAATGGAGTATCAGTCTTTCTGGTTTAAACCATATATTTCCCCCAACCCCCTTCTTATGAGGTGCTATAATTGTCAATCTTGTAGACTTCAGCTGGTGTACCATCTGACCCTGCTCTATCCTGTGTACATATTCATGCACACTGAGAATGACCTTCAGTTCATACTGGATTTTCTTGCACAAACTTACCAAAGCCTAGGACTCAATATTGGAAAGACTAAAGTGCTCTATCAACCTGCTTCAGGCCTTGCATATGATCCACCACAAATCACCACTGAGGGTCAGACTTTGGAGACAGTTGAGCACTTTTGCTACCTTGGTAGCCAACTTTCTTAAAATGCAAAAATCAACAGTGAGTGGCAGTGGGTTGTAAGAGAACAATGAGGTGTTGTAAATGTGGAAGAAATCACTCATATGAGAATGATGTTGAAGGAACTGAGTCTAAAGGCAGCAATTGTGGTGGGAAAGCACAGTCCAGCATATAGAGGATGTGCAGTAGCAGAATGAATTAGAGAAATACAAAAAATTAAAATAATTCAAAAACTGTATGTGGAGGCTGCCAAAAGGTACTCAGTAAAGAAAACAGAAAAAGAAAAATAGATAAGAAAGAGAGAGGATGTGCAGGGGCAGCAGAACACATCTCTTGTCAGGAGGAGAATGGGAGACAATGTATTGCTTGTAGGTAAAAAGAAGTTTATACCATTAATTATAAAAGTAATTAACTGAACCTTGCAGATGAGGGGAAAAAATGAAAGAATTAAAATCATAACAAAACCAGCAGAAAAATATCTAAAGATAAACAACCTCTCAATAGATCACATCATGTTATTTTAAATAAGGCAAAATACAGCTTATATAACATGTTCTTAACAATCATTAGTTGGAATGCATGAAGTTTAATAATGCACAGACAGGAATTTAAGAAAGCCAGCTTTGAAATGAGGAAAAAGCTTGATGTAATATGTATGCAAGAAACATGGCTAATATGTAAACTTGTGTTCTATCTTCCAAAATACAGTATACTCTGGAGGGTAGACCAGCTACCAGAAGTGGGGGGGAGGCTGTTTATTTTTTAGAAAAGGCACTTAGATTGAAATAGATGTGCAAAAACTAGGTTTTGAATATAATGCTATTGAGATTCATGCTGAACAAAAACACTTATATACAGATTTTTATGTTTAAAATACATGTAAAAATTTGTTATTGCAGAATTAGAAAAACTAACTAATAATTCCAAAACCCATTAATAATTTGTGGATATTTTAATAGTTATAATGCATTAAGGGCAATTAAGAAAACTGACCTAAATGGTAAATACCCAGGGCAATTTATGGCTAGGTATTGATGGGCAGGGATAGCTCAGTGGTTTGAGTATTGGCCTGCTAAACTCAGTGTTGTGAGTTCAATCCATGAGGGGGCTATTTAGGGATCTGGGGCAAAAATCTTTCTGGGGATTGGTACCTGCTTTGAGCAGGGGGTTAGACTAGATGACCTCCTGAGGTCCCTTGTAACCCTCATATTCTATGATTCTATTACCCAGTAATATTGAATGTAGGAGAATCTATAAGATTTAAACCAGTGGATGGATCATTTTTTGGTTTGGATTTGGGAACTGCAACAAATAATATAACTACTAAACACAGCTGGGAAATTCCTAAAGAAGATGGAATGGGAAGTGATCACCCTTATTGAGTACCAAGGCTGAGGAAAAGTGGAAAACAAAGATTCCAAGCTGGAATTTTCAAAAAGCTGATTGTGGCCTTTCCAAGGTTAAATGTGTTAAATATTTACAAGTGTACAAGTGACAATCTAACAGAATTCTATAACAGCATAATAAAAGGAATTACAGCATCTGCTGATCTGGCCAGCTACAAAACATCATATTTCCCCCAGACTTAGAAATTTGTTTCCCTGATGGAATGAGGATTGCAAATTAGTAATCAAGCAAAGGGATAAGGCATACAAGCATGTCAAACACACAACAAATAGTAAAGACATAATGAATTCTAAAATATGTAAGGTGGTAATGCTGTCATAAACAGATAGCTAAGGGTTAATGTCTCTTTCACCTGTAAAGGGTTAACAAACAGGGACCTGCAACACCTGACCAGAGGACCAATCAGGAAACTTTCAAATCTCGATGGAGGGAAGCCTTTGTTTGTGGGTTTTGCTTTGTTCTCTCTGAGTCCTGGAAGGGACTAGAGGTGCAACCAGGTTTCTACCAATCTCTTTGCTACAGTCTCTTATATATTCAGAATAGTAAGTATTGAGTAAAAAGGCGGTTATAGTCTTTTGATTGTTTCTGTATTTGCAACTGTGTATCTGGCTAGTAGAGTTTAATGTGTATTTGGCTGAAAGTATTTTAAATTGTATTTCTGCTGGAGAAAGCTTTTTCTCTATGGTCTATAAGCTGAAAGACCCTGTAATATTTACCATCTAGATTAGAGATAACTTTTACTTTTTTTCTTTCTTTTTATTAAAAGTTTTGCTTTTTTAGACCTGTTTGATTTTTTTTCCCAGTTGAGGCTCAAGGGAATTGAGTCTGTACTCACCAGGGAATTGGTGGGGAGAAGGGAAAGATAAATTTCCTCTTGGTTTTAGATTCACGGAGCTTGAATCTGTATTGCCTCTGGGTGAGGGGAGAGAGGAGSRGTAAAGGTGGAAGCCTCTGTTTTAAGATTCAAGGAGTTTGGATCACAGTATCTTCCAGGGTAACCCAGGGAGGGAAAGCCTAGGAGAGGTACTGGTGAGGGAAAGAGTTTACTTTCCTTGTATTAAGATCCAGAGGGTCTGGATCTTGGAGGTCGCCAGGGAAGGTTTTGGGGAGACCAGAGTTTATCAGGTACTCAGAATCCTGATTGGTGGCAGCGTATCAGATCTAAGCTGGTAATTAAGCTTAGAGGATTTCATGCTAGTACCTCATTTTTGGACTCTAAGGTTCAGATTGAGGAAAGTATACTATGACAAATGCAAAGGATTATCAAAAAGCCCCCTCCCCCCCCCCAAAAAATGGAGAAATTCATGGGATATTGAATGAGGATTCAAAGCTTTCAAAAATATAAAAGCAAATTCAAAGAATGAATGGAATTGTAACTAAAAACAAATGTATATCTGATCTTATTGTAAACAATGAAACAGACGTCTCCAACTTAGCAAAGACAGGCATTTCAGCAAAAGAATTCCAAAAGGCCAACAGAGATTTGAATCAAAGCAATGAGTTTCATGGGGAAAAAAAGGTGATTTAATGAGCAAAACTTTAAATTCATAGGTGGCTTCAGAGAATATACAGATGTGTTAAACAAAAATTTTAGTATGCAGGAGCTTATTACAGGCATTACAAAAAGGAAAAATTAAGCCCCAGATAAAGATAATACAAGTAACAAAATGCTTCAGTTCTTGTCAGAAGGAAGTCTAAATATTCAATTGTAGTTATATAATGATACCTGTGGGTGGGAGGTGAGGACTGCTGCTGATAGAATGGAAATAAGCATTGGTGATACCAGGTAGGAAACCAGGCAAGGTATATACAAAACCTGATGCTTATAGACCTATAGACCTCGCACCATGTTTGAGGAAAATCATGAAAAAATGATAAATGTAAGACTAATGGAATCCCTGGAGAAAAATTATATTATAACGGGGCTATAAAGTGGTTTCAGAAAAGGAAGACGCACAGTTGATCATATAGGGACACTAGAAATTGAACAACAAAAAAGCATAAGGACTAAGAACTTTATATGTCTTCCTGGACATTGAAAAAAGTATCTGACATGCTATGGAGGGAAGTCTTTCTATGTAAACTAGCCAAAATTGGAATGAAAGGAAGAATGTTTTGGTGGATAAGGGACTTTTTAAGTGATAGAACTATACAAGTCAAAGTGGGAACAGCATTATCAAAACCCTACAAGCTTACAAATGGAATGCCACAAGGGAATATTATTAGTCCTGCTTTGTTTTCCATTATGATAAATGACCTCCTGGAAAGTGTGCAGACAGGAATAGATATTTCCTATTTTGTAGATGACTATGCTGTATAGACAAAGCATAAAAGACTTAAAGTAGCTGTGGAAAAGACAAATGAGTCACTCCAGAGAATTTCCAAGTGAGGAAATGATTGGGGATTTAAATTCTCACTTACGAAAACTATGGGAATGCTTTTAACCAGAAAGAAAATTAGGGAAGACTGGAACTTATTTCCTTTTATAGTGAAAATATTCAGAAGTTCAGAAGTTTAAGTTCCTAGGAGTATTGTTTGATAATAAATTAACTTGGAAGGGCAAGAGAGATAAAATCATACAAGTGTAAAAGTAGGATGAACTTATTTAAAAGTGTACCTGAAAACCAATGGGGTGTCGATAAGGTATTGATGATTATGAATAGAGCATTAATAAGATCAGTTTTAGATTACAGATGCCAAGCTTTTGGTTCAGTCTCAAACAATTTTTAGAAAGCTGGAACTGCTTCGGGCCCAAGCTCTATGACTGGCATGTAGTGCAATGGTAACACCAGTGTGTGTGCTGGAAATAGCCACTGGAGAAGCACCTGTAAATCTGAGGATAAAACTACTAGATCTAACTTTCTGGGCAAATGTAAAAGGGAATAATGCAAATAGAAGTACACAACAGATTATGAAGATTGTTGGGAGCTTAGGACAACGCAATATGGATTGCCACAGACTTCCTCATGCTACTGAGTCAAAAAGGGGGCAAGGAGACATTGTACAAAGAAAATTGAGAACTAAAAATTTTTAGGATGGTTATTCCCTCATTTGGGATGTGGAATTGTATGAAGAAACCAAGGGAAGGACAAATATACACATTATGACCAATTTCTGAATTTATTTATGACAAAAGGGGCTAGCTTTGCCACATCTATACAGATGGATCAAAAGATGACAGTTTTGATAGAGTGGGAGCAGCCTTCTGTATTCCTAGTCCTGGAATCCAGAAATCTAAAAGGCTATCAAATAATGTGACCATTCTGATGGCTGTACTAATAGGGATAACATTGGCACTAACCTGGGTAAGAGAGATACCACTGGCTGCAGCTGTAATTTTATCTGATTTTCTTGTCAGGCATTATGACAATCAGAACAAGGACTCTGAAAATCAGAAATGACATAAGTGAAATAATGGCCCTAACAACAGAGATAGCACATGCAAGCATCTGTAACAATAGCATACTGGACTATCTGGAAATGAAATGGCTGACAAAGCAGCAAAACAAGCTCTAAAAAAATGAGGAGGTGAATATTAAGATACCCTTGAGTAGATAAGTATTTAGAAGTGTAGTCACAAAGAAGTTTCAAAGGGATGGCAAGAACTAAGGAAACAAAAGTACAAACTTTTTATGATGCATGCTCAAAAATCAAAGATAATACTACAATCCACAGTCATGACAGAATAAGTGAAGTAGTCATTTTTAGTGTGCTAGCAGGACATTTGTGCCTTAAAAGATAACTTAAACTCATTAAAAAGACACAGAGGTGGGCTGTGTAATATGTATCAAACCAAAGAAACTGTTGATCATGTTCTATGGCATTGTGGGCAATATTCTATGGAAAGAATGTTTCTTCATGAAAAATTGAGTCAGCTTGATATCAAAGAATTTTCCCTAGAGGGACTAGTGAGAATGTCAGGAAGATAGACTAGTGCGAAAAAAAAAGCCTTGCTGCATTTCTTTGAAGATACTAAACAAAAAGGATATTTATTGTTAAAAAACTCGACGCTAACAAGGAATGAAGAAGTGGCGGTCGTAGCCTCATATGATGGGACTGCTGCACCAAAACCAACAAAGACAAAACATCAGCAGCTGCCAAATGCACATGCCTGAGGATTCTCTACCTCCCTGTGCTCACCTCACTTCAGGACCTGCACCCAGCCTTGCTCCAGCCTAGACCCTGCCCTGCACCCTGCCTTGTTCCAGTCCTTTCCCAGACCTGAGTCTACCTTCCCTGGTTCCAGGTAATTCAGCTCTGATTCCTGGCTCTGACTCTTTTTTGGACCTTGGTTTTGGAATTTGGACTCTGACTTGAGTCTGACCTGCTCTGACCACTAGGCCAGGCAGGCAGACTGTTCAATAATATAACAAAGAAGGTTTCATTAAGCTCTGTTGAAGTTTTTCTTCTGCCTTGGGAGAGGATTAGAGAGAGAATAAACCACACTTGACAGAAGTTAGTCATGTCACTAAATGAACTACTAGGAGATCTTCAGGTACTCTAGTGAGGAAGGTGGCACAAGAAATTGAATAGAACTTGTACAGAAATCTTAGCAAGGGGTTAGGGAGCATGCTCAGAAGTGGTTTCAATAGTTTATCTATTTTACTTTTATTTTTCTCCCGTCCCCAAGTCAAAGCTAATCATGTATATGTTCCTTAAAAGGACCTCGGCCCTGATCCTGCACTCTCAGAAGTAAAATACAAAGTTGTATTTCCTTCAGTGGGTGGAGGATTCTGCCTTACATCCATGCCAAGTTTGAAATTCCAATCAATTTTGCTATAACTCTGTTCAGAAAATTGCTGTTGAAACTTTGTTCCACAAGGAGAGAAATATATTTTAATATTCAGAACTCAAAAATGATTCTGACTTAATAGCTATTGCTCAAATTATGCATGCATGCATGCACACAAATATCACATTCTTTTTCAGAGAGCATATACAGAAAACTTCAGCCTAAAAAGATGGAAGTTTTGGGAAGTTATCAAGGTATATAAAAAGGGAGTTATAATGGGAAGTGTTTTGGAACAGCAATCCCTCCCAGCAACCATTAAAATAATCATTGCTTTGGTGGAAATAACCTGAATGATTTTAGAAATGGCTCTTTCTGGTATGTTGGATAACTCTGCAGAGCTGTTTGCTTCAAAACCTTTTTTGGTTTCAGATTGTTATATATATCTATATCTATATACACCTCTACCCCGATATAACACTGTCCTCAGGAGCCAAAAAATCTTACCACGTTGTAGGTGAAACTGTGTTATATCGAACATGCTATGATCCGCAGAGTGCGCAGCCCCGCCTCCCTGGAGCACTGCTTTACCGCGTTATATACGAATTCATGTTATATTGGGTCACGTTATATCGGGGTAGAGGTGTGTATATATAAATAGATAGATGCTTCTTGACTACATGAATATTAAAATGTCTAATTATTGTCACCAATAAAATGCCATCACTTCTGAAGAAGCAAAGTGGATAATATAAAACACCAAAGTTCTTTATTCACATTTAGCATAATAATAAACATTCAGAGATCAGGTAAATATATTCAACCAAAACAAATTTGAAAAAAAAAGGATATCATTTGAAGGAAGAAACTTATTCACACACTACAAAATAAACTTATTCCGCTCTTCGCATTAGGTAAGGACTGTCAAAAGGAAAGAAGTTGAAGATAAGCATGGTACTGTCAGGGCCGGTGCAACCATTTAGGTGACCTAGGCGGTCGCCTAGGGCGCTAGGATTTGGGGAGCGCCATTTTCTTCAGCTGTGACCACGGCGGACGGATCTTTGGCTGCCCCAGTCGCCGCAGGCATTTAGGTGGAGGGAGCTGGGGCAGGGGAGCACGGGGAAGGCCTCCTGCAGCAAGTAATGGGGTGGGATGGCATGCAGGGGAACTCCCTGCCCCAGCTCACCCCTGCCCCGCCTCCTCCCTGAGCACACCGTGGCTGCTTCACTTCTCCTGCCTCCGAATACTGAACCTGATCTTCAGTAGAGTCTAGGCACTAATAACTCAACACTAAAATGAAGTTGATTGCTCATATTGCTAATGTATTCATGCTGATGGTGGTTTTTTTCCCAACATCTTTATACATTCCATTGTTTGAAATTACAAGTATAATATTCAAAAGAGCTTTAAATGCAGGATATAGTGGATTGTGCAATTTATTTATTAGTCATGTCACTAGTACCTTCTAAATGGTGTGCCTGACATTGTGCTTTTACTTCTGAGATGGCACTCTTCTACCTAGCTGTTCAGTTATCCTCAGCTACCTTCTCCCTTGGTGAGTAGTTACTTTTCATGGGCATTTACCCTTTGATAACTTTGAAAATCACTCCATGGACCTATCAGCTGAATTATCCCTAAAAATAGTAGAGTAGGATTCTAAAGTCCCTTTGGGAGACTTTCAAGGGGTCAGATCCAATCTACTGGCTCTATGGCCTGGTCTACATTTAAAAGTTTTGCTGGAATAGCTATGTTGGTTAAGGGTGTGATTTCCCCTCCCAATATATTTGCTATGCTGGGAAATGCCCTAGTATAAATAATATTTTTATTTATTTTTTGCTGGTCTATGTATCCATCTAGCTAAGAGCAAGCCAGGAATAGCTTATTTTTCTAGAGGAACTGGCATAAGCTACAGTGGCAAAAGAACACTTTTTTGCCAATAGAGGCTATCTAAACTAATAGTTTGCCATTAAGTCAACACATCTTTCATGTGTAGACTAAGCCTAATTTTGAAATCCTGAGGGGTGGCACATACGCATGCTGCCAGATAGGAAATTGTGGGCAGTCCTACCAATCTTTCTGAATAAAAGAAGTCTGAGGTTTACATTCTTTGCATTTTAAATTTCCCTATTCCTGACAGCACTGCCCATTAATGTTGTAGGTTACTTTAATATGGAAACTATTTTTGTTATATTATATGTTTCAAAGCAAACTACTGTTCATTTTGAATTAGAGCTTATGTGGTGTTTTTTTTCATTACTTCCAGACTAGTTATCAACACCTAGTAACACATCATTCAAGGGACATTTTCTGCTCCTGTGAAAATGCTAAACCTAATGGATTTCATACAATATGTTGTTCAACTTGCCTATTAAATGGAGTCATTAAGTAGAAGAAGCTGACTTTTCAAAAATAGGGTTTTTAATCAGGAGACACATTTGTTTTAAATAGACATCATTAATCATATAGTTAAATAACCAATTAAACTTTTCTTTGATTTGCCTCATTTTGCTTAAATACATTAAATACCAGACTGTAGTGGGGGTAATAGGATATGATCAAAGGTTTGTGGCTGTTTATTACAAGAAATTACCATCTTTTGCCATCTAATTTCGGTGGTATATTTTGCCTAACAGAGAAACCACCTTTCAAATTTTAGCATGCAATTACCCCAAAAAACATGTTGGTCAGCTTCATGCTGCTTTGTGGCAGATGGTCAAATTCATTTTACTTATTAAGTTATTCTTCTAAGCAGACTGCACTTACTCAGAGCAATAAGCTTTTTCTTTGCTCTCTAATGATGATTGGGATGAGGGAAATAAAACATGATTCACAAAATACTGTTGAATTATAAAAAGAAGGATGTGAAAAGAGTATTACCATACATCTGTGGTGGTGTTTTTTTTAGACTCCTTTTATGCCACTCAGAATATCACTTTTGGTGCACAAGTGCTTGACTTCATCATCATTCAATGCAAAGAGTTATGCCTGGTGGCTGACTTTACTTGTGCCCACGCTCAGCCTTATTTTACTGATGCTGGATTAAAACAACATTGTACTGTTTGTGAGAGACTTTCAGGATCATGACTTGTGTATATACATCAATGTATGGATATATAACATACCTGCCTTTAAAAAGAAAAAAATTCTTCCCTTTCTCTTCCTGTCTGGATCTACAAAATTAAAATGCTTAAGATGGCCACTCTTCTGCTGACTATTCTAGATGTAAACAAAAAATTTGTGATCCTGTTCAATTTCATCTCTACTCACCATCCCACCTTACATTTCCATTTTGGAGCTAAGTTCTGCTTTTGTAAGTTCTAATGAAACTGACATTTTTCTTGAAACTCAAAGGGCTCAAAAGTACACAACAGTTCCAGTGAGAACTCAATGCCATCATGCCATATACTTGGAGGTTTTAACACAACTGTAAAATAGACTACAGCTTAAACTTCCACAGCTGTGCTGATGGTATTAAATACTCATTTTATCTTTTACATCTGTTGGGAAGGGGAAAAAATCCTGTTTTAAGGAGTAACTTTTCTGCATTTTAAAAAAATTAATTCTAACTCTAATGGGACCGTTGTGAAGAAGTTCAAACCCACATATTAAAATTTAAATGTAAACGAACACTTCATGTGTAGTAAATTGTGAAAGGGTTCTTTTGTTACTTTCCTCCATGCACCTCTTTAAAATGTTACCTCAAGGTCAGGTTAGAAGAGTACAGCATGTGAATAACAGTAAGGATTCTCAGTTAGTCAGCCTAAATTTAAAACCTAGCCCTGATACAATTAAACGCTTTCAGTTTATTGATAAGGTTGCTAATATCATTTTCTAAAAGCTCCTGATAAACAGAATATGCCATTGCTAACACTTCAGGCTACAGGAACCCAAGGGAGGATAGGAAATAAAAATCTTGTTGAAAGAGGAAAAACAGACTTCAGTGCAAAACTATATTCATAATATATACTGATACAGTATCAGTCAAGAGGTTGCAGGTGTTAATGCTCCATCCTGTAGTGACTCTTTTTTCTATATGAAACTGAGACCAATTAACAGTGAATGCAGATATTCTAGGAGGGATTTTGGAGTGGTGGGTTGTTTTTAATTCCTTCCATATTCTTGGGATTTTTAACAAATACTTTTACATGTTAGATCTGACACTGACTGACATATATGACTCACCTGGCTACATTAGCATTCCAGGAGCAGCAGTGTGAATTATATTTTATCAGGCTGAGAGTCAAAGAGCACTAAAAGTGTTGTTTGACTCAAACATCAGTACATGCTTTTCACACTTTAACTTTACCTTGAAAGGATAGCTGGTTTTCACATTCATTTTTAACCCTAATGTTTTTGATAAAGGCTGCATTAGAAAAGTTTGTAGCAGCATTATCTCACTTAATTGGAAGGGCCAAAAAGAAAATGTAGGATTGATTTATTTTTTTAAAAAACCTTTTGGCAAGGATTTTTGCCCCAATTCTTGAAACAAATTGAGATGGTTATTCACATATTGTTCATAATTATATACCTAGAACAAGTCAGGTATTATTGCCTTTTCAAAATGGCATAAGCAATTATGTTCAAACATTCAACAGCTAGGGCTTCAGAGAACTTCCTATCAGCCAGAAAAGTAAAAGACCCATGTTTAGGACTAGCCTTACTCTTTTACTACTGGAATTGGATTTCAAAAGTGCTCAGTCTTGCCCTAACTCTGCTCTAACTTAAGACAATGGATGTGCTCCTCATTCTTCTTTAGAACCTTCTTTATGCCAGGTAAAAAAGTCAGTGTCATAAAGAGGGCCTAAAAGTCCCAGGAATGGCCAGAGAAGAGAGGCAAGAACTGAGAAGCCATAAAGCTGTTCCTCTCCCCTCCACCCGAAGGACCCCCTTGCAAGCTTTGGCATATGGGGCTTTGCCACATGCTTGAAGCATCGTGGCATGCCTGGGGAAGGCCATGGCACCACAGAGATCTTGAGCAGTGCTGCAGTCCCTAGGCCACATGAAGAGCTTGCTAAATTACACCAAGAGCTATTCCTACCTCTCTGAGATTACAGCCTCCATCCTCTCGACAAAGGTACAAGTTCTATGCTGAGATTCTTGGAGGTACAGCACAGAATCTCATCGAATATCTTTTTGCAAGGTTGGATTTACAGGTGTTAGCTCACTTGGATGGCTACACCCATTAATGAAATATTCAGAAATCTAAAATCACTTAAAATTAAATCTTAGGTTCTGTAGTTTAATAGTAAATATTGCAGACCCCCTCCCTCCCTCAAAGCACTTATCCCCAGCTCATAAAAGAGGTATAGGAAGTTTGTGGAACTTGGGCAAAGAACCCAGGTCTCTTGACTCAGCTCACTAGGTCACAGCTACCTCAACAGGAGGGTGCCTCCTTCTGAGAGAGCACTTTAAGAGAATACTTCCTATAAAACTAAATACTAGAAGATCTTACTGGACTTGATGAGACTTTGCAACTTTGGTGACTTCCTTCCCTGTGATACCCTTTGAATCAATAGAAAAGACTCCTTTAAATAACACTACACTGGATTGAACAATATCATTGGTTCGTAGAGGAAGGGGGCATGCAGGGCTGTAGCCTACAGCTGCTGCCATCTTATATCTTATTAAAATACTATAGGCATGAGAAATCTCATGGTGTCCCTTTGTGGAATGAATGTTGCACAAGAAAAATGTTTCTTTGCCCAGTTTTACACTGAGATGCTGGATGGTGTCTTCCACAAAAATGTTAGCCGACTTCTTATTGCAAAAAGCATCTGTGGTGTTTGTTCTCCTTCAGTATGCTTGAAAGTGACTGTGGGGTGTGTGTGTGTGTGTGTTTGGAACATAGTTCTCACATCCTAACTGCTTTGCATAACCTGTAAATTGGGTAGGTTTAAGAAGTCATTTAAGCAGCAGATTTCTGCATCTATTACACTCCCAAATTTCCTTGCCAAGTTGAGGAATAAGAGGACCTGTTTAGTGTATTCATACACAAGTACATTTAAAGCTGTGTTACCCTGCTGTCCTAAACTTCCTATTCATTTAGAATTGTGTATGTTTTTTTCAGAGCCAGTGGTTTTGTCTGATTCACCTTCTCTTTTATTGTAGAGCCCAAGCTCTCAAGGGCTTCTTTGAGGTTGTGGGAAGGGAAATGATGCAGTGGAGGTAAGATTACCCTATTCAACATGTGCAGTCTGAGGATCTGGCAGGTTTTCATACCTCTGCCTCCAACCTGAAGGTGGTGATATGGCTTTTTTAGTCTCCAGCAGGAGAAGAAATAGATATTCAGAGGATGAAAAATTTGGTTTGAATGCTAATACTTGGTTTTATCTTCACTCTCTTCTTCAAGTGAAAATTTCCTTTTCTCAAATAAAATATTTAGCCAGTATAAATTGTGTGCAAGTTAGGGAAATAACAATATCCAAGAATAATATTATCTATGGGTGTGTTTCCCTTCCCGGAGCACAACTGTACAGGAAAAACTAGAGTTCTGTCTGTTATTTGAAAGAACAGGGATTTTCCCAAGTGGCCAATCCTTTCTCTCCTTCTGTTGTGCAGTGTTGTGTATCAGCTGCCTGTTTAATTGCCAACCTTCAGCTCCAGAATTGACTTCAGTCGAGCTGTATTTACTATGTAAAGTGAACACAGTTCATTCTTTGTACTGGTAATAAACCCAGTAATGTTTTATATACAAAAGTCACTTCTTAAACAGTATACATATACCAGATAAGATAAACTTTGACTGATGCTTGTACTTTACAAGCATACCAAAAAGCCAGAAGGGGAGTTCAGAGTGGAAATTTTAATACTTTTATTCTGGGAATGCACCCTCTCAGAAGATCTGAAAAAAAATGATTATGGTGACTGACAGAAACCCCATAAACCTAATGGTCTTCACATTCCACCTGAGCAACCACCCAACACACAAGTGCCTGAATTTCACCTTCTGCAACATCAAAGTTAGATATGAGGTGTCAAGGTTTTTTTCTTCACTTTGAACTTTAGAGTACAAATGTGAGGAACCCACATGGACCCTTCTAAGCTTAATTCCTAGCTTAGATCTGGTAACGCTGCCACCAGCCAAGAATATAGTGTTTGGCACACTTCCTGTTCCCCCAAAACCTTCCCTGGGGAACACAAATCCAAACCCCTTGAGTCTTAAAATAAGGAGAAATAAACCGTCCCCTCTTCTTCCCCCCACAGACTTTCCCCTCCCTGGGTTGCCTTGGGAAGCTTCACACCAATCCAAACTCCTTGGATCTTAAACTAACGAGGAATTAACCCTCCCCCCTTCCTTTTCCCCCCACCAATCCCCGTGAGTTTAGACTCAATCCCTTGGAGTCTAAAACAAGGAAAAATCAATCAGGTTCTTAAAAAGAAAGCTTTTAATTAAAGAAATAAAAGGTAAAATTTATCTCGTAAAATCAGGATGGAAAATGCTTTACAAGGTATTCAGATTCATATAGACTAGAGGGACCTCCCCCTGCAGCCTTAGATTCAAAGTAACAGCAAACAGAGGTAAAAATCCTTCCAGGAAAAGGAAAAGCATTCACAAGTTGAAAGAAAACAAACATAAGGCTAATCCCCCTTGCCTGCTATACTTACAATTTTGAAACATGAAAGACTGATTCAGAAAGATTTGGAAAGCCTGGTTGTAAATCTGGTCCCTCTTTGTCCCAAGAGCGAACAACGAACAAAACAAACAACACAAACAAAGGCTTCCCTCCACCAATATTTGAAAGTATCTTGTCCCCCCATTGGTCCTCTGGTCAGGTGTCAGCCAGGTTCACTGAGCTTCTTAACCCTTTACAGGTAAACGAGACATTAACCCTTAACCATCTGTTTATGACATGAGGATTTCCTGAAATATCTTGGAGTGGTTCTGGATCACAAATTGTCCAGAGTGGAAGTCTTGATTCATTCCACATCATCAGAAGCAACACAGTCGATGATAAATTTGGATATTGACAGTCAATGATGCTTTTCAAGTTGCAATATGAAAGATGGTGAGTCTAGGTAATAAATGTATAGTCATGTGACTTTGGAAGCTTTTAGTAATGGGAGTCATGGATGGTCGTTCCAGGGGAAGGCCTAGGAGTCAGCTGGCATGAAACTCACATTTGTACAAGAACATCTTCCCCCTCCCTCAGGTGTTAATCGAAATCAATCAGTATTACCAATATGTTAATCGTAATAGGGTAATCCATCCATTTGGACTGAGGAGGAAGTGATGGTCAGAATATAGACTCATAATATCCCTACATTAATGGAGTAAGTGCCATGATTCTAGGAGCAAGTTCCATGATGGACTGAAATTTTTCCGTCATTTAATTAAGTACTTTGGGATCCAGCTGGGAAAGAGAGGTCTATATTATGGGGTAAATCTTTTTGGGGGGGGGCAGGAGTGTAGCTTATAGGTATAAACTACATATTAACTGTTATAGCGATTTAAGTCATTGTGGTGCTCAACCATGATGACTACATGAATGAGGCCAACTGATAACTCTGACACCACCTACTATAAAGAAATCAAAGATAACCTCACATCACAATTTATCCAGGAATTTAAACATATCACCAAAGTCTTCCCCAAAGAAACTCCTACAGACTCATCCACACATCCACCACAGAGCTCTTCCACATGCTTCCAAGAGGCACACACAAGGGAACCCAGGCAGAGCCATCATATCGTGCATGATATTCTTAGTTTCTAGGAGTCCTAAAATTCCTTCAGTAACTTCAAACCACTCGTCACACAAAGGGCCAGATTCCTGCCTGACATAACCTACGTCCTCCACAAGCTCTGCAACATCAACATCCTTCCTCAGAACACATCATTGCCATCATGGATGTCATTTCCCTATACACCAACATCCCTCATAATGGAAGCATAGCTGCCTGATTCAAGTATTTACAGGATGATGGATAACCCTCAATATCCACCTCAAGTGCATTGCCAAATGTATCCATTTCATCCTTACCCATAATAATTTTATATTAAACAGTTTGCCCAAACCATGGGAACAGCCATGGGTACTAAGATGGCTCCCCAATATGCCAACCTCTTCATAAGCCACCTTGAGACATTTCTGGACCAATGCACCACAAAACCAGTGAGCTACTCAAGACACATTCTCTGGGCAGATCACCTAAACTCTGTCAGATTTTTACCACGACTTCAACAAATCACCCTCCCATAAAACTCTCTGGAACACTCCACACCAGCATCAACTTTCTGGACAGCACAATCAGCTTCTACAATGGACAACTATATACAATAAATCCCCAGATCACCACTCCAACTTCATTGATCAGTAACCACTCCAAACACACCAAGAAATCTGTTATCGGCTGCCAGGCACTCAGATAGCATAGAATGTGCTCTGAGGAGAAAGTCCAGGATATACATCTTAACACTCAAAATCACTTTCCCAAAATAAGGATGCTCCACCAGATAAGCAGATCACATCATGAAATGTGCCACCCAACTACCCTGAGAGAACCTGCTTCAATACAAAAATAATACTTTCTCTGACCATATACCCCTGGCTGTCATGTACCACCCCACACTGAAACCCATACAAGGGATCATCAAACTACAACACATAGTCAATGGGTATCCCAATCTGAAAGAAATCTTTCTTGAACTCTCCTCTTCTGGCTTTCAAACAACCCTCAATCTCTACAAGTTCATCAGAAGCAAGCTCCCCACTGACCAGGACACACCAATTCAAAGTAGCACCAGACCTTGTCAGAACAACAGATGCAAATGTGCAGCCATCTCTCCACTGCTACAATGATTAACTCATTTGTCAAGTTTCATGGGTCCTATCAACAGGTAGTGTACCTCATTCAGTGCACTAAATGCTCTAGTAACAACTGTGGGTGAAACCAGACAATCACTATGCTCTCAAATAAACCCACAAAACAATAATAAGAATAAGACAAAAACACCATATCACCTGTGGGTGAACACTTTTCACAAGGTCAAGTCTATATCTGACACCCCTGCCCCCTTCCCCCCCGTCCCGACCCAGTTCTCATCCTCCAAGAAAACCAGCACAACACTTTCATCAAAAGATGAGACGGAAATTAAATTCATAACTTTTCTAGGTACTAAAAATCACGGTCGTAATAAAGACACTGGATTTATGGCTTATCACAATAAACTGTAACCAAGTAACCCTCCTTCCCCCTTTTTCTCCTAACAAGAGTGATAATAGGCCACTTCACCTTGAACTGTCTTTTTAGAAAATGTGCTAACTACTTATGCTAAACTATTTGTTTGACCTTTATATTTAGCTGTGACATTGAGTACATTTTCCAGACCTGAAGAAGAGCTCTGTGTAAGCTCAAAAACTTCTCTCACTGACAGAAGTTGGTCTAATAAAAGATAGTACCTGACTTACCTTATCTTTCATAAATCCCTGTATAAAATAATACTAATCAGGTAGGCAACACTTGTTTACCTTTCAGTCCCATAAACAGTGATACAGTAAGGGAACCTTTGCCATATAATAAATATTTACAGATACCAGCAAACGATTACCTGGGGACAATGAGCTCCTCATGTGACTAAAGTTACTCACATGCATATGTGCTTGCAGGATTGGGCCTACAGTAAACTTCTGTTTAGAATCTGTGCTTAAGAAAGAGACTTTTTTAATTCAAAATACATTCGGTTAGTATGTGATGTGCAGCACTTTCTAATTTGAAATATAATTATGCATAACTACAGAAAATTATATTTCCTAATAACAGAAATCTGTGTGACTGAACAGGTTATTCTGAATGCAATGAACCAAAGCTGTGAAAGGCCTGAGAGTGAGTCAAAATAAATGTAGCTCATTTTATTTAATGTGCAAACCATTTAAAAAGGAAAACTGTATTTTCCCTTCTGAGAGTTGTATTATAATTTAGGAAGCTGCCATAATTGAAAATGAAAACATTTTCAGATAACATTTTTGGAAAATTATGTATGAAATCCGCTATAGTTCTTTTTGGTAAAACAAGTTCAGGACTTGAAGATGCTAACTTCCAGGTAAGAAATTTGCATAACTTCTGCCTACGTAAAATAACCATTAGGAGAAAAAACTGATTTAAAACCATTTCACAGATAATGACCTCCACTTAGATAAGCTCTAACTAGAAGTTTTGTTTCCCATTCCTTGGCAACAAGAAAATGGTGGCTAGTTTTATCTGCAAATGTCCTGAGGAGTGATGGTGGTTTTTGTAGTCACTGTTCCTTGTATTTGAAGACTGCTGAGCTGGATTGTATTTTTCAAATAGCTTAATTTTGTCTGATTTTTAAACACTCGTGTACTCAGGCAAGTACCAGTTCACCACATGCTTAGTCTTAATAATTCTTTAACAAGAAGCTGGACGCTGACAAGATTTTAGTGTTGGTTCATTGCTAAGGAAGAGGGGGTAGAATGGTAGTATGATCTGATGCTGGACAGTCAGATCCTGTAATCCTTATGAGGCACAGTCTCTTATTCTCAAATGGGGGGGAGGGCCGGGAATCAATAAATTTCTACTCAGTTTCCATCATGTTATTCTGTGGTGTGTGAGAGACACAGTTGCCCCACACCGCTTCATATGGTCAAAATTCAAGATCGGAGGAGGGTTGAATTTGGCCTGTTTCAGTCTTTGATTAACATGTAATTCCCATTTAACTGTTAGTTTCTGGGATTCTAAATTAACAGACTAAGACAGTATCAATGTATTTTAAAGGGACCATTGGTATAAGGGACATCAGTCTGCTCTGGAGTGCACAATAAAGTAAAATTCAATGTATCATAATGCAATCTTCTGACCAAAATGACCCCAAATAAAGTACCACTTACACTGTCTGAAGTTTATGAAGTAGTATTGTTCTTTGGTTTTATTTGTTTGTATGTTAGCAAGATACCGTCACAAACATCTGATGGGTTAATCTCCCGATGTACAGTCTAGCAACAGCTAATCTTGATTGGATCCAAAAGAGGCCATAACCTTTACTAGAGATTGTCTGTCTTGTTTCTTATAACTTTCTTCTTTGGGCAGAATCACAGAATGCCACCTCTTGTGTCTCTCATAGGTGTGATTTCCAATTTTTCTGGCAGCTGATGTTTGGGCTTTAGCATTGTTATAGACTGTCTTACCTGGACACAGTGCAGAATGCAAAGAAGGAGAAAATACTGAATATTTCAAGCTAGGAATACTGTTGCTTCTCCTTATTGATGGGTTGTACTGTGCTGAGTTGCTTCAGTGTAGCATAATTGTGCTTAAGCAGAACAGCAGCAGGCACTGTTTAAACTGTGGAGCAGATGGCCTAGTGAATAGGGCCCTGGAGTGGGACTTGGGAGAATAAGGTTCAAGTCCTAGTTCTGCCACAGGTTTGCTTGATGACCCTGGCCAAATTGCAGCTTTCCCTGTGTCTCGGTTTCCTGGTATGTAAAATGGGGATAATACTAGGAAGTGCTTTGAGAAGTCCTATATAATGAGAGGTGTAATTTAAATTGTAGGGGGATATATTTCTCTATTTTTAAAAATCTTTTGCTATGGCTATGAACTAATACTGGCTTAAAAACCTGCATATGAAACAATAAGGGGTTGAAAATTATGAAAAACTTCATGAAGAAAACCCTGTCACTTATAAAACTGGGTGAAGCGAGCTTTATAACAGTGCTGATTCTTTACATCTAACCAGCCGTTCATTCTTCTGGGCTAGAGTAATTATGCATTATAAATATGCTAGATTGTATTACTACAAAGTTAAATAGCCACAAGAAAACCTAAATATTAGCACAAAGGTAAAAATTACTCATGGAACACTGAAATCTGCTCATGCTGTGAGCAGTCAAGAGTCATGCATATTTAACTCTGCAGCTACTAAGAACAGGTTCACACAAGCTCATTTGTTTTATGAGCATAAGGAACTGATCTCTGAAAAAGTCTCTCTTGGGAGGTTAGACTTGGCCATAACAGTAGCCTGAGAAAGTGTTCTCTTGTTCCCCTTACATCTGGCAAGTATTAAGATGGATCAGAATAAAGACTTGTTTACATTGTGTAACCTCAATTTGCAATTTGAAGGTAAGATGCAAATATATATGTACAATCTCTAACTATAAAATAGGTTGTAGGATGAATACTGACCTAATGCCCTCCTACACTATGTCTTCTTATTTACCCATTCATCTTATGCATTGAAAGAAAATCTGGCAGAGTACCTATTCCTCTATCCAGATGCAAAGAGAGAACATATGAGCCATCAAGGCAGTAAAAAGCCATTGTAAAATACCACCTTTTAAATTTAAAATATGTTGTCATAAACCATGTGCACTAATAATTGCTTCAAACTGCTTTGGCAAAACTAGTTCTGTTGTAGGGTTACTTACACATTACTTATGTGTTTCTCTCTCACATATATACCAGTGCGTATTGGTCACCCTGAAAACGTTTGTCAGTCTCCTAAGATAACTAAATAATGTTAGCTCAGTATTTACTGCATTCCTAAGGTATTAAGTGAACAGAACATGGCCTGTATATGTGTAATCTTGATTTGTTTAATAATGCTGCTATTGTTCTATCTGAGTGACTCAGTGTTCTTCAAAACTTGCAGAAGAAAGATAACTCCATGGGACAGGTAATCCAAGGCCCCAATTCAGCAAAATACTAACACACATAACTTTCAGAATGTACTTATTTTTCTGAAGAGGGGCCTAAGGTCTCATTGACTGACTGAATCACTCAAGCATATACTGTACTTCAAGCATCTGAGTAGTCCCATCCATTTTCATAGGTCTTTAAGCACTTGCTTAAAGTTAGGTATGTACTTAAGTACTTTCCTAATTTGGGGCCTAAATGAGCGGGCACCATTCTGACACATGATATATCTAGAAATCAGACAAAGGATTTATCACGAAGCAATGCAGAATGTATTTTAGTCTCTGTAAACACAGAGGTGACTACTTCATTGCTTGGCGTATTGGCAATGGTAGGCTTCATGGGACATGTGTATTGAGAGATATACTTGTGACGCATTCAGTTAATAGCATAAAGTCATCTTAGTTTGCATACACAAACATTGTAACTAGAGTGCAATTTACTTGTAGTATGGTAGGGAGGGAAACTATTATACTTTTACATTGTAACAAAGGACTATGAGGTTTTTAAGAGTTTTATTGGCTACAGCTGTGTGTGTGGGGCAGAGTATTTAGAGCTAAAAAGAGCATTCCTTCAAATTGTTCCATAGTCCATATTCACACTCCTTGCTGTAATTTTAGTATAGATTAAAGGCAAAGTTTTTTTTCAAAAACATTTCCTTACATTACTTGTAATTTTTAATGGAAACAGGTCTGGTTTTAGACCTAAAGGAATGAGTTAAAGGAGTAGTGAATGGTAATGGATTGATAGTTCCAGCAGACATAAAGTGAGAACATAAGCATTTACTTTCAGTAACAAGAGCCTTTATTAAAACAAAATGCTGCAGCAGTAACACCATAAGCAATGTACCTTGCAAGGTTAACTACTTAACATACAGAATGTCAACAAAATATCCCATGAGCCCATTTACAAGAGGGAAAGATCATTTTCAGTCCTAATTTAAAATCAAACTAAGCAACTAGAAACAATACTGGAAAACACTACATTTGGAGCAATACAGTTTTGTTTCTTAATCCTTTGGTACCACTTCAGTAAATTTTATATTCAGAAATGTTCCTTACCCGTTTGTATTCTGCTGAATATCTACTTTGATTTTTTTGATAAGTCTGGTGGATTTTTAACATTCTTGTTCATGATTTCCTGTTGGATCACCTTGAATACAGTGTTGAATTAAAAATACTTCATGCTTTGATGTAAATGCCCTTTTTTTAAGAGCACTATTCCTAATCCACCAGTAATTAACAGCTGGTGAAATTAAATAGCACTCAACTGTAGTATTGCTTCTAATGAAGCTCTGTTCTTGGGGAAACCTTTTTAATAGTTACAGCTTTGTGTTCTATAATTCATTAGGAGAGAATGTGTCCACCCACATGGTTTATTTTATATTTTATTAGGGAATTTATGTACATTGTCCTATTTTTCAGGTATCTGTATATAGAATGGATTCTGTATACTTATCGCTTGATGTTAGCAACACTAAGGGCCAAAGTTTGTAACCTTTACTCACAATGTGAACACTCATGAGTAGTCCCACTGACTCTTTATATTAGTGATGTGGAAAGTGGGGCTTCAGTTGCATTCAAAATGATTACAGTAAGGCTACTTGTTTGAGTAAGCGTTCACCAATATAAGAATTGCACTCATGGGTCTTGAATTTTGTTTCATTTTCATTGCATCTTTTGTACCTCAAATTCCCAGTGATTTTGTTGTTCAGTTTCCAGCAACACCACTGTTGTGACTTGTCAGTTGTACTTCATCACTTGTATAGGAAGAAAGACATGTCGCTTTGAAGTTGGAGGGAGCAGCGCAGCAGGTTACACAAAGGGAGAATTTGGATGAGGCACCAAGAACTCAATTTGTTCATGCACGGGGCTTGAGTGCCAGCTGCAGTTGCAGCACCTTTATAAATGGTTCTCTTAATAAAGAATCAGTTTAGTTTTACGATCATGGAGTCCTTTCATATTTCATGTACCACGTGCTGAGTAACATAAAGGCACTGCACTGTAAATAAGACTTTGCATTTAATGACACAGAGATCTTGATATAAATCATATACATTTCACACCAAATATTATAATTCTCCTGCATTTGATTATTAACAAACTCCAAGTGGTTTATCCAGAATTCTTTTTGCTGTGGCTCTGTGGCTGACCATTCAATGATTATTTATCATGAAATAGATGCATTTTACCATTCCAAAGTGAAATATAGATAAGACTAAAATCTTGGCTCTACCAGGGTTTGTAATTGAATTCTATTATTCTCTCAGGATGCATGATAAGGAAACTGAAAATATTTATTTTGTTTAGTTTTCAGAGAAACACTACACTAAAATGAAGCTACAGTAGAGTATTTCTCTGAGGTAGGGTGTGGGGGGGTAGAATTAAAGGGATGTTGTAAATATTCCTAAAATAAGCGTAATAAACCCAGGGAATTAAGAATGGAGGTAAGATTAAAATGTCCGAAGATGCTAGTGTGGAGATATATAATTAAACACCCTCACAACCTTAACTCAGCCCTCTAGTGATGCCACACAATAACCATTTATGAATAACGCATAATGGTAATCTGTTTAAATTAAAAATATTTTTAGAACACTTGCATTTTTCTCATGGTGTCACAAGTACAAAAATGTTCACTTTTAAACTGTCAGCATTGTTTCTCATTTTATTTATGGTAAATAAATATATATTTATATTTAATTATGGCAACTGTAGCAGCAATATCAGTAATCTGATTCTGCCTCCTCGTTGGCATCCAGTCTGGGCTGGTGTTTACCTTGGCCCTTGGCAGACTGTAGCAAAATACTTTCAGCTGTTAATAAAGCAATTTCTATTTATTAAGGGTTTTTATTTTTTATTTTTTTTAAAGGCATGAATACCCCAAAGGCTTTGATAAAGCAATTTGGCAAAAAAATCCATGCTGGGATCCTTGTTACATACTGTCATTCCATACTTAAAGGGAGGCTGAATAAGAAAACACATATTATTAATAAGTATATAGAATATTCTAAGTATGCAATCGCTTATTTTACTTAAATTCATAATGAGTGAGTTCTATCATAATGAGAAAACAGATGGAATATAAAGTTAAGACCACTGAAGTAATTGGAAAGGCTTCCACTGTTGTTGTTTTCCCTCCACCCCCGTCAATGTTAATGACATTTAAGCATCCAAATAGCATATGGCAGCTTTAACGTCTCAGCCTTCTTATGAAATTAAATACAGAAGAACTGTTAAAGTTAAGGTTGCAAAGTCAAGCACTTGGAAGTTAGGAAACGCTAGAATTAAGGTTGCCTGGACAACCTAAACTCAGCTTCCGTTGTGAGTATGCATCATGATAGTCTTAAATTATATGATCACATGATGTTTCCCCTACATCATTCAGCGCACAGGATGGATGCTGCTCACAGAATAAGTAGTTATTCAATATTTATCTTTATAGTCATTCCATCTCTGGCCTCTGTCTTTATTTACAGAACCCTATTCAAAACCTGCTCCGAATATAGAACTATCAATTTCTTCATGGTGTTTTCATCATAGTATGACTATTTCACTTAATGTATGAATTTATCTTAATACCTCTGTAAGGTTAGGCAGCATTATCCCTTTTGTACAGACAGAGATAGGCCCGAGGTGTCTCAAGTTGGGCACGCAAAATTAATGGTCACTGACAATTTTATCTAACTTTTTCAGAGTTCTTAGCATTTTTATAGCATTTCCTATGTTCAAAACTGAGTCCCAATTGACTTCAGTTTATAGCTATAACAGCTCAGTCCTTAGGCTAGAAGCCAAAATTTGCCGAACTTGAGACAGCTGAAGTCAGGAACACAATTAGACAGGTGAAATTTCGGTTCAAATGTCTTGCCTAGCATTGCATAGGACTTCTGTAGCAGGGGCAGTGATAGAATCTGGTTTTCCTGGGTGGCACTCAACAGCCTTAACCACAAAACCATCCTTCTCTATGTGCAGTCTCTTTATTTATTCAATACACACATTCCATCTTCTCCTGTAAACAAAGAAGGGTTCCTACAAGCAATAGACTCATTCGCTACAAAATTCTGAGTCAGCACTTTTCATCCAATCTCAGTGGAACTGGGACCAAATGTTGCAACATCCAGAGTAGGGAGCTAGAGCCAACCTGCAGGATGGGAACTTCCACACCCAAGTGAGTGTGGGGTGGATTCAGTCTCCACGTCAAAATTCTCTTACCTGAAGCTCAGGCTGTGTAGATTTTTCTATACAGTGTAAGACAGTATTATTAGGGGTTTATCTCTTCAAAGGAGATAAGGTGGGCATTTGAGTGCTGGGGGAGTCCTCTCACACAGAGCTGACTTCAGTCTGTGACTGCAGCGAGGTGTGGCCCTACCTGTGTGTGTGTGTGTGTGTGCGCGTACGTGCATGCACTGCAAGAGGCCAAAGAGCCTAATTCAGCAAAGCAGAGAGGGGGAACCCTGGCTGGTTGAGCAAGAGCGGCTCAGTGAAATCCCAGTACATCAGGTGGCGCCCCAGAAGAGGGGTCCAATGCATCAACGCCTTCAAGCCACGGGTCATGGCACACCTTCCCCCCCCTTAGTTCCAGAACCTATGTTCTTCACTATAGTTTTCAACCAATTTGTCTGGTACCGAAGTCAAGCTTATTGGCCTATAATTACCAGGATTATCTCTGGAGCATTTCTAAAATGGGCATTAGATTAGATTTCCTCCAGTCATCTGGTACAGAGGCTCATTTAAGTGATAGATTACATACCATACTTAGTCATTCTGCAATTTCATATTTGAGTTCCTTCAGAACTCTTGGGTGAATACCTTCTGGTCCTGGTGATTTGTTACTGTTTAACTTATCGATTTGTTCCAAAATCTCCTCTA
Source organism: Chelonoidis abingdonii (assembly GCF_003597395.2). Classification (NCBI taxonomy): domain Eukaryota; kingdom Metazoa; phylum Chordata; order Testudines; family Testudinidae; genus Chelonoidis; species Chelonoidis abingdonii. The sequence goes on from NC_133773.1 coordinate 64,100,083, forward strand.
TTGACACCTCAGTCTGGGACAGTTCTTCAGATTTGTCAGTTTGTCAAGCCAGATAGTAACCCTTCCTTGTGCTGTCTCTCTTTTACAGATGGGTAACTGAGGCACAGAGAGAGAGTGATTTATTCAGGTGTTATTGGAACTCTGAAGCGGAGCTAGTAATTAAACCCAGATCTCACCTTGAGGCAGTAGCCACAGTGGTAAGCTTGCATCAGTTGGAAGCCACTCTATCTGTAAGCAATGCAGAGAGGTCATAATGATTTCACGAAAGTACTTGTTTACTCCAAGTGCATTTACATCCAAAACCAGATTTAAGACTTAATCAGCTGATCACTCAATCTTGCATCTTAAACTCTGCTAATATTAACGAAACATGATTTCCGCCTCCTTCACTGGTTTAAAATTGGGATCCGCCCCATTAAGCGTTGCCATGTTCAGAAATGATAGCATTGCCCCCTCATGAGAGAGACCCATATAAGAAACTCCTTTTTTGTTGACTAGATTTTTCTCTGTCTCTCCCTTCCGCCCGATTTCTGCAAATCAGCTTCAGAAAACAGCTATCCATGTGGAGGCTCTATGCTCTAGTCTTCCTTGTGAACCCTCTGGCCTTCCCTGGTCCCTTGGCAACTGCCAGGGGCTGCTCCACTGGTTAATGTTCCTTCTGGGGTAGAATGGGAATATGACATTACCCTCTACAGAATGAGAAACGCCTAAACTAAACTGTGCTTTGTCTTTACATTTCCCTCTAATTTAAAAATTTAACGTTTTGGGCCTTTACATTTGGCTTATGCCAAATATTTGCAAATTTGTTTTGACATTAGTATTCTTGTAATTTTCCAACCTGCTCTATTGTTGCAAGTCCTGCTTAAAATAAAGACTAATCGTGGGTTTTACACCACTCCCAGAAAGAGGCTGCAAGATACTATAGGACTAAAACGTGACTAGTTTTCTCATAGAAAGCACTGACAAAAACAGATAACCAAAGTAGCAAGGGGATGGAATATGGAAATACTGGAAATCTTAGCAAGAGCTGGATCATGTGAAATTTTAGCCATATAGCTAAAGAGATTTGAATAAATGTTTTGGATTCTTATCCAGACAGAGTATATGACAATGCAAGGAGCTCCCTGACTTTCCTTAGCTTGCATTTAAGGCTCTTATCTTTCAGGAGACACAAAGCACTTTGCAGGATCAGGTCCAAATATCTCATCATTAGCAATTAGTACTCTAAAATAAAATAGAGACAAGTTATTTCCCTCTTAAACTGATCCACAGGGGGAAAAAAATGTACAGTCTTGGTTTGGACAAAATACAGCATTTTTATTCTTAACATGTAAATGAAGTAGTACAGAGGTCACTTCAGCCTTATGTCTATTTCATTGGTAATGGACAATGAGGCAAAAAGAAATGTACTATTCAAGAATCTTCACCTCTTCTTAGTTAAAAGTGTTCTAGTTCGTTCAAAGTCATATCCTGGCCTTTCATTTATTTTAGCATTCAGCTTTTTACCAACTTGTGACCCATTTACAAAATACAGAGTTGTTATTTCAACATCAGAAGTAAATTATATGACAGCTTGTCACACCAATCAACTTAGAAGAATGTGTGAGTGGGATAAACAATGTCATAAATGCAAGTTAGATTGGGGGAAGGGAGTATTTACAGCAGGATTGCACCTACAGTCATCCAGAACAATAAAAAACAAGACACTTTTTTAATAAACTAAATCTTAAATACCTTTGAATAAATGAATCAATAATGGCATAACGTCCTTAGATTTTTTTCCCTCTGTGTACAGCCACCCTCAATCTACATGGCACTTTCACTCTTATTATTAAAAATATTTTTTCTACCTAGAGATAAATAACAATGGAAGAGGAACTGAGGTGGGGCAGGGAAGTAAAAGCTATATTTTTCAGATAGTATTAGAAAAGAGGAAGAATTGAGGAGGAGCAGAATTACACATGGGCTTGTCAGTAAAAGGGTGTTTTGCATTTGTGTAGTTGTACAGGTGCTGAATCTGTCCAGATCCTGAAGGTAGATGGTATGCCACAGGGAAAACTGCACAGGCATCTTTTTTTCCATCAGTATAGCACCCTTCTGTTAATATGACTACCCCAGTGCAAAAAAACCCCCAGGGCAGACAACCCACAACAAGGCTTTTTCACAGGCAGACATGTCTCTGTAGAAAGTGACGAGTTTGTATAGCGACTGAGAGGGAAGAATGATGACAGAGGAGTGGATGGAATAGGAAGGAGAGTAGGAAGTGTCAAGGAGCATGAGGAAGAATGAAATGAGCTCAATCAATCTTACTAATTTTAAAAAAATGGATGATTTTGAATTTATAGGAGACATTTATATTGTGCGCTTACGTACTTTATGCTGAAGTGATTTAAATGAAATAGGGTATAAAAGGTCCACATCTGAGCCTTGTATTCTAAAGGTACAGCTCAGAGCAATATTTTATAGCAGAGTTAAACTCCTGAGAATATAGGTTTATAATGGAAACTCTGACAGACCATCAACTACAGAAATGCTAGCTGGTGCCACTATAACAAAAATTTTATTCATACTAATAACAATGTTCCTCCAGACCAAGAGTTAAGAGAAGTTTGCTTGTGGCAATTAGATCTACAGCCAGTTGAACCTGTTCTTCATTTCTAAGGGTAGTTTCCTTTTTACTTCCAGTGTCCTTTGTATCTGGTTATTGCTTATACGCAAAGATAGTAGTTATTGGTGATTTTGTGAATGGCTTTCCTTGAGCTCCAAAAGTCTTGCACCATTTTGGGGAAATACCAACTAAGTCTTTGCAGTTGGGTTTCACGATATTCTGATATGTCATGAAAATGTGACCTCAGGCCAGTTCAGGATTCAATTTATTGTCTTAAAGGAAACTTGTGAGATACTACCTTCTCTTCATGTGTCATTATATAATGCCTGCATCTGTAACTTTCACTCCACGCATCTGAAGAAGTGAGGTTTCTTACCCACAAAAGCTTATGCCCAAATAAATCTGTTAGTCTTTAAGATGCCACCTGACTCCTTGTTGTTTTAGTATGAACTATGTCACTCCAAGGACTTTTCCTTGCAGAGTGTGGCTGTACATTTTCTATGATGTCCTCTGCTCTTTGATACACAGACCTCCTGACTTTCAACAACCTCTGAAGCTATGAATCTTGCCTTTTTGATGTAATGAAGGAGCTCCTATGAGGGAAACGTGATTTCCGCTTCAAGAGAAAAATAGAAGTGTGTATATTGTGATGGGGCAAGGCCAGATGGCTACAGTAAAGTAGTGAGGAACAGGTATGTTAGCCCCAGGCTAAACAAATCCCTGGTACCATGGTAACCAAATGGCAGTTACTTCAGGTTAATCAAGACACCTGGGGCCAATTAAGATCTTTTTAGAAGGCAATGGAGATAGCTAAATTGATTGGGACACCTGAAGCCAATCAAGGGCTGGCTGGAACTAGTTAAAGCTCCCAGTTAGTGAAGGGTGTGAGAGGAGCTAGGAGCAAGAGGCAGAGGCGCCGAGTGGGGTGGTGGGTGATGGGTGTGGGTGTGGGGTGTGGGTGTGGGTGTGGGTGTGGGTGTGGGTGTGGTGTGGGTGTGGGTCACTCAAATTCCCGGATCCTTCTTGGGTGTGGGTGTGGGTAGGTTTGGGTGTGCTGCTGGAGGACTAAGGAGTACAAGTGTTATCAGACACCAAGAGGAAGATCCTGTGGTGAAGATAAAGAAGGTGTTTGGAGGAGGCCATGGGGAAGTAACCCAGGGAGTTGTAGCTATCATGCAGCTGTTACAGGAGGCACTATAGACAGCTGTGATCCATAGGGCCCTGGGCTGGAACCCAGAGTAGATGGCATGCCTGAATTCCCCACAAACCTCTCAACTCCTGATCTGACACAGGAGGAGTTGACCTAGACTGTGGGTTTCACCAGAGGAGAAGATCACTTAGGTGAGCAAATCTGCCAATAAGTGCAGGACCCACCAAGGTAGAGGAGGAACTTTGTCACAGTATGTGTATGTGTTTGGCTAATTTTGACAAAGATTCAAAATATCTGACCAAAATGGAGTTCCTGAAACACATTGTTTTTTGTGACTAAATAATCTGAAACACAAAGGAAAAAAGTCAGATCGTCTCATGGAATTATGATTAATTTGCTAATAATCCTAGAACTATACATTGAGTATTTGCAGCTGTAAGGAAAGATAGGAAGTATGGCAAGAGACCACCCTGGCTGAACCAGGAGATCTTCAATGATCTAAAAATCAAAAAAGAGTGTTTCAAAAATTGGAAACTAGATCAAATTACAAAGGATGACTATAAAAAAACCCCCACAAGTATGTAGGGACAAAATTAGAAAGACCAAGGCAAGAGGTCAAACTAGCTAGAGACATAAAGGGTAACAAGAGAACATTCTACAAATATATTAGAAAAAAGGGGAAGACTAAGGACAGGATAGGCCTGTTACTTAATGAGGGGGAAAAAATAATAACAGAAAATGTGGAAATGTCAGAGGTGCTTAATGATGACTTTGTTCCAGTTTTCACCAAGAAGGTTGGTGGTGATTGGACATCTAACATAGTGAAAGCCAGTGAAAATGAGATAGGATCAGAAGAAAATAAAATAGGGAAAAAACAAGTTAAAAATTAGATGTCAAGTCACCAGGGCCTGATGAAATGCATCCTAGAATACTGAAGGAGCTGACTGAGGAGATATCTGAGCCATTAGTGATAATCTTTGAGGAAGTCATGGAAGACTGGAGAGATCCCAGAAGACTGGAAAAGAGCAAATATAGTGTCCATCTATAAAAAAGGGAAATAAGGACAACCCAGGGAATTAGAGACCAGTCAGCTTAACTTCTGTACCCGGAAAGATAATGGAGCAAATAATTAAGGAATCAATTTGCAAATATCTAGAAGATAATAAGATGATAAATAACAGTCAGCATGGATTTGTTAAAAACAAATAGCTTTCTTTGACAGAGTAACAAGCCTTGTGGATGGAGGGAAGCAGTAGATGTGGTTTATCTTTCAGGAAATGTTTATCTGTTTACACTGAAATTAAGTATTGTATAGTTCACAGTGGGTATCCATTTACAGTCTGGGACAAGTGCTGATGAAAGACTGAAATCTTTAAAGAGAAAAGAGAAAATTTACAGGAAGAAGGGAACCAGCAGGGGAAAGCCCTGCTTACATGTAAGGAGAATGGACTTTTTGGTGGTATCACAAGGGGATATGGAGGTACACCCTCACTGAGGACAAGTTGCCAGTGAGCTAGATCTTATGGGAAGGAATCTCAACCAGTTTGGTTAAAAATGCAGGGGAAGGACTTTGTGTAAGTTATTTTGTTAGGGTCTGGAAAGCATGTTATGATTGTCTTATGTAACTATCTATTTCCAATATTCTCGCTAATACTTGTCTCTGGTCTTTACTAAACTTATTGTTGTCAATATAGCTACATAATGTGATCTGAATATCTCTTTATATAAAGTGCTGTGTGTTAAGTGAAGTGGTGATCCTGAATTGAATCCTATAATGTGACGTGTAATATTCCTTTGGGAATAGCAGTTATGAGTATGTAGAGCAAAACAGGGGCTGAACGCTCCAGAGTGATGCTTGGAGGACACAGTGGTTGTTGAGTGCCTATTGCTAACATGCACACAGAGAGCGAGTCCTGGAAAGTTGTGCTTGTATTGCCAGAGGGTCGTGGTTTCAGGGAGCTGATCCACAACAGGCAGACAAGATTTCCTCCATGCTAAGGGCAGGTGGTGGGGAGGTGCCTCATGACCCTGAGAACCCCTGGGAAGCATCACAAATTCTTTCCCCCTCATCAGGCATGGGGAGAGGAGGGAAATTGAATCAGGGGCTCCAACATCCTGACTGAATTTCCTAATCATTGGGCTAAAGCAGGGGTTGGCAACCTTTCAGAAGTGGTGTGCCGAATCTTCATTTATTCACTCTAACTTAAGGTTTCGCATGCCAGTAATACATTTTAATGTTTTAGAAGGTCTCTTTCTAAAAGTCTATAATATATAACTAAATTATTGTTATATGTAAAGTAAATAAGGTTTTTAAAATGTTTAAGAAGCTTCATTTAAAATTAAATTAAAATGCAGAGCCTCCCCACCAGTGTGAGTGCCACCTGGGCAGTGTGAGTGCCACTGAAAATCAGCTTTCATGCTGCCTTTGGCACCCATGCCTTAGGTTGCCTACCCCTGGGCTAAAGATTATGAGGGATCTTAAGGTAGTTTAGATCAAAAATAGTTTAGGTTTTGATTCAAAGGGTCTATGAAAAGGTGCTGCAGGGCTTCAACAGTCTTGATTTGGACCAATCACAGGTTTCTGGGTATGATTAAGTCATGCAACAGCAAGGCTATATCCTCATTGAGCTTTAATGCCCAAGCACAAAAATGAGCTGCTAAAACTCAGACCCCAAGAAGAATATAGACATGTGGGGTGCTTCCTATTACAGAGCTCTTTGTTCACAAACCCTATGTAGTTGCCCATGAAGTGGATAGAAACTACTGAAATAAGATGATCAAGGTGAGTCATCAAAAGAGTCTTAGTGGCCCAACATAATCTGGATTAGTTGAGTACTGACCAGATGGAAGAACCACCTTATGACAGGAGTCTTCACTATAAACTTTATGGTTATTGCAACACAGAGAGCAGTGTCCAAGACACAATCTAATGGTAGACTTGCTAATCATGAGTAATGCTAGTAAAATGGTAGTGGTGTAACATAATTTAAACCAAACAGATGCATTTTTATTGGGTTAAGTGGAATTGCACCTGTTTAAATCTGGCATTTAGGTATCTCTCTCCATTGTTCTCTTTATTGGTATAAAATATTTGAAACAAAACAGCTTTTTAAAACTGTTTTTATTTCAGTTTTTAAAAGTGTGCATGTGTGTGCATGGACATAAAGAGAGAAGGATAATGTGTAGTGTGCTGGACTTGAAATCCATAAGGCTGGCAAACAAGAGGAAGTAAAGACTCCTCTGTGTGGTGGTTAAACATCTAAAGTTAGCTGTGACTGAGACCAAGCAACAAAAACCTACTTGTTGTTTGGAGCCTTAGCTTTTGTTAGCAGTCTGTATGGGAAGAGGGGGACATCACATTGATCAATTTTACATTTAAGCATCTGGAGTCAATGCCAGTTTTTGATGATTAGCCATCTGGTTTACTTGTGAAAAGGCCAGTTTCCTCAATGACAATGAGAACTACAGAATATCTGGTGTCTCTTCAGTTTTCAGGATATTATGTGAACCTTCATGTCCTTGTTTTCCTGAGTGCACTGTAATTGCTTATGTCTTTATTCTAAGATGAACAGGTTGGCAGAGTATATTCAGTCATGCTTGTAATCTACACTATGCTCTTTACCCTTGAAGACTTCTGAGTTCATACTAAATTGCATACTGAGAAACTGGTCACTTTCAATTCTTAAGGTTTTTAAAATCAATTTTATGTCATGAAACTTTCATTTTTATTATAAAACGTTATAAAGAATGTGTGGTACTTGAAGACAAAGACTCAAATGAACAAAAGCTGTATCTAAAAGAGTCAGTATAGAGCCACAGAGGACAGTCCTATACTCTCTAACTCACAAAGGCAATGAAAATACTTCATTTTGCAGATGCCATGTGTTTCAATTATGCTTATAAAATTGTCACACAGTATAAAGGATGCAAAGCTTCCAATGTCAGTTCAAGTGGAACTAAACTGTGAGTGAATTTACCTGAATATTGAAGTGGCTTGAATGTAACCAAAATAAGTGTGACCACAAATTTGGCCTAGAGATGAAACTCTAACAACTAAACCATTTCAGTTTAAGTGAATCATGTTACAAAAGCAAATAAATTAAATTCTTCATAGGATAGAAAAAAACCTCTTTGGTAAGAAGTGGGGAGCAACTACAAAATTGCATATGGCTTTCTTTGGCAGCCTTCAGTAGGACTGCTGGGATGAACAGAACAATCTCGAAGGAGTCATTGAACAAATCTCAAAATTGAGAAGGTCAGACTAAGAAGACGACTACACAACAGGAGAACTAGTGAAAAATCAAATAGGAAAACAGTGTCAGCTTAATGTAAAATTTACAGGGGTCTTCCTTAACCATTATTAACATGGCTAGTGCATAGGAACTGAAATGCAACTACTGTATCATGCAAATACAACAAATTTCCTGCAGAACTAGTAGAGGATATTTTTTTTTTAAAACATATTGTATGTTTTTTATTTACAGTAATGGTGCCTAATGAAGTGGCAAAGATACAGCCATTCATGTAACCAAGTCTACATGTATGACATTCTGTCAAATCCACAGTAAACATGCACTAAATCCATCCCACTTTGTGCCAGAAAATGTGCTGTATGTTATACGTTGCTAGTAGTCTGATGGTTTACTTAGGGGATTTTCTCTGGTGCTTATAATAGCATCTGAACACTTCACATAAGAGTGATTTATCCTAACACCCGTGTGATGTAGCATTATCTCCATTTTACAGATGGAGAGCTGACACACAGATTAAGTGACTTGCTGAAGGTCACACAGGATGTCTGTAGCTAAACTGGTATTTTCAGTGGAAAACACAGTTTTCACTGAAACCTTCATTTAGCCCCAAACCCCAATTTTCTGATGGAAAAGTTTTGGCCAGCTCTAATAATGGGACAAATTCAGCCCTGACTTAAGCCCAGACAGAAGGCTAGTTGGATGCTGGGAAGTTGTGGCAGGAAGGGAAGAAAGATTCCTCTACCCAGGCTGTGGAGTTGCTCCATGGAGGCAAAAGACGATCTCTTTGTGTCTCCTAACAAGGATCTCTATTGTATGAGGGAGGAAAAACCAAGCATACTTTGCTTTTTCACTGTCTCTTTGAGACTGCTCTTCCTCTACCTCCACCCAAGGTGTGTGCTGGCACCTTGCAAATCTGCCTTGAGCTGTGCAGCATGCCATGCAAGAGTGTGCATCCCCATGCTGTCCCTTCAAATTGAACTCTTCACATATACAATAGAACAGGACTAGTTCTGCTGCATGAAGTAAGGGCACCATTATAAAGAGTTAGTCAGCAAAAACCAAAATCAAAGGCTGATGTCAACTGGGGGCATGTAATTAAATTGATGATCCTTGATTGTATTGACTTTTGTGTAAGGCTTATACTGTTGCTAACTGTTCCTTTAACAAAATATTCTGTTTTCTCACAAAACTTCTTTTGATTTCACTAAATGGACAAATCGAAACAAGCTTATTTGCATGTGGAGTTCATCCTTGTGAGGTGTACGCTTCAGAAGACAGTTTCATAGAGTCGATAAAAGAGGGTTTCCTTTTTGCTTTACTTAGTCACACTATTTTGTCTAATACTCATGTCTAGGAAGAGCAGTAGAAAATGAGAACAGTAAATACAGCAGAACCAAAATGCAGCTGTTCCTTAGCATTGTTTGCATTCACAAAGATTTCCTCATTAATGTAATAGGAAGGAAAATAACCCAACAATCTCTTCAATTCAAGCATCTAAATAGGGTTTATACAGGCAGGGGATTTGGTAGGCTCTGATTGTGATTATAAAGGTCCATTAAGAGAAACAATGAAATATAAATGTGCAGAATGAAAGAATCTGGGGAGAAGATCTCCTGATAGATCCTTTGTCACAAACTTGGCCTGTGGTTTTTCAGTTTGAACTATTATCTGTTTTCTTCAGAGTTCTCATCTTCAGATTTGGTATTCTGTCATTTGGTTTGGACTGGCTAAGGCTCCTGTCACTATCTCTTTACAACTCTTCATTTGCTCAGTTAAAACTCCCTTGAGTAGACTTAAGTAGAGCTGATCAGAAAATGTTTCCTTGAGCCAAAAATGTTGACTTTTGTCCAAAAAAAGTCAGGGGGAGAGCACTACTGAAACACACACAGTGGGCCTGATTCTGTTGTCCTGTGCCTTGTGTAATCACTTTCATCTTTACAAAGTGGGTATAAAACATTCTTATCAGCCAGCATTTTACACTCTTTGCACAGGAGTTTAATTGCCCTTCAAAAGGAGTAGGATAGTGGAAAAGCCCAAGCATATTTGTTTTAGTTAATCTTCCTGTTACGCCCTCCAGCACTTGACATATTGGTCAGCTGTAACATTCTCAATATCTGTTAAGTACTTAGGGGGAATAATATTTAACAGCTTACTCCAGGTTAACCTTTGTTTTGGGAAGATTTTATATATTAAATGGCAAAATATCTTCATTAATGAATGGCTGAGGTTGCCTGGTGATAGCTTGTGCCCTTCCAGAAATGTCAAGTTCCATGAAACTCAGACTTTCAAAAACCAGGAAATAAAAGTCTGTTCAGGACAGCTGCACCTGTATTTTCCTCCACCATCCCTCAAGAGCACCCACCTAGGCTCTCTGCTCCTCAGCTATCGCCTCTTGAGCAGAGACCTGCATCTCTCACCTTCCTGCGCAGGGTGTTGAGAGGCTGTACAGTTGCTGGCCTAAAGAGGCCAGCATCTACACTTTGCTGTGTCTCCAGAGGTTATGAATAGCATAATTGCTACAGTTTACAAGTTACCACACAGCTCTTTATAAGCAAGCCCATTTATTTTTAAAGGTGAAAACCATTGCAGAGAAAACATTAGAAACAATAAAGCTTTTGAGCACGCATATAGGGTCTTTATCAAAAGTTACCCCAATTCCAACCTTGGACTCCAGTAGGTGTCAGTCCTTCAAAACCCACAACTGGGCTTTCCCTGTGGTTACAAGTTCATAACTCTCTCAGATTTAGAACCAGAACAACCAGGAAATGTTCAGTTTTTCCTTTACACAGCTTGAGTCTTTGATTCTGGCCTCATGTAACAGGTGATCAGCAGACAAAGGCCCATACTCAGGGGTGTGCCTTCAAATGGCTGGATTTTTGCATAATCAGAAGTGGAGAATTCGCATTCAACTCCCACTAGATATTCGTCAGGAAAATCACTTAACACTTTTTGTTCCAAAAGTCCATTCTTGTCTTGAACATTGTTCAATATAGTCCTTTAAACCCCCAGGTCTCTCATCTATCACATCTCCCCCTTGAGAGGTTACATACAATCATTGCCCACAATAATATATAAACCATTCATGTAATAAAATGGACCCACAAAATGCTTAAACTTAATTCAGTAAGGTCTCCGAAGGATATGGCAGGAAATTGCCATATGTCACAAAAGTTAACGTTGTGTTGGCAATTACTTTTGCCAAATCCAGAGAGGAAGAGTTAGAGTCACTGGGAAGTATCTGCATTCATTGCATTATGGGTAGCTGTAGCTGTGTTGAGTGATGGAGGAATAAATTGGAGCAGCTTGGAAGAACTGATAGTTATATGAGAAGATCTGGGTTGGAGCCTCCCCTCCCCCCACCTCTACCATGTGCGTTATCAACAGGAAGAACACTTGAGGATCCAGTGTGCATCATTTCAGTACAATGTTGTATAGGCTGTATCGATAGTAGGGCACTGGTGTTTTCTGCCTATGGGTATGGTCAGTATTGAGATGCAGTTAGAGCAATCTGGATTTAATGATGGGTAAGAGGAAGGTTAGGTTTACGTGGTATCCTTTGTGTAAGTGTGAAGAGGTTGTTAAAATTGATAAGTGTGCTGTTCTTTCAGAGGAGTAGGCTCAGTGTTTGAGTGTAGGACAAGTGCAGATATTGTTATGTAACTAGGATGTGGGCAGTCATGCCTCATGGTCAGTCATTAGCCTCGTGCCAGAACCAAGGATCAGAATAAGTTTACCTGAAATGAGGTAAGACAGGAGCAGGGGCCAGGCCAGGCCTGAGAAGGCAGAAGTGCTATCATAGCTATGGGCAAATACTTTGAGCAGATGGTAAGCTGCTGGGCTTGAAAGCCAGTTTGCTGCCTCTTCCAACTAATCAGATAGCCTATTATAGGCCAGCTATGCACATTAGGTTGCCTTGAGCCTGGCTTTGCTGCAGGCCCTGATTCCTGACAGGTAGCACCTGTCCACTACAATGTGAATGTGTGTTATGGGAGTTGTGGGACACTGTTCAAAGAGGGCAAAGTTAATGTTGTGTGGACATTTACCTTAACTCTATCTCCTGGCTTTCAGGAGTTTGAGACTTGCTGAACTCAACAATCTGGAAGGGCATAAGCTATTACTGGGCAATCTTAGCTCTGTGTTAATGAAGTTTTTTGCTATTTAATTTCCTAGTTCTTTAAGCAGAAAGGAAATGTTGGTTAGAGCTTGTTGCAGTTCTTGCCTAGGTTTGAAGTTGATATGCTACTGTGGCTAGGCAATGATCAAAGATCAAGCTTTTATATAGTGCTTTTCATTGGTATGTTTCGAAGTTACATCATTATTCCCCCTTTTACAGATGAGAAAATGAGGCACAGAGAGGTGAAGTGACTTGGCCAAGGTCACCCAGCAGGCCAGTGGCAGAGCTAGGAATAGTCCCAGTCCAGTGGTGTTTACACAAGGCCACATGGCTGCTATGTGCTACTCCAACCTCTTGTACATAGTGTTATAGTAAAACGTTTGCAATGTACAGTTGCTAACAGAGCCAATGAGAGAAACCTCATCCATAATCTATGTCCCAAAACATTAGGCCTTTAAAAAAAATTACCTAGTTGTTACAGTAACTTTTTAAGCATATAAGAAAAGAGGTATGTGTAGAGTAACTCCTCACTTGAGGTCAGCCCGGTTAACATTGTTTCGTTGCTATGTTGCTGATCAATTAGAGAACATGCTCGTCTAAAGTTGTACAATGCTCCCTTATAACACTGTTAGGCAGATGCCTGCTTTGTCCACTGCTTGCAAAAAGAGCAGCCCATTGGAGCTAGCTGGTGGGGGTTTGGAATCAGGGTGGACTGGCAGCCCCCACCAGCTCCCTGCTCCCCTACGTTCTCTGCGTGGAAGCCGCTCAGCAAGCTATCAAGTGCCAGCAGTTCAACTGTCTCTCCCCTTACTGCGATGTGCTGCTCCTGCCCTGTGCCTTAGAGCTGCTCCTGGCAGCCTTCTGCTTGCTGTGCAGGGGGAAGGAGGAGGGGGGGCTAATGTCAGGGTGTCCCCCTCCTCCCGCTCCTGCCCCCTGCTTGCCCCATCTCCATAGAGCAGGGGAGGCAACAGGGCTCAGGACAGAGGAAGCTTGCTCGCAGCAGCTGCTGTCTCAACTTGCTGATCTACTTAAAAAGGCAATGTACTTAAAGTGGGGTTAGCGTACTTAAAGGGGTAATGCGCATCTCTTTCTCTCTCATACATACAGAGGTGTGTCTCTGTCTGCCATGCTGTCTTCCCTCCCTCCATTTGTGCTGCCTTGTAAAGTGTGAGGCTACATTAACAACGTGTTAACCTTTTAGAGCTCAGCCAATTGCTAGTTCATCATTTAGCAGTGAGGCATTCCCTGGGAAATATCCTACCCTCTGACTTCTCCACCTCAACCACGCTTCACAATCATCATTGCTGTGTACAGTATTAAATTGTTTGTTTAAAACTTATACTGTGTGTGTGTGTGTGTGTGTGTGTGTGTGTGTGTATATATATATATATATATTCTTTTGTCTGGTGAAAATTTTTCCCCTAGAACCTAACTCTTCACCATTTACATTAATGCTTATGCGGAAATTGCATTTGCTTAACATTATTTCACTTAAAGTGGCATTTTTCAGCAACATAACTACAATGTTAAGCAAGAAGTTACTGTATGTCTCTCCTTCCCACCGCATCCCACCATTCCCTGTGATAAGCACTCCTTCCCCACAAAAAAAACCAAACGAATATGGATAGAGAGATTTTTAGCAATATGGCTCAAAATCTTTTCCAAATTTCTTCCTAAAGTGAAATTTAAGCTGATATTCTCTAGGTGGGTCAGGTTCAAAATAGCACTCTTTGTCCACTTGAGCTATCCAGTTAGCCTCCCAATTTTCATGTTAGCAGTTCTGTTAACTCCTCTATCTGCACATACTCAGTGTACTCGATTAGGAGTGAGAAGCACATGAGGCTTTCAGTGAGCCTAACAGAAGCAAAAATCTTCAAATATTTGATTTTTCCAAAAGAGTTGGTTGTTGCCATGCACTCTGTTTGCTACCTTCGTGTATTGGAGATCCTGTGCAATGATCTGAGACCTAGGTTGATCTCCATCTGTGAACAAAAGAGGGTTGCCAGAATCTCTCAACTTCAAGAAAAGCTGTTTTTGGAAGGGTGCTTTACCTCAGGAACCCTTTGGCTCCAAATTAAGATAACTAAAGAAACTTGCAGCACCATGAGGCATACCAAATTTCAATGCAGTGCAAGTAACCATGTAGATTTTAGAGCATGTAGAGTCTAGCTTTCAATAGAAAGCTGATCTTAATTATAGCAGAGCTGTTGCTCTGCTATAATATTTTGTTTTCTAACTTTACATAAACAGTCCTTCTATAGCAAGAGTTGTTTCAGATCCTTGGCCTCTTCATTGAGATTGATAATTAGTGCCAAGTGTGGTGGTGTCTTTTATTAGTGGGCCCTGCCAACTGATCATTCAGCTGAGACCACCCATTGGTCTCAAGCACAAAATGATATTACCATTTGTTCACTACTTGTCTGGGATGGATTCAGACCAGTGACTTCTAAGTAAAAGGCTCTGTTTTCTCTTCTAATAACTAGTAATAACTTTTGTTTCCATAATTCCTTCCATTTTAAACTCATAAAGCTTTAGTCTCCCGTATGTGAGTCATGTCTTACTTTGAATTCACTATATTACATATTCTCAAGATACATTGAAAAACTAGAACAAATAACTTATTGCTAGCATGAAATATTGAGTTAAAGCCACATGCTGGGTTTAGTTAGTTACAAGCTTATACATTCTTTAATCTTTTTCTATCGGTGATTACTTTTTTTAAATACAAGTGTATTCATTTTCAGTGAGCCTGAAAAAATCAATTTCTATGTTGTGTTGCCCTTTGAAAGTCTTAACCAGTGCTGCTGATTCATAGCATATTTACCACACTTTCTACAGGTTCAATTAACTCAATTTAAAACAGAATTTCCAAAGGCAATGTTATCTTGTAAGGCACTATAAATGTCAGTAAAAATGTACTATCTCCCTAGAGTTAAATGCTAAGAGAGCAGATGGGTTCTACCTACATCACTTCACATACTCAGTGCCATATTGGACAGAAGACTAAAAAATATGCTTTTAATGCCTAAGTATCTTCTGAAAGAGGCACTAGTAATTATAAACAGATTCTAGCAGAAGTCTGAAGGAAGATTATTCTCTCTGGGTGACAGGAATCAGGGCCTGCAGCAGACTCAATCTCTAGGTAACCTAATGTCTGTAGCTGGCTTGTAGTAGGCTGCCTGATAGGAGGATCAACAGACTAGCTTTTAAACCCAGCAGGTCAGTGGCTAAATGCTTAACACTTAATGCTTAAGGAGTACAGCCAAGCCTATTTTTAATAGTGGTTCTTGCTATTACAGCTTCAGTAACTTTGGTTATTTCTATACGCATGCTTAGCAAATAGATAATATATTTTAATTTTTACCCAAAACAAACACTCTCCAAGATCAAACAATAGAACTTAAAACAAACAAGCAATGTTAATGAACTTCAACAAGTTCAACAAGGTTACCTATGGAGGTGATGGAATCTTTAGAGGTTTTTAAGGCCCAGCTTAACAAAGCCCTGGCCGGGATGATTTAGTTGGGGCTGGCCCTGTTTTAAGTAGTGGGTGGGACTAGATGACCTCCTGGGGTCTCTTGCAATTTTATTCTTCTATGATTCTAAGGTTATATTGCACTAAACATATTAGAAAAGGATAAATAACTTTAGGTTCATCTGACAGCCTCTGTCAGTTTTTCTCCCCCCCTCCCCCTCCAGTGGTACAGACTAGGGTTGGCACAAATAACTTATTTACTGAGAGCAATTTTTAAAGGTGCTCAGTGTTGACCTAACTCTGTTCCCATTTAAAGTCGGTGGGAACTTTATCATTGAATTTATTGGTAGTGAAGTCAGACAAAAGCTGAGTCCTTTGAAAATCTTAACCATGAGTGAATTGTAACCTCCTTGAATTTGTTCGTTATTCAAAGTTATTTCTGGACTTATTTCTATGAATAATGTCCTGCATTGACTGGTCTGGGTAGAGATGGAAAATATCATTTCCATCTTTAACTTCTAGGATGTTCATCACTTTTCCATTTGTTTTTCATGTCTAACTTCTGTGATTCATAAGCTCAGCACTGTTTCTGAAATTCTGCATGCATATACTAACCCAAATCCTTTTTGGTTCGCTCATCGCTTGGCAACATCCATTTGTACTTAAATCAAAGTAGTGACTTAAAAGTGAAAAGCTGCATTCCATTATAAGCCCCTGATCACTCT
Organism: Chelonoidis abingdonii; assembly: GCF_003597395.2. NCBI lineage: Eukaryota > Metazoa > Chordata > Testudines > Testudinidae > Chelonoidis > Chelonoidis abingdonii. The sequence continues at coordinate 64,116,408 of NC_133773.1, forward strand.
GACTCATATGCTAAATGATTGATATTAAAAATATTTAATACTAGAACTAGATAACTTGTGAAACCTGTCAGAGTTGATCAGTAATGAGTAATTAGGATCATGCTCTTGATTTTGTAAGTGTAGTGGAGTGGACCACTGCTCCGGCCCTGGAGGGGTTGAAACAGCCCTGGATAAGGGCTGGGGCTGGAGAAAGCAACCTTTTAGGCTGGGCTGATTGGAGGAAGTGGCAGCAGCTGGGGCCATGCCCCAAACTGAGCAACAGGCCCTTATATAAGGCAGAGAAGCCAAGAGCATAATGAGTCTCTCTCTTGCTAGCTATAGAGAGAGATAGACCTGGCTGCAGGGAGCTAGAGACTGGGTGCCTAAGTGGAGCAGGGCTGGGGAAGGCAGAGGAGCTGGGGAGCTCCTACCTGGAGCCCAGGCTGCAACCTAGCTTTAGGCCAAGAGGTGCTGGGGGTTGCAGGAGGCAATCCAGGGGTAGGCAAAGGGCAGCAGGTCCAAACCCTCCTTGTCAGTGATGAGGTGGCTGATACTGCAGTTTGCCCCAGGGCGTGGGGCTAGACAATGACTGGCAGTAGCCATACACTGAGGCAAGGTGGGAATAGAGGGTGGGGGTTCCCTAGGGAAGGGAGACCCTGAGAACAAGGGGTCACTGCCAGGGGGCAGCACGCTATGTAAAAGGGCACTGGGTCCAGGAAGGGACATGGGGCCAGTAGCTGGAAAGGTAGATCATCAGCCTGCAGAGGGCATTCTGGACACTGGACTGAGCTAATTCCTGAGGATGACCAGTAGGAGGTGCCGCAGGGGAGGCTGCCTGGTTACAGTAAGGCTTTTGACACAATCCTACATGACATTCTCATGAGCAAAATAGGGAAATGATGTCTGGATGAAATTTCTATATGTCAAGCTCAAAAGAGGTTGAAAAACCATATTCAGAGTAGTTACCAAGGATTTTCTTTGAAACTGGAAGGGCATATCTAGTGGGGTCCAATGGGGGCCAGTCCTGGGTCTGGTACTAGTCAATATTTTCATTAATGAGTTGGTTAATAGAGTGGAAAGAGTGCTTAAAAATTTGTGGATGAGAGCAAGTTGTGGGGAGAGGGAGACAGGGGTTGCAAGCACTTTGTAAGACAGAATGAGAATTCAAAACTATATTAAAAAATCAGAGAATTGGTCTGCAGTCAACAGGATGAAATTCAATAAAGGCACATACTAACTACTATACTTAAGAAGGAAAAATCAATGCATAACTACAAAATGGGGAATAACTGGCTAGGCAGTGGTACTCCTGAAAAGGTTCTGGGGATTATAGTATTACAAATTGAATATGAGTCAACAATGTCATGCAGTTGTGAAAAAGGCTAGTATGACTCTGGGGTGTATGAACAGGAGTTTTGTATGTAAGAAACAGGAGGTAATTGTCCTGCTCTACTTGACACAGGTGAGGTCTCAGCTGGAGTACCGTGTCCAGTTCTGAATGCCATACTTTACTAAAGATGGGGGAAAACTGGAAAGGGTCCACAGGAGAGCAACAAAATGATAGAAGTGTTAGAAAATCTGACCAATGAAAAATTAAACTGGGTATGTTTAGACTTGAGAAAAGAATACTGATAGGGATGGGGGGACCTGATAAGTCTTTCAATATGTTAAGCTTTTATACATAGGGCAGTGATAACTTGTTCTCCATGCCCACTGAAAGTAGGGCAAGAAGTAATGGGTGTAATATGCAGTAAGGGAGATTTAGGTTAGATATTAGAAAAAGCTTTCAAACTGTAAGGCTAATTAAGTTCTGAAATAGGCTTCTAAGGGAGGTTGTGGAATCCTCATCACTGGAAGTTTTTAAGAACAGGTGTGACAGGGATGGTCTAGATTTACTTGGTGCTTCCCCAGTGCAGAGGGTTGGACTTGGTGACCTCTCTAGGTCCCTTCCAGTCCTACATTTCTATGATTATGAGAGAAATACCAGCAGCTCCAGAAATACCTTTTTATTGAGTAAATAAAAACATTCAAGGTAGATGCTCTGTTTCTCCTGAGGCTTGTTAAACATCAACTACTAGCTTCCACTTAATGCTTCTGTAACCACTACTGTCCAATACATACAGAAAGTGCAGTCATCAGTGAGGAATGAATTTGGAACTTTCAGGTCCAAAATTATCAATCAGACCAAACCTACCTAATTTCCTCCTTTTACAGGGTTACTGGCCTATTGCCTGGCCGTCAGCTGTAAATCTGAAGTATCTTGATTTTTAATAAAGCTTTGACACAGTCTGAAATGACACTCATAAGCAAACTAGAGAAATATGGTCTAGATTAAATTAGTATAAAGTGGGTGCAAAACAGGTTGAAAGACTGTATTCAAAGAATAGTTATCAATGGTTTGCTGTGAAGTGGGATCCCCCAGAGGTTCTGATACTAATCAATATTTTTATTAATGACTTGGATAACAGAGTGGAATGTGCTCTTATAAAATTTGCAGGTGACAGAAAATTGTGAGGAGTTGCAAGCACTTTGGAGGACAGGCTCAGAATTCAAAATGACTTTGACAAATTGGAGATTTGGTCTGAAATCAGCAAGGTGAAATTCAGTGAAGACAAGTGCCAAAACACTTGACAAGGAAAAATCAAATGCACAATTACGTAATGGGGAATAACTGGCTAGGTAGTAGTACTGCTGAAAAGAATCTAGGGGTAATGGTAGATCACAAATTGAATACAAGTCAACAAAGTCATGCAGTTGTGAAAATGGCTAATGTCATTCTGGGCTGTATTAACAAGAGTGTTGTATGTAAGAAATAGGAAGTAATTGTTCTGCTGTACTAAACACTTAGCTGAAAGTCTCAGCTGAAGTACTATGTCCTGTGGACAAACTGGAGAAAGTCCAGAGGAAAGCAACAGAATAAAAGGTTTAGAAAACCTGATCTAGGAGGACAAGTTTAAAAAAACTGGGCATGTTTAGTCTTGACAGAACAGAAAATATAGGGGGAGACACAGGTGTTGAGGATGATTATAAAGAAGACAGTGATGAATTGTTCTCCATGTCCACTGCAAGTAGAATAGGAAGTAATTAGTTTAATTCAGGTCAATATTAAGAAAAGCTTTCTAGCTGTATGGATAATTAAGTACTGGAATAGGATACCAAGGAGGTTGTGAAATCCCTGTTGGGGAATTAGGGGGTAGGTTCCCTAGGTGTACTAAGGAAGAGTTGGTTCCCTGTACATACAACATGGAAAAGAATCAGACTAGCTAGGAAAAAGAGAGCTCATTCAGACATCCATGTCATTGATCCCAGTTTGCTTTTCCCTAGTCTTGTACTAAAGATCTTCTTGACACTCTAATAAAATAAGTTTATATAGTCTATTTTCAGGTTAATATTTTAATTTTAACTGTTAGAATAAAGAAAAGGCTATGCCGTTGTTTCTGTCAATTTTACAGATAACACTGTCACACTGACTAATGCTGCCTCCAAAGGTCAAACCCCCCCCCCCCGCTGTGCTAAGTATAGCCACAAGCCCTAGACTGAAAAGGTGTTCCAAAATGCTAATGACATCCATTAGATGAAGATCAATTTTTAAGACCTGGCACTGAAAGTGTCCAGATACAAGGAGTTACATTTTCTGTGTCATTGATGAATCGTGAGTTATTGGCCACAGAGTGGAAAAAAATGATTACCAAGGAATCTGTGACTAGGTGTTTCTCTTTCCCATAGTGCTTGTGGTGATTCACCATATCCTCTGCTTTAATAAGTTTTCCTTACCCTAAGGTTCATGTATCTGCCTGGCTATTAAAATATATTTTTTCTTTATTTTTGTCCTGGAAAATAAATATTGAGTGAGCTTGCTTGTGCAAAAGGACAATGAGCTAGACTTAAACCTGGGAATAGTTCAGTACCACTTCTAGGAAGATTTTTTTAAAGGTTGTTCTAGGTTTTTTTCTATCAAAGGAAGTAAAATCCATGGCAGATTTCCCAGATATGAGCATCAGGTTTTGTTTCATTTTCCCAATTTAGAGTTGGATTGTTCTTATAGAGCCATAACTGAAAATAAATTTGGTGTTTATAGTGATACGGTTTTAAGTTCATAGATCTTTATATGTGAAGAGATTATTGCAAACTTGTTCCTTAATAAATTGTTTACACTTATCTTATGTTAATAATAAAGTCACACTAGTTTGTTGGTATAACAATTTTGTATGGAGGATTGAGAGTCTTCAGACTGAGGTTTGGTATAGGTTATGAAAAATAATATATTGATAGTTAGTACTACAAAAGGATGTTTTGCTTTGCCAAAAAAGTCTTATTAAGAATACATTACCTTTTTCCCATAGAAAAGTTTGTAGTATAGAATTTAAAAACCAACTTCATAATTCTATAGTATGGTATAGAAGTCTTTCTATATTCTAAATATATCTATATGAATTATGTAATTTTCCATTAACTTCTGATTTTTTTTAGTTACGGTTTTAGAGGAATTTCTACAGAATATTATTGGTTAAAATTATGCAGGTATCTTCCATATGGGGAGAGAGACACTTTCTATAATCTTTTTAAAAAATCCTATATGTATGATGTTACCCTTTATTTATATATGAATTTTCCTTTGTCTTCTAAATATTATGGACGTTTTTAGTGAAATTTCTATAGAATCTCATTAATTTCATCCATATTAAATTTCCTTGGCAAATATTCTACACTAATCAAGGAAATGTGAACTTAAATATTTTCAACTGAGCCGAGGCTTCAGATTCCATATGTATGGGTGCACTTTGTGCCTGTAAACCTTGAGGTACAACACAGAATTTCCCCCTATGTGTCTAATTATGTAATCAAGATAGAATACTGAGGCTACATAAAGTTCAGTCAAAACAAAATGTTTCGTTTTGTGTCAGAATGATTTTTGGGAGACTTCCTGGAACTTCCAGAGAACCAAAATAATCAGTTATTTGCATAGCTCTAATTAGGACAGTCAGCTTGGAGATATGAATCTATAAGATTTGTTCTTTGACATTTCAAATAAATAACTAAACCCCACCCAACCCCCTTAGCTCCCTTCACATAACCATGTGGATTTACTGAAGAAGTTGCTTTTTATCAGCAAACAGTATAACTTATGAGCAGAGTGGTTACTATAGAAACTACTCTTTTTTGCTTAATAGCTGAGAGTGAATGATTGCCTAGATATTTACAGTAATTTGCGGAGGGCTCCAAAACATCAGTAATGCTCTATGCACTTTTCTTTAGTGACTTTTTTTCCCCAAAGACTTTAAATCTAAATTATTTTATAGATATGAGCTAGTAACAACTATTTTGTAATTTTGCATCAAGGTTTCTACATAAGACAAAACTGCTCCTATACAGGGTAAAAGGGGTATAACTGAAGACGTGTATTTTAAAAGGAAAACATCAGGAAGATGGAAGGCCTCTTGTTGTTCTGCTGTGACTTTTAGGTCACATTAATTCAGGTCTCCTAATATTTCGCTTCTTGACTCTGCAACACACTTCCCTGCTAAGTCCCTTCTTAAAACACACTTTTTCCACAAACCCTATAAACCCTGGTCCTGTCTCTGAGATATGCACTAAAAAATCTGGAACTAAGAAGACAAACGTTGTTCAGAACTTCAATCACTTGTACTTTTATTCAAGGCTTTGGAGCCGTGCTCCAGCTCCAGGCAAAAACCTGCAGCTCCACTGCTCCAGAGATGCTCTGGGCTACGCTCCAAAGCCCTGTTTTTATTATCCCATCCTTTGTCTGATCATTATCTATTTAAACTGCAGAGCCTTGTTTTCTCATGTAATATGCCTAGCACAATTTGGGTGACGATTAAAAAGTATTGCCAGAGGTGGTATCTTTCAGACTGAATCTAATGCAAGAATCAGTCATCTCTTTCTTCTGGTAATCTTCTAAGTAGAAGTTTGATGATCATATGGAAGTTTTCCTTGCAAAGCACAAATGATAATTACAAAGATATCCTCAGTAGCATGGGGCAGATTCCCCAGCTGGTATAAATTGTCAGCTCTATTGACTTAAATGGAGGTATGACAATTTACACTAGCCGAGGCTCTAGCCCCAGTGGCTTTACTTTCCAGGGCTGTGCATTACTCAGTTCATGTTTGTCAGACCTTTGTATTCAGGGGAGCAGGGGTATAAGAAATCTTTTTGTTATACCAATAAAAACTAGCAGGATCTTAAAGGGGACAAGACATCTTTTATTTTATTATGGTATTTACAATAAATGTGACAAATAACAGCAAACAATGTTTGGTTACTTATTCCTATGATTATATATATCCATTCACACAATCATTCATACAAGTTCTGTGTAGATATTATAGTTACCAGCCTAAAGTTGCTTGTGACAGAATATTGACCAGGTACTCTGTACACAAGAGTGGAGCCGAGTCCGGGTCAGGTGCACCTGATGCTCCTGGAGGCTGGCAGCAGAACCATAGACTCAAAGTCCTCAGTCTTCAGAGTCCAGCTTTATAGGGATTTTTCCCTATGTTAGTTCATGGGAGTTGCTTCATTCTGCTGTTGTTAAATTAATCAGCAGGTGGCTGGCTCCATGTTGGCAGCAGAATGTTACCCAAAGTCTCTTATCTCACCCTTCTTTTTTACAGGCTTTTAGTTTGGATTCAAAGTCTATAGGTCTTGCTGTGTCACGCTGCCTTTGGGTTTGGATTGATCACCCGTCAATTGCAGGTGTGACTTTCAGCCTTGAACCTGGCTTTGATCTTCCTTCTGTTGTTCTTTTGTCCTTTTCTTTTTAGGGTGGATGCTTTTTACTTTGTTTCACTGTTGTCTAGGTCTTCAGCCGTTGGTAGTTGAACTTCACCTCATCAGGACAGGCTGGGGCTGGAGGTTGATTTTATCATCCATACATGCCTCATTCACACATCTAAACTAACTAATAAGATTACAGCAGGGTTTGCAAAAATGAAGGTTGGAGGAAGCTTTTACAAAATGGAGTGAGCGTTTTAAAATGGGGTTTGAATTACAATATGGCAAACAGTGAACAGAAGTTACAATGTAGGCAAGTGTAGTGAATGGTGAACAGAAGTTACATTAATAAAGTGAATAATTAAAAACAATTTCATTTATCAGTTCTACATTTTCCACCCACCATGCAAGTGTCAAGCACATTTGGAGTCCTGTACTAATGGGAATGCAAAGAGTCATGCACTGCCATAATTTTAATGGAGGCCGGGGAGGCTTCCTAAAAACACTTGCTTCTCAGTTAACAATACATATAACATTTCCTAGGTAACATACTCTTCTTCCACGATGATTAAAAAAAAAAAATAACTAAAAGAAGTCAGCCTGTTTTGTGTTTTTTGTTTAAGTGCCTTTAGTTTCCAACAGTTTGTCGTCATCGTTTTAGTCTTCATTGTTTTCTTTTATTTTAGTACTTAATGGTGGAAATTGGTACAGATTGGACAGGAGACCAGGGCTGCAGAATTATATACAAACTCTCTCCATTTTTTTTTTTTTATGAATTGCTTTTATGGAGTGCTCAGTCATCCTTATCACCACCAAGATATCTAACCAAAGAGGTGCCGTTCACTGAAAATATTTTTAGAAGGCAGACAGAATGGGGTCAGTTTCCTATGCCAAGGAAAAGGAAGAAATGGATCAGGTGTGAGATACTATTTTTAAATAGGGCACATTATTTGCACATTTTTCAAGTTTAAAATGAAGCTTTTATAGAAATGCCTTTTCCCCTTGTATGAGGTTTTACCTTATTTATATTACCTTAAAACTATTATTTCTGAGTAAGGTTCCCATAAGATGACAGAAAGTAGGCCTGATCAGTATTCCATTTTAACTTACTTGCAAAAATGTTATTGACTTCAAAGAAAGTAGGCTTAGGTCTAATTGCAAAGAAAGTTATTTAGCTTAAGTCTTTTAGGGCCTCATCCTGCTCCCCTTGAAGTCAATGGCAAAACTCTTACTGACCAAGATCAACTCCTTATATTTTTGGTTGTATTGATCTGTTCTTTTTTAAATACAAAATTATTCTGGCTTAGTCCTATGAACACCTTATAAAATAGCATTTTACACAAAAAAGGTGGCCTTTTCCTCAGTGCATGAAATATAACTACTACGAGTAATGTTAAATGTCTCAAATTATTCAGCATAAACTCTTTATCAAATAACACTGTAAATTGCAATTAAAAATCAAGACTATGGAGGAACTGTTTATTAATAGACTCAAGATTAGATCAATAGAGGGGCCTAGAAAATCAAGCCTGAGCCATTGTGTGACTTAGATTTTGAATGGTAGCATTCAAACTATGGAATGACACTGGTAACACACAAAGCTTTGCTGGAGACCTTTCTTTATGTTAGCTTTTCAAATAGCTGATGTCTGAACAGAGGATCTGTGTTGAGGGATGACTCAGAGATGACAGTGGAGCAAGAACAGAGCCGTGTTATTAGCAAAAATAGTTTCTCTCAACTAATAACATATAAAATACAATGCACAAGGTAATGCATGGCATTGTGATAGTGGGTATGGTATTCTCAGCTCACAGAGACCATTCTGCTATAAAAAAGAAAATAAATAGACTTAGTGATCTTTCAGTCAAGTCCACAGTATAAGTAAGAGACTCAGTGCCACAATAGACATTAAAGGAAGCTTCATGGGTATGATAAAGCTACCAAAAGACATTATTCATTGATTCGGCACATTTAGGTGTATCAAACCCATTAAAGAACCCATTGTAATTCACTGTAGAATGGGACATTTATTAAGCTGAGGTATCAAATTTCAGAAAGGTACTTTGGCATGAAAAGGAAAACAATTATTTTTTCTTCCACTCCCACAACTTCTCACATCCAGAGCTGCACAGACACACTTGAATGAAGGTGACCAGTCCAGTATAATGTTCTGTGAAATTGCACACCCACTCAGAATTGACAACAAATATTGCCTGAGGTAAAGCTAATGTTGAACTGTAAAGCTGCGAGAGATTGTAAAACAGAACTTATATGGAAGTTTGCCTAAAAACAAAAAAGATCAAGAATCCAAGAGCTTAACTAAAAGTTATTCTCAATTACAATGAAATATGCTCACTTCCAAATAAAACCTTATCTGTCATTTTTGATTAAAAAAACAAACGAAAAAAACCCTCCTTTGGCTATTTGATCAAAAGTGATTAATAACAGGCTGATCCATATTTATTTTCTCTCGGGGATTTCCATTCCAAGTGCTGTCAAGTTAATAAATTCCTATTAAATGGAATTCAGTCTACTAAACTAGGCAATCAGAAATATGCTGGCATTAGTAGTTGTTCTACGGATTGTTCATCTTCTAAAAGAATTTAGAGCAGGGGACCAGACCACAGGCCAAATCAAGACCACCAAACACTTTTTGAACGGACTCTAAAATCTTTTCATTTACTTATTATCATTATTGTTTTTATTATTATATTCTCTAGAGTCTGGACCTTGACTATACCACCCTCCTAGTGAAAGTTTTTCCTAATAACCAGCCTAAACCTCTCCCACTGCAACTTGAAATCATTAATCCTTGTTCTGTCATCTGGAGAACAGTCTAGATCCATTGTCTTTGGAACCCCTTTTCAGGTAGTTGAAAGCAGCTATCAAATCTCCCCTCGTTCTTCTCTTCCGCAGACTAAACAATCCCAGTTCCCTCAGCCTCTCGTCATAAATCATGTGCTCCAGCCCCTTAATCAATTTTGTTGCCCTCCGCTGGACTATCTCTGGTTTAGAGTCTGCAGGAGAAATCTTAGTTCCACTGAAGTCAATGGGAGTTTCAGTGAGCACAGATTTTACCCAAAGTGTTCAGGGCAAAGTGAGAATAGAGTCAGTAAGCTGACATTCTCCAGGGCATATTTCCATCCAACCCTGTTGCTATCCAACTGGGCATTAATGGTGTTCCTGGCATCACTAAATCAGAGCAATATTCATTAGCTTACCCAGCTACCAGCTACTTATAAAAATATTAAATGTAATGTCTTCAAGTACTTTTTCCAGATTTACTGCTTATACTGTGCTTAGATGTCACTTGTCTATGGGCCAGATTTTAAAGTTATTTAGAGTCCTACAGATGTAGAAGTTGCTTTTGAAAAGCCCACTATGTGCCTATCTGCATCTTTAGTCACCTAAATATCTTCGAAAATCTGATTCTGTGGGTCTAGATAAGAAGTTTCTGTGGGGATATCACAATGTGGCTCTGGGTCTAGTTGGCCCCTGAGCTTTGTAGAGGGCTTTTCATTTATTCTTTGAAATGCCTGTGAACATCTCAATGCAGTTAAAAATGCAGTTTTCTATTAACTTTGAAAAAAATGTGGGGAGTTGGTCTGGTTAGATAATGGAATACATTGCTAAGGGTGCTCATTGGTGCACCATTGCTAGAAGTATTCAGGAATAGACTAGACAAAAGGTATAGAGGGATTTAATGTAAGGACATTTCTGTGTTAGTTATGGGAAAGATGTTCCAGCAGCTCTTTCAAGCCCTTGTTTCTAATGCACCATTCAGATGCTGTTTACAGTAAGTCATTTAACCATTTTCCTGTTTGAAACCTGAACATTCTTTCTTAAGGGACAGCTTGTGATACCCTTGGCTACAGTGGGCCTACTTGTGGAGTAAGGTGCTACCTGCGTGAGTAAGGGAATCAAAATCTGCCCCATGTCAATTATTTTGTGTATAATTAATCGTTCTTTTCAGTTCTTAAGCATATGATGTTCAGTGGAGGACCATTAATATGGCTTTATAAGGCTTCCACGTAGTGTTTGCAATCCAACGGCACTGAAAATATAATGAAAGCCTTTATGATGAGAGTGTTAGAGTATCTAATCTCCCACAGATGGAGCATTTCTGTACATGGAAATGGGCTCAAGGAGGAAAACTGTATTTCTGACCCAGCTAATCTCACTGAAAAATAGAGATGCTCTTCATGATAGTTGAACAGATGCTTCAGTTTAAATACTTCTACAGTGATATAAGTTTTTTTGTTTTCTTGATTGTGAAAGATGCAGGGCGAATAGCAGGATTCAGAAAAAAAGTTGCATGACACTATAACACTACTAAACATAGTAACATTTTTGTGATGTGAAAAAATCTTTTTTTTTTAATTGGCAAGTGAAAGCCAATTCTGTGAAAACCAATCAGCATTCTCACTTTAGCTACTGTTTCTCTTAGGGCTGATGTGTGAAGTGATAATACTATCACACACAGTCCTTCCACAGCAGTTTTAGTAACTGGCAAAGACTATACCCTTCTTTGCCTTTAGCTCTAAAATAATGGTCTGAATGTTTCATGCAGGCAATTGCTTAAGTAGTCTGTTTGCAAGCATAATGATGAAATTATATGTGGCAAAGCGAGTCATTTCACTATGAGATTTGTCTTCTGCTGAGAAGGTGGTGAGAGAAGTGGCATTCAAGTGCCTTCTAACAGTCACCTGATAGCTGTTGCCCAAAAGATCAGTAATACCCACATCCTTGTTATAAAATTCTAATTTCAAATGTATGGGATAAAGGGAAAGACAGGAAAATTTATTACTCTTTATAAGGATTTTCAGTCCAACTTTCACTTAAATAACCACAAAAGAAAGTTCAGAGGGTCCCCTATGTCTAGATTTACAGTATTTGCCTGGAAGTCACTTTTTTTTATAGTAAGCCTGAATTCATGCACTATTGCTTCAAAGATCAACCCAAGGAATACATTTAAGGCCAAATTTTCAATATATGGGCCCAGATCCTTAGCTGGTGTAAATCAGGTATAACTCCATTGTGATGGACTTTGTGCATATAAATTCCATCACTTAAGTGTTCAAGTGAGAGCACCCAAGCAAATGCACTCCATGAGTGATTATGGAAATACTGCTGTACCTGCATTAATAAAGATCAGCTACCCTGTTGGAAAATTTGGCCATAAAACTGGAGCATCTGGCCATGAGGAAATAATGTTTTTCAAGAAAGGGATCCAGTGGTCATGTTCTGAAAGTAATTTGGGGGGGGGGGGTGAGAAGTGGAATTGGTGGCATAAAATACATCAGGAAAATGGGACCTTCTTTGATCATAAACTCTTTAGGGCAGAAAATTTTCACATGGTTTGTACAGTCCTAGCACAAATTGGACTGCCAATTCTGATTACATTCTTTAGTATTGCTGTAATAACAAAAATGGGATGTAGCTGATTGCCAATGTTTCCTAAAATATTATACCTCACTGACTTGAATTTGTTTTCAGTGGGACTGTTCATAGGCGGCTAAAGGCACCTGATTCAGTACATTGCAGAACTGGAACCATGATTTGTAGCTTTCTTTGGAGTAAGGTGGGGAATCCAGCTGTGAACCTGGAACCAAAAAGGAAGAAAAAGAGAGTAGGGAGAATCAAGGGGTTAATGTTAGGGGAACGTTTTCCAAGCCCTTCATGTTGCTTTTACTGTGAAACTTCCATTAAAGGAAATGGGAGTCGCATGGCTAACTCCTCACTGCTCCCATTAGCCACTTTAAAAGTTTACCTGTGGGCTTATAGCAAAAAGATAACAGACTGAAGAAACTAGCGGTAGAGCCTTAAATTTGGAGTCGTAACAGTTATGAAAAATATGTCTCGAGTTAAACCTGCTTATCTGCTAGTTGCAATAATTGTTTATATTTCAGCTCTGATAGCTTAATTCTTCTTTCATTCTTCCATCTGGTAAAAGATGTGCACTATTTTATGTTCTTTTTCATAGACAAAGAGCAGTAATGGACTTTCAGTCTGGATAATTTTTATTTTAAAGGGAACAATAAGGAAAGAATAATGTAAAGTCTTAATAAGGAATCACAGTGGATATGAGTCACTCAGGAACAAGAGCCATCTCAAACTCTCAGGCAGTGCCCTACAAACAGGATTCGAGGCTCAATTTTCAGACACTTTGCTCAGCAGGATAATTTGTTTAGATTTTGAAAGTTAAATTACACAGTCCAGAGATGATGGCAGGAATGTGCCATAATCTTTATGAGAATTTCTGAGTTCTGTATTTTGAAATGCAAATTTCCTGCAGACATTCACAAATCCTCCTCTGAAGAGTCTGCTATTATCTAGTCATAGAAGATGGTAATATATAAGTAAAACAGAGCCAAGAACTTTCCATATCAGTGCGTTAGTGCACAAATTGTCAACTTCGGTATATCTGTGCTCAAATTCTGTCTCCTGTCAAAATTCAAAGTGAGTTTGATGGGATCAACCTAGGACTAATGTGTATTAGAAACTACAACACAACTTCTTATGTTTGAAATTTCACTCAAGACTAGAATGGGACAGGTGCTGAAAAATTACTGGTAAATATTTGTTCCCAACATTAAATGTATCCACTTTACCTGTATTCGTGCCTCCTCTCCATTTTCTTTTTGTGAGTGTCCCAGAAAACAAGCTCACTGGCAAAATACACTTTACTTAATACACTTTAAATAAAGTGTATTAAGCAAAGTAAGTAAGATTTACTTAATACACTTTAAGTAAATATTGGAGAATATTTGTTGAAAAGCAAATTTCAAAAGTTGTCTGTTTTCTTGTATGAATATTCTCATTGGCAATATCAAGCTCATCTTGTCAGGGGATGGAAACCTGGACCTATGTGTTGAATCAAGACAGCTCAAGTAGTTTGAACTCATCATATATGGAAATACATTTGACTAAAATTAGCAGTTGTACTGAAATAGCTGTCAGAAACCAAGATATGGAGGGTCAGGCCTAGTGGCTCAAGTAGTGGGAGCCAGGCCAGGAACTGGATCCAAAGGTTGGAGCTGGAATCATGAGTCAAGAGCAGGTGCAGAACAAAGTAAGAGTAGGGCTGGAGCAAAGGCATTTGAATTTGTCACCACTACCAGGCAAGAGAATTCTAAGTCATGAAGTGACACTAGGCAGACTGAGCTGCTGTTTCTCTGGTGAGGCTTATATGCTTGCCCTTAGAGTCACCAGACCAGCTTCTAACTTGTAGATTGGCTGGAACCTAGCACAGAAATGACTTATTACTACATGTGGCTTAATCAGGCTCTAGTTCAAAGATGACTCATCACCTTATATCACCAGGTGAGTTGCGGGTCATTGATATCAATGAAGCTTTGCTGATTTAAAATTTAGCTCTTAAAATATGAGCTATGTGTACTAGCACAATGGGGTTATGGTCCATAACTAGGGTTTGTAGGTGCTATTGTACTACTAATGTTTTTTAGTATTTTGTAAATATATCTTAAGCTTTTTATTGAACAGGTAGGGCTAGGAGATAGTGACTGAAGTCTTAGCACTGCTTTGACATTCATTTTGAATTTCAAGAGTGTGATTCTCTCCCTCCCTGTACTTATAGGTAGGTACTCTAGTGATATGCCCCGATTTAAAAAGAAAAGGGGAGCGAGGAAGCCCTAACTAAATTAACTGAAGGGGGGAAAAAAATGTGAGTGAAACTTCCCCCAACACAAATGGCCATCACAAAGCTTAAGAGCCACACACCCCCTCAAAATGAGTCTTAAGCAGAATTTAAGTGGTACACAGGCCTTCTGCACTAGCCCTTTTCACATGGTAAATTTCACCCAATCTAATGTGAAACTCCGTCACCAGTTTCAGGAAGCAACTTTAAATTCTGTACAATGTAGCTACATACAACCCAGGCATTTATGGCTGCAGATGGTGTTCTGAACCAGCTGTAGCATTGTGATGTAAAAGGAATTCCTTGTAATATAGAAGGGCACCTCATCAGCTGAGGGGAATGTAAGGATAAGCAGCCTGTAGAAACATCTGTTGCACTCATAAATTTATATGACTGTTCAGCTGTATGGAATTAAAATAATGTTTCACTAATGCTTATTTTAATAAACCATAAAAGGGATTGCATTGCAAATTATAGATGCTGTCTGAGTTTTGAAATCAAGTTAAATACTTAAAAAATAAGTTGAAGCACTGCATTTCTACATCTATCATAACACTGCATTTCCTTTAATAAAATTAGAAATTTAGTTAAAGTTAATAGGCCTGCCTGTAATCTTTGAGAAGCCACAGTTTGGGGGACTGGAAGTACATTTTGTGTATAAATCATACTTATAAGTAGTGAAAAATCACTAAACACTAAGAGCCATTGGTATTTAAATATAAAAGCTTGTTTGATGCCACATCTTTGGAAGTTTCATTCATACTCCTGTCCATGCATCAAGGTCTTTGCCCAATGACTATTGAAGTTAGTAGTAAGTCCCCCATTGACTTCAATGGGCATTGGATTCAGTGGATTTAGATTATTCCTGTTAATTTATAAACAGGAATAAAATGTTCTTAGAAAGCAAACTTAACACATATGAGACTAAGTAGAGGGAGAAACTAGGAGTATGCATATATGCCAATATGAGACCTATATACATACCCACCCTAAGGGTGAAATCTGGGCTCCTTTAGAGTCAATGGTAAAAATTCCATTGATTTAAATGGACCCAAGATTTTCTCCCCTGCCGTCTCCCTCTCTCTAGTCTATCTGCAACTGTACTTCTAGTCTTTCTTCCTGGATGTTCCACAATCAGTACAAACTCCACACTTTTTTCCTCTCAATTTTCCAGCAAGTTAGTAACTCCATGAACCTCCTCATTCCTCAGGCCTAATATGTCAGTGTCACCTCCCTCCTGTACCTAATATCTAGTCTGATACTAAACCCTGTTGATTCTTCATATGTAACATCTCAAAAACTTGTCTTTCACTTCTTCCTTACTGCCCAGCCCTTTATCCATTCCTTGGTACTCTACCACATAGCCAACTGCAAATATCTTCTCTGAAGCCTAGAGAGAGAGGTGGGGTCCTGCCTGAGCTGCAACTTCAAAGCACTATCTACACAGATATTTTGAAAGCTGGTGAGCTAGGTTGTGAGTCTTGATTCCATGAGCTGTATAGACATGTCCTCTGTGGTGTACTGACTACCTTGCAGCTCTCTAGTCTGTCCAAAGTGTTGTTGCTTTTGTTAGATTGATTAGTTTAGACAGACTTATCTAATAGACATCATTTGGACAGATTAATGTGTTCAAGGTACATCTATATTAGATATTAAATCTGAGAAAATATTAAATCTGTTTTCTGTTTGCAAATTGTCAATGAGCAGTCTATAATTTTCTTTAAATGTTTCACTATTCATGGAAAATTTTCCATAAAAAATTCTTGGTCATTCACTAGCAATTCATTGCAACTGCTCAGTACTGACAATTAGGAAGCAATTAGGAGGGAATACTGAGATCATTACTGTTGCCCTTTTTGCCCCTAATATCTAGTCAAGGTTTGGGACCCTGAGGAGGCTCAAGTGAGGAAGAGAAATTTGTGATGCAGTCTTGTTTATTTACTATGAATGTACAAAGTTCTGAGTGTCTGAATGCAGAAGGAATCAACCAGCAGAACACAGGTTCTTCTGCTCACAGCACCAAGAACACTCTTTTCAGCCTGCATCCTTGGCCCAGAAACCTCTTCCCAAAGTGAGACATCAAGCTTTCAGTTGGTCCTTCAGGCTGTTTGTGTTTCTCTCTGATCCTTTGTATTCTGCCTTTGCCCCCTCCCACCTGACAACAATAACGTGGCAAAATCTCTACACCTCCTCAGTTCAAAACTTCCTGGACAGGTTCACAACTAGAGCCCTGCATCGATACAAAATTTATATCCGTGGATATAAAGCAGATATCCACGGAGCCGCAGGGCTCTACCGGGAACCACTGTGGTGAAAAGCAGCAGCATGTCAGGCTGCCACTCACAGGAGGCCATTACCCTGCATAGGCAGCTCCTCCCACATGGCTGTACTGCCCCCAGCCCTGCCCACTGGGGGGAGGCACCAGGATCACAAGCAGCTATCAATGGTCACATGCTTTTGGACAGGAGTCCCTTCCATGCAGTGTTGTGGACCTCTGTAGCCATGTAGCACCCCAGGGAAGTCAACCAAATGCAGCATTTCATCTGTCTGCAAGGGGCTTTCTAAAGGATCAAGATTTTAGATTATAATCACTTCAGGACAGGAAATGTATTTTAATTTGGATTTGTACAGTGCCCAGCACAATCCTGATTGGTTACTTTTGTACACACCTAATAATAATCCTGGTAAATGCTGAATGGACACGTGTCCGTTATCTAATATGTGAGCATGGCTCTTAAAAACTCGTTTCCAGGCCAAATGCTTATTTACATTTTTTTCAAATTTGCTATCTGTAAATTTCCCATAGTAGTCAGTTCAAAAGTTCTTTCTATGAAATTTCTTTCCATTAGAATTGTTCAATTTGTACCTCTGTACTTTTTTACATACAATTAAAGCCGGTGTTAAAAAAAAAAAAAAAGTAAGATTATAAAGTCAGACATTCAAAAAGTAGTAAGTGACACTGGTCTACACTAGAAAATTAATCTGGCTTAATTTCATTGCTCAGGAGTGAAAAATCCACACCCTCTGAGCGGCATAGTTGAGCCTACCTAACACACAATATAGCCAGTATTAAGTCTATGGAAGAATTCTTCTGTTGACCTAGCTACTGCCTCTTCGGGAGGCAGATTACCTACTCTGACGGGAGAACCGCTCCCATTGGCCTAGGTAGTGTCTGCACTGAGGTGTTACAGCAGTGCCACTGCACCACTGTAGCATTTCAAGTGTAAACAAGCCCATGGCTAATGTTGGTTGGACAATCTTCATTTTCGCCCCATATGTATATATGATATTAATGCAATCATTATTTTCATGGTGACCTATTTTGCCACAGGAGGTTAATAGAGCTAAGACAATTTTACCACCTGAGGTTCTGACCCATAATAATAAACTAACTAAAATGTCTTTTGTCAGATGGGAATAAATTCATAAAATTGTGTGCCTCTGTTTACCAGTATATATGGGAACAGACCACAGATTCCAGATGATTAAACCTGGTGATACTTTGCACAAAAAGAGCTATCTATCATGCTTGTAGCAGTTTCTGTTGTATCACACTAACTCAATAGACATTCTAGGCTTCAGGGTGACTTCTACAGTGACAATCCCAGAATCTTGTTATACAGAAAAGACATGAACCTAAACATTGCATATGAGATCATTATGAAAAGATAAAATTAGTGGCTTATAAATTAGTGTTAAGCAAATCTCTCAATGTTTTTGTAAATACTGAGTCAAATTAAATAAGGATGTTTCAGCTCTGATGACACCCTTTTAGTATTCACTTACGCTCTTTCATTGCCATATTGTTTGAATTAGCAGGAATGCTCATGGGAATAGCTGATTTAAGTGCATGAATATATAACAAAAGAGAGAATTCCAATGTATAGCCTCACAAGTAGGACTGTTGTCAGCTTTTTCCAAATTTGAATTGTAAAATCTTTGGCAATATCCCTTTAAGACTATTTTTCTCTTCTCACTATAGAGTCAGTACAGATGTGTGATAAATCCTGCCTGAATACATCCACACTTTTTTTTTGTGCTCAGAAAAGAGGCAGAAAGGGAAGGTGGAAGAAGCTCATTTTTATTAATTGAGGTTGCTTGACAGCATGTTGAAATGCATCTTCAGTTCTACTCCAGTTTATACCACTGACTGGTGTTTGCCTACTTTTCCTCAAGGTGGAGCTATTATATTTTCAGTGGAGTGGAAGGAATGAAAACATTTCTTCATTCCCCAGAGTTCTATTTCTGATTTTGAATAAATGTAAGCATTGTGTTGGTAATGAGAAATGGCAAGCTACTTGCCCATCCTTCCCCTTCTTTTCAAGATGTAAAGTTCAATGAAAGCAGGCAATGTGTCACATGGGTGGAGGAGTTTTTAGACACTGATTTTTTTTTATTTTTTTTTAAATTCATGCCAGTATTACCTTTCATAGGGTGAGGAAGACGCATACCTTTCAGTTACAATAGGTATCCAACAGGATTGTGTATATAATGGCTTTCAAAAGCAGAACTATTTTTGTTGTGGGTTTTTTAATTGGTAACATTTTTCCAGGGGATATTTTTAGCATGTATTCTGTGCTACTTAGAACTATTCTAGACAGTTATGGCTGGTTGTCAAATCAATAGGACACTGGATATATTTTAGTCTGTGTACCATAGCTTAAATAACCTTTTAAGGACTCCTTTCTTTCAATGCTGTAAATAAATGCTGACTGTTATGTGCTTAATAGACCTTTGAGTAATACATTCCACATGGCTTTATTACTGGAATGAGACCCTTCTTATCAGTAAATATACAATAATGATGTGAGGTGACTTCAGACTGAAGAAATACATAGAGCTCATGGATGAACTAAGTCAGGGTATGGGGAAGTTCAATTAAATAGGAATATTTTAAGTAAATGTCATTTAATGACAATAAAGAAAACATGCACATCTTATTAATTACATGCTAGTCATCTTATTGCTTATTTTAGCTCAGATTCTTAATTGTAATACTACTGTGTACTTGTGGATATATCATAAGTGAGGTTGTGAGAGTCTGGAATGTCTCATTCTTTGGTTTTTGTTTGTTTAAATGTGCATTGCTTCTGAATATAAGTATTCAATCCTGTTACTTTAAAACATACCTGCTTCTATACTATACTCTGCAAAACAATTCTTGCTCCCAGGGAATGTCCAACTGGGAGCTGGTCAGGCATATATGAAACAGGTGCACTCCTCCATATACAAAAAATTCCATTGTGCTGCCAGATGAATAAACTGAGGAAGAAATTCACCAGAGGTGTAGATGGCCTATTTAAGATTCTCTAAAGCCCTTTAGTTCTGCAGTGGGACTGTATTGTGGGATCAGCATGAATGCAGAGGGCTCTGCACACCCAGACCCTATACTGTGACAGGGACCTCTGTGCTGGCCTTAGAAAGGCAGCTGCATAGGAGAGATCTGAAGACTGACTGAGGATGGACCAAGCTATCAGAATAATTCAAAGCTTTCATACTTAGTTGCAGAGACAATTGTTGCTATCCCCATTTATGGCCTATAGTTGGAGCTATAGAAGGGCTGTACTACAGAGACCCTGGTGTTGCATGTTGGAATGTGTGTGAGATTTGAATTCACACTTTGAGCAAGAGGAGTGAATGTCAGTCTATATGATTTAATTAATAGAACAATAAAAACCAACATGATTGACTTTTCTTCTCACATATTGAAACATTCATCCAGATCCAAGTTACTATGCTAATATATTTTAGAGATGGGCCAGGATTCATTTAGTCGTGTTTGAGTATTTAAAATGTTGTCTGTAAATCACCTTCCTTACCAGTATGCACAGTACATTAAATGAATTATTTTATGTCGCCCATGAAACCTCAGTCTCTGCCCGGAAATACTTCTCCAGAGTGAAAACATAGATTTTTACCTAGTTACTGTAAGCTGTTATGACATCAGTCCTGAAGATACTGTACCAGCAAGAATGTAATTCAAGATATAGTTCATAGCTTTAAAATAAATCAAGGTCAAAATTGGAACAGCAAATTTTCCTCTTCCATTTAACAATTTCATGTTCTGTCTGAGTAATCACATGTTCTGTTCTCTATAGATTCTAATACTACACTTATAACTTTAGTATCTGAGGGCTTGGTACACTGGCACTTTACAGCGCTGCAACTTTCGCTCTCAGGGGTGTGAAAAAACACCCCCCTGAGCGCTGCAAGATGCAGCGCTGTAAAGTATCAGTGTAATCAGGGCGGCAGCGCTGGGAGCACGGCTCCCAGCGCTGCACCGCTACACCCATAAGGGATGTGGTTTACAAGCAGCGCTGGGAGAGCTCTCTCCCAGCGCTGCGGCTCTGACTACACTCACACTTCAAAGCGCTGCCGCGGCAGTGCTCCCGCAGAGCTGCCGGGGCAGTGCTTTGAAATTTCTAGTGTAGCCAAGCCCTGAGTGTCTCACAAATACTGTTAATATAGAAATACTCTCTCCTTCCTTCTGTAGGAGAAGTAGCTTGATTCTTTTATATGTTATTGCGTGTCTGTGTGTGTGAAGAAGTTACTGAGGCCTGTGATCATTCTTATATTTTGCAGGAGTTAAGTTCAATTATCAAGGTCCAGTTCTGTCACTCAGACTTCCTGCCCTCAAACTCCCCCCTGCTGATTGACAAACAGATGTTGTCCACCAGAGTAACAAGTACTCTCTCTTGTACCCAGCCTGAGCTTTAAGCCTGACTGTCAGTGATCTGAGATGACTGGTGATACTTTAGTCTTCTTGTCACTAGCTTCTCAATTAGCTTTCGCAGGAAAGATGAGTTAGACATAGGGCAGTAGTTTGCAGGGTCTCTCCTGTTGAGTGATGGTTCCTTTGGAATTTGTTGGACTGTTTGGTACTGGTCAGACTATCTAGGGTGGATGCCTAATTCCCCCTACCAAAAAAATGTTGAAATGTTTCTGTTAGTAGGAGTCCCAGCTGTCCTCTAATTTCTTACTGTACAGAAAGAGCAGGGGGTCAGATGGCCTTGACTGGCATTGATGTTTCTGTGATTTCTAAATTGTGCATTGGGAGGTAAGTGTAGGTCCTACTGTCCCTTGTCACTCTTAGTGGCTTCTGAAGTCATTCTGGATATGGGTGATCTTTTCTGAGAAATACAGTAATTCTTTGCAAGACAAGGTATTGGCTGAGTGGAGGTAGTTTGGGTTCAAAACAGTGTTTCATGAGCTATCTTGTCAGCCCATCTCAAACTGACTTAAAATGAACATGGGCACATTGTTTGACTGGCTCAGCAGGAGAATACACATTGAGACTTAAACTTCAAAGTACCTCTCACGTTCTGGGTCAGAGATGAGGCACTTTGGTGGGATAGTTTTGGGAAACTTGCATTGATGTGCCCCATGATGTACTATATATTTTCTGTGGGTAAACAGAAATCTTGAACTGCCAGGGCTCCAAAGGCATTGATGTTAACAAGATTGATCTATCTGCAAAGTAAATAAAAAGTAACTTTAAACAAATGTATCCCATCTTTTCCCCCACCCTCCTTGCTGAAGAACCCCACTTGTGATCTCTGGTTTTCACTAAAGTTTTCATGAAGCTTTCAGATTCAAAATAAACAGCCAGCTTCAACCCTTATTTTATAAGCCAACTATTGTTTCTCTGTATCAGTTTCATCTGATGGTTTCAGTGTGGATCGGATCAGAGTGCCTGATGATGATGTCACCAGCAGCCTTTCTGACACACTCAGCCAAAGCAATCAGAAAACCATGGCACAAAGGAGCAAGGTGAGCCGAATAAGCTTCTAACAGGTTAATAGCAATGAGGTCACATACCCAGCAGGATCTGAATATCTGATAAAGAGCATGCTAATTCTCAAGTTTTCTGAGAGAAGCTGGCTGAATTACCCGGCTTTCCTGTCAGAATTATACAGCTGGGTGACACATCTTCACAAAGACATCACTCCACTTCTTTCAGTTAAGAAATTCCATAAGGAAAGAATCCCTCAGATTTATGAACTGTGGAGTTTAAATCACATTGGTCATATGGGCTTGTTAACATTTCTCAGCCATTTTATAAGTGTAAAGAACATAATGAATGAAATGGATAAAATATTGATAGATACATTTGATTTATTTGCTGTCATGTAAATGCCAACAGCTTATCTTATTACAACAACTCTGGTATTAATTGAACACCTTGTTACGTGCTGTTGTCATGGAAACTTTGTGATAGTCCATTAAATTTCCACTAGAAAATAATTTGATAATAACAACAAGCTGACTTCAATTCTCTACTGAAGTCTGAATCAACACTCCAGAATAAATTTGCAGTGTTTGTAGCCATGTTGGGCCTAGGATATTAGGGAGATTTGGTGGGTGAGGTAATCTCGCTTATTGGACCAACTTCTGTTGGTCCAACAATCTCTGACCCACTTAACACCTCTCCCAGCTTTTTTTCTTTTCCCTTCCTATGAGTGGAGAAATGTTACTAGGCCACTACATCTTGAATGATCCCCTGAAATATGTATTATCTCCTTATGCTAAACAATCCTGCCCCACCTTGTATCCACTGAGTACATTTCCCAGACCAGAAGAAGAGCTCTGTGTAAGCTTGAAAGCTTGTCTCTCTTACCAACAGAATAAACGTCTGATATACTAGTGCAAAGAGGGGAAGGTCTACAGAAAATGCATGTAACCCATTTTTAAAAATTTCAATTAAATGTCAATACTCATTTTATGGTGTTTCTTGCAAACAATAAATATAAAGAGCTAAGAACTCATGTTCCAGTTGCAACTTAGTAAAATAATTCTTAAAAAAAAAAATAAAACCAACAAATCAATTTTGCCTTTTAACGTTTACCCATCAGCCAGCACATCTTGCAGGATATCCTCACAAGATCTCCAAGATATGGAAATGGTCCATTCATAACTAGGATACTCTTGATTAAGCATTAAGATATCCTATTTTACTGAAGTTTTTACCCTGCCCACCACCAAATTATTTACTTGTCTATCCAATTCCAGTTGAAACTGTTGGGTTTTAATTAGTGGAATTAGTTTTTGTCTTTGGCAAGATTGCATCATATCACTCAATTAATCTGCTGAAAAACAACAATATTTTTTAGTTGGTACAAAAATAAAGGTTGACAGAAATTGGATTTATGATAATAGCTTTACTCTAATTTCCTTGAGTGTTTTTACGTAGACCCATCTGACAAAAATCTGTGCTATAAAACACATGGGGAATAATGGGCTCATGAACTGTATTGAGGCATAACAAGAGTTATTTATGGAGAATTTATGAAGAAGCGGAGCTGCATATGTTTCCAACAGAAGAAAAGAAAATCTAATGAAACTGCCTGGCAGGCAGGATTTTAGTGGTTATGGTAATGACTTTTGGAAAATGCAGAGAATTGAAATGCATTATTTTATTCAAAAGGTTTGGATATCTTTTTATAGACGTGCTTGCTTACCACAACACACTCTGTTAATGGAAACAGTACTGAATCAGAATTCTATTGCTGGATGCTAACATACTTCAAAAAAATATTCCTGGTAGTAGGCTCTTCTTCAAGGAGGCATTTGTTTGGCACTCAGTGCCCTGGAGACACTGGCAAGAGCACCAGTAGCAAAGGAGGTAATATACTGTCAGAAGCAAGCCCACAGGTAGTGGCTGTATCCATTGAGTTTCTCTTGTGATTCCTCCTGTTTCATTTTGTCTTAGATTATTTGAGACTGATCTTTTATAGACCAGTAGCCTAGGGAAATAGATGACTAATGCAGCAGTGGGACTGGAAACATTTGACATCACTGAGAAACAAAATTTAATTATTTCAGTTTTCATACTTCCCCCCGCCCCCTGTATGACAGGGTTGCCAGGGTGATTATTGCTGACATGGCTTTAGGCCTGGTTGTATGTTGACGTGGATGGGGTAAAATGACAGATGAGTTCTGAGAAGCACAGTGCTCTGATGGAACAGGTAGTGCTGGTGTGCTTCTTTTATACTAGTGTAGAAAAACACTCGTGACCAGACTCGCTAGGAAACAGTTAACAAAGGGAACTCTCCATCTCAAGCCTCTTATTACATTGTA
The DNA here is from genome assembly GCF_003597395.2 of Chelonoidis abingdonii. Taxonomy (NCBI): domain Eukaryota; kingdom Metazoa; phylum Chordata; order Testudines; family Testudinidae; genus Chelonoidis; species Chelonoidis abingdonii. The sequence continues at coordinate 64,140,854 of NC_133773.1, forward strand.
TTTTTTCAACATATCTTCATAAATAACTAAAATAAAGTTCAGCTGATGGAGCAATTTAAGAACAAATTTCTGCCTTCATTTATGCCTGGGCAACTCTGTTTAAAAGTAAATCCATGTGCAAATTCTACAAAGCAGTGAAGCTTCTGAAAGAGTGATTGCTGAGAGGAGAGATATTTTTTTGAGGTGGTGGAAGAGCCTGACACACTGAGAAAACTGGTGGGCCAGTCAAGATCCAGGGGGTGTGCTTACACTAGGAAAAATGGGTTGAGGTTAGATTGCAGTGTGTTAACTAATCTTGACCTAACCACAAATTTTTCCTAACATACCCAAGGCTTCCCTTTGACTGGCTCAATTAAAATAAAAGGTGTTGCAACATGTCCACAGGTGGTTAGCTCGAGGTTAGTTAATGCACCCACAATTAAACTCAACTCACTTCTTTAGTGGAAATAAACTTCTAGCGAGGGTGTTGGGAGGCAGTGGGAAGCCTGTGGGTTGTTGGCATTGTGAGAGGGGGTGGCACAACCTCAGTGAGGCCCAACCTTGTTCATTTCTCAATCTCTAGTGTTATAGTGAGGAGCAGAGGACTTTCCAATTCCTTTCTAACTCCTGAGCATACTGTTTCAGTCTTGTGATGCTGCTATTTCACTGACTCAGTTGCCATCGCTGAAGGACTTCTCCTGCAGAAACCATATATAGTTTAAGTGAAGTGTGTTTGAGAACTTTAAAAAAAAATCAAACATTTCTTGGAGAATTATATTGTTTTATTGTAGTACACATGTCATTAGTTAGAGGCTGAGAAGCTTATGATATTTGTATCCCTAAGAATAATATGGTTGATGTATTATATATATGTCTTTATGGAGATCCCATAATTTTGTTTTCTTTGAAAGACTTTGTAGGAATCTAGTACAAAACTGGTACAGTAATACCAGTTCACTTTATTTTTGAGAGGAAGGAGTCCAGTCTCTGAATTAGGCTGAAAAGTTGTTACCCCTTTTTGGATTAAAAATTGGTAGAGTTTCTAAAAAAAACTGTGAACATACTGGTCACAAGGGTCTTTTACCTGAGCCCTGAGAACTCTACACAAAACACTGTTAATTTTACAGTAAATCTGGTGATGAGAACCAAAAGAAAAGACTTTTTATTAAATGCTCTATCTATGCATTCCTTTGTTCCCAGCATTTCTATGTAATATGAGACTCCTGAGGTGCTTTTGTTGCTATGGCAAGTATAATGGTGTTAGCGTAATACCTACAGACACATTTTCCTCTAGCTAGTGAAAAAGGGCTGCTTCGTGACCACCTGCCATCAGAAAAAAGCTTGTGTTCCTTTAACCCTTTGCAGCCTACAGATATATACTTCAGCACATTCATTTAGCTGGCATAATGGGAAATACAAGCATTGTTTTCTAGACAGTAATGAGTGACCCAGTTGTGGTCTTGAGTAATAACATCAAATGCATCATAAAAATGAGTATTTGCTTATATTATTGCCTCTAGATTGGCCATAGATTTATGATAGAATAATTAGTTGCATTACTTCATGCTGTCAATTATTTTTAATTTGTTACTATGTGTATACAAAATAAATCTAAAAGAATGCTCTGTTGCATGGGGTAGGTGGGAATTAAATTGTGTGGATAAACCTGAAACATAGACTACCTTGCTAATGCAGCAAAGAATCCTGTGGCACCTTATAGACTAACAGACGTTTTGGAGCATGAGCTTTCATGGGTGAATACCCACTTCGTCGGATGCATGTAGTGGAAATTTCCAGAGGCAGGTGTGTATATATGCAAGCAGGCTAGAGATAATAAGGTTAGTTCAATCAGCGAGGATCGAGCCCTGTTCTAGCAGTGACGGTGTGAAACCAAGGGGGAGAAACTGGTTTTGTAGTGGCAGCACATTCACAGTCTTGAGCGGTGGTGTCAGATTTGCAGAGAACTGAAAGCTCAGCAGTTTCTCTTTGAAGTGTGGTTCTGAAGTTTTTTGCTGCCGGATGGCCATCTAAGGTCTGCTATAGTGTGCCCAGGGAGGTGAAGTGTTTTCCTACAGGTTTTTGTATATTGCCATTCCTAATATTCTGATTTTGTCCATTTATCCTTTCCGTAGAGACTGTCCAGTTTGGCCGATGTACATAGCAGAGGGGCATGCTGCGATACGATGCCGTATATTACATTGTGGACATGCAGGTGAATGAACCAGTGATGTGTGGCTGAATCTGGTTAGGTCCTGTGATGGTGTCGCTGGTGTAGATATGTGGGCAGAGTTGGCTCGAGGTTTGTTGCATGGATTGTTCCTGAGGTAGAGTTACTACGGTGCGGTGTGCAGTTACGGTGAGAATATGTTCAGGTTGTCTGTGGCAAGGACTGGCCTGCCACCCAAGACCTGTGAAAGTGGGATCATTGTCCAGGATGGTTTGTGATCTCTGATGATGCGTTGGAGGGTTTTACTGGGGACTGTATGTGATGGCCAGTGGAGTCCTGTTGGTTTCTTTCTTGGGTTTGTCTTGCAGTAGGAGGCTTCTGGGTACACATCTGGCTCTGTTGTCTGTTTCCTTATTTCTTGTGCGGGATTGTAGTTTGAGAATGCTTGGTGGAGATTTTGTAGGTGTTGGTCTCTGTCTGAGGGTTAGAGCAGATGCGGTTGTACCTCAGTGCTTGGCTGTAGACAATGGATCGTGTGGTGTGCCGGGATGAGCTGGAGGCATGAAGGTAGGGACAGTGGTCGGTAGTTTTCGGTATAGGGTGGTGTTAATGTGACCATCACTTACAGGACTCCACTGTCCATCACATACAGTCCCCAGCTAAAACCCTCCAACGCATCATCAGGGATCTACAAACCATCCTGGACAATGATCTCACACTTTCACTGGCCTTGGGTGGCAGGCCAGTCCTCTCCACAGACAACCTGCCAACCTGAACACATTCTCACCAGTAACTGCACACCGCACCGTAGTAACTCTAGCTCAGGAACCAATCCATGCAACAAACCTCGATGCCAACTCTGCCCACATATCTACACCAGCGACACCATCACAGGACCTAACCAGATCAGCCACACCATCACCGGTTCATCACCTGCATGTCCACCAATGTATATATGCCAGCAATGCCCCTCTGCTATGTACATCAGCCAAACTGGACAGTCTCTATGGAAAAGGATAAATGGACACAAATCAGATATTAGGAATGGCAATATACAAAAACCTGTAGGAAAACACTTCAACCTCCCTGGCCACACTATAGCAGACCTTAAGGTGGCCATCCTGCAGCAAAAAAACTTCGAACCAGACTTCAAGAGAAACTGCTGAGCTTCAGTTCATCTGCAAATTTGACACCGTCAGCTCAGGATTAAACAAAGACTGTGAATGGTTGCCAACTACAAAACCAATTTCTCCTCCCTTGGTTTTCACACCTCAACTGCTAGAAGAGGGCCTCATCCTCCCTGATTGAACTAACTTTTTATCTATAGCCTGCTTGCATATATACACACCTGCCCCTGGAAATTTCCACTACATGCATCTGATGAAGTGGGTATTTACCCACGAAAGCTCATGCTCCAAAATGTCTGTTAGTCTATAAGGTGCCACAGGACTCTTTGCTGCTTTTACAGATCCAGACTAACACGGCTACCCCTCTGATACTTGATACCTTGCTAATGTTTTTCCCTAAAATATTTTTAATTAAACATGGTGTTTAAAAATTTCTGTAATATCCAAACTAACTGTTCTTTAATTGTGTAGGAACTTAACTGATTTAAAACATATGTTGGACAATTTCACACGCAAAATTAAACTGTATTGGCCTTATTTTCAGAGATGTTGAGAACCCAGAGTTCCCATTGATTCTAACTAACATTGTGGGTACTTAGTATCTCTGAAAATCAGGACCCCTGGAACTTGTGCTCTAATTCTTCTCTCTTTTGCTTCAGTGACTATAATGATTAGTTTTTATTTTCACCCATGCAAGTGACAGCAGAATCAGGCCCAAATAATTTACAAGGAAAGTTGTGATCGTGTAGTTATTTATATGATAATGATATGGTACATAGTACATGATAGGCACATAAATATTACCTGGGCACACACAAAAAAGAGAAATAAATAGAACCAGTGCCCACACAATATTGTCACCACATCACATTGCTCTCCTTTTTTCATCCTTACTGTGATGTTACACTCCATATGTTTTATGGAAATATGTTAATAAGTGTGAATATAATGTACTGGAATATGCAAAAGGTCTCTTTTAAGGTATCATTACAAAGATTATGATCTACCAAGTGTGTTCATCCTATTTGTTTGCATGTATTATTTCTATGTCTGGAGTTAGGAAAATAAGATATAAACTTGTGTTACCGATGTAAACATGTTAAATGGAAGCCATTAACGGTGCTTCAGAATCAATGAACTGTGAATGGATTTGTTTACCTGCAAACCCTTCTATGTCCATGGCTTCCAGCTACTAGGTAATGAAGAAGGTTTTACAGTGACATGTGATCAGGTCACCTCAACTGGAATCCATCTTAAACCTGGTGCTTTTCCATTTAGAAGGAGAGGTGGGGATCCAGAGAGACAAAAGGTTCCCGCCTTGTGCCAAAGCTATAAAAAGGAGTGGAACAGAACAGAGGGGGCTGCCAGTCATGATAAATCCCCTAGTTACCACCTGAGCTGGAATTAACAAGAAATGTACCAGGGGAAAGGATTGGGCCTAGACTGAGAAGGAGTCTAGTCTGAGAAAGAAGCTTATTGGAACATCTCTGAGGGTGAGATTTACCTGTATTGAGTTTCTTAAATGTATTAGGCTTAGACTTGCATGTTTTGTTTTATTTTGATTGGTAACTTACTTTATTCTGTCTGTTATTGCTTGAAGCTACTTAAATCCTACTTTTTATTCTTAATAAAATCACTTTTTTTTATTAGTAAACCCAGAGTAAGTGATTAATACCTGAGGTAGCAAACAGCTATGCATATCTCTCTATCATACATAGAGGGTGGACAATTTATGAGTTTACCCTGTATAAGCTTTTTACCGAGTCAGTTGAATTTATTTGGGATTTGGATCCCATTGGGAGCTGGGTGTCTGGGTGCTGCAGACAGGACTACTTGCTGAGCTGTTTTCAGTTAAGTCTGCAGCTGTGGGGGCATGGTTCAGACCTTGGGTCTGTGTTACAGCAGGCTAGCATGTCTAGCTCAACAAGATAGGGTTCTGGAGTCCCAAGCTGACAAAGCAAACAGGCTCAGAGGTAGTTTCAGCACATCAGGTGACAGTCCTAAGGGGGTCTCTATGACCGAATCTGTCACACTTACCACCTGATGTCCACTGACAATAACTTCCCTGCTAGCTACACAGCCAGATTGTTTAGCATCATATTCTAAAAGTTACCAGTCTTAAATTTGGGCAAGAATGCAACAGGAAATGATGTTCTGAGCTTCAGTGCTTTCTACTAAAAATACCATGTCACCTCTCCCCAGCAGTTCAGTCAATGGAAGTTACTTGTAGAACACAGTGAAAGAATATGTATATTGCTGCAGCATACAGCTCTGCCAGCTTTCTTCTCACTTGGCTAATATTTTGTTTGCTACAATATTGTACAATGATAAAGAAAATGTTTTGCTTCTTACCAGTCATCTCTGCTTTTAATCAATCTTGTACACTTAGAGTGAAAGCTTTCTTCTGAGTTTTGCTGAATGTCCGAACCCTATTCATGAAAGTTCATCAGTAAAATTTGTGAAGGCGTGGATATCATCTCACTTTGGTTAGAGCCCTACCATCTGTTTCTAGTTTTGATAATGATTTATGACCTTTATAGGATTCCTGAGAGACTGCCATTTTTCAATATAAGTTATGCATTATAGCATATCCATGTGGTACAACTGTTCCTATGCACACCATTTCTTTTTCTTTTGAAAATTCCATTATTAAATCCAAAGTTGCTCTAGCACAGCTAAATATTTCTTCCTAAATGTTATCAGTTTACCATGTTGCTGTTTCACTCTGCACCAGAAACCACCCCTATGAGACTGGATAGCTGTTCTTCTCAGTTTGACTTCATTGCCTGAGTATTCACCGTATTTAATTCTTAATTTCCAATCCAGAGAAAACATTGCTTTTGTGTCCTGCTTTGAAATTGTAAAGATATTTTTACTGGATCAATTGTTTAATTTTATTATTTTAATTTTGCTCCCTAGGACACCCTCATCATGAGAAACAAGCTTCATTTCCATTAGTATCCTTGAGGGACAACGTTCAAATGCTACTATTTGAATAAACTTCAGAGCAATAGCAGCAAGATACTGCATCACACTTGACTTAAAATAACAGAAAAAAACCGTGAGCACTGTTCCTTCATAATCTGAACCTCCAGATTTGTCACAGAAGAATCTGTGCCCTTTTACCATATGCTTGACCAAAAATGGCATCAGCATAACTTTTTTAAATAAATAATTACTGTAAATCATCTCAGTGTTCCAATGTGAGATTGATCTTTTTCATCAGTCTAATTATCCTAAATCTTGTACTAAATCATTTCAAGAGTAATTTTATTTTTTTAGAGATGGTGACCGCTATTGGTTATTCTTTTTTCAAGTGCAGTCTAATCAGCTATTCCTGTAGCTGAAGTCAAAGTATCTTAGTTCGACTTACCTGGCCATCCTCACGGTGGCGAGTTGACCACCACAGCTCCCCCGTCAACTCCGCTTACTCCTCCTGCTGAGGTGGAGTACAGGCATCGATTCAGGGATTGATTTTATTGCATCTAGATGAGACACGATAAATCGATCCCCGATACATCGAACACTACCTGCTGATCTGGCGGGTAGTATAGACATACCTTGAGAGCAGAATTTAGCCGAATGTGGGGTTTTTTTAGATTGGAATTCAGTTCAGTAACAGTTAAGACATACCTTCATTAAAATCATTCATATTTCTCTCTAAGAAGTGAAAGTGACTTCACTAGCTCCAAAAAAGTACACTGCATACCTTTTGGTCCAAATTCAGAGAAGAGTCTAAGTTGGTGTCATTTACATCTTCATATTCCCTCATTACGTAAATTGAGCCAATTAGTATCAGACTTGGACACTATCCACTTACCAGCATAATAATCAAAACCCATTACCCATCACTTCTCAATTTAACACTGGTTGTAAATTGGGAGAAGTAAGAGTTATGTAGCAGAAAAAGCAACCATTATGAGTATGTAAGATAAAGTAAATGTGCCCTATTGTGATACAGCAATGTCCTCTTTTAGTATTCAGAGGACCAAATGGAGATAAGTGGATGGGAGTCAAAGGAAGTGTAAATTAGTGTAGACGGAAAGTGCAATTAACACATACATTTGGATTCCTTTAGGTCCTCCTCTGAATTTGGTCCTTCACATTTTGATTTCTTCTTCTTTTTAATTTAAACTATAAATATTTCCCCTAAGACACAAATGAACTGAATTAGCATTTCCTTGAAGGGTGTGAAAGGCTATGAACATTTATCAATAGAAATTGTGAGCTTTTGTGCTGAAAAAAGTATAATGTATTATAGACCACATTTTGAAATCTGACCTCCCTTTTTCTGGGAACGGTTTGCATCATTAATAATGAGCATCTTATGACTTTAATAGTTAAGTACTTGATGTGAGCTTCTGCATACTTTTTAACTGTGTGCTTTCTTACCTGTAACATGTACAGGGCCTGATACTACTCTGCATGATGCCAGTTTTACCCTGATGTGATTCCATTGACTTCATTGGAGTTATATTAGCATAACACAGGTGTAACATAATAGAAAAGCCCAAGGGATCCTGTATTAAGCACTTTAAGAAAACACTGTAAGGCAGTCAACATGCAGCAAGAAAGAAAGAAAGAGTTTGACTAGTTTGCGTTTAATAAATCAGTGCTGGTGAAGAATCTTATCTACCAGCGTTGGGAAGACTGATGTGCTCCTTGCTGGAAATAATCCAAATGCAATCAGAATGCAGAAGTGATACCACCCCAGTCATAGTGGGATACGAATTGTTTCTCAGGTTCCAGACAAGGCTTGGCACAGTCTATGACACAAAATCTGTCAGCAATAATTTCATGCATTGCTGGATGCAGTTTAAATCTTTGTTTCAAGGTTGTCTAATAATAATCACTAGCCTAATTTTGCTACTGGAATATTATGGACAAGAATAAACTTTCCTTCTGGTGCTTAGTACTTTTGTTTGTTTTTCCACTGAAAGGTGAAATTGTTTGGAAAGTGGTATTAATTTCCATTGGAATGGTAATAAACCAGCTCCAAACAAACATTGTTTTGTTTGTTTTTAAGAAATTTCTTAAGCTATTTTTGTGATCAGATACCTCCTTATTTTTTTAAAAAATCCCTTCCAATGGGGATAGGTGCCTTCAACACATCTAATTAAACTTGGTTCAGCAATAATGGGCCCAATTCTGCTGTCCTTAACTAGGAAAAATGGAGTCTGGATTTCAGTGAGAAATTTACCTGAGTGAGGATCACATGGTTTAGCAAAGCACTGTGCATACTGGCACTCTTGAGCAGAGCTGTGTGAATAACTGATTTTTTTGGCTTGTTGGTTCAATGAAAAATATTTTTCTTATGAGTTGTCCAAAAATGAACTTTTTCAATTTTTTGAACTGACTTTTTTTATTTTTTTTAAAAAGGGTGAAGATGCTAAGTCTTTCCAAAATCAAATACCAAAATAAGCAGTGGATTTCTTGTCTGTTCTTCTAGGCAATCTGGGGTGAAGGGTTTCTCCAGGCTTGTCTTGCTCTAGTCCAACAAAACACCCTGAGTGCTTGGGAACTACATTTCCCAACAATCCTTGAGCCCTTCAGGTAGAGGAGATTTGGGCATGCCCTCCTTTAAAAATTCTAGTCTGTGCTGTAAACAAAGTTAGCAATCTGGGATTTCCCCTACAAAGTACAAGCTGTGACTGTATGCAGTGACTTCTCTTCTGTGACTGCATCCATGATGCCATCTGTCTGTCTTCTAAGTAAAACCTTGGAATGGGATAGTGATGAATCAAATGCCGCCAACTCTGAGAGCTCAAAAATCAAGAGTCAGGCCCCCCAAATCATGGATTGTCTTAAAAATTGTGACATTTAAAACATAATAAATGTTAGGATCTTTTTATATTCCTTCTGGTGTTTAGAGCATTTCCAAGATTTGTAGCCAGGAGGGCTAGAAATTTACTGATCTGAGATTCTCTGACAATAACCTGATTCCAGCAATTGGTGCTTTAAGAAAACACCAACTAGCGTGAAACTGGTGATAAAATTCCAAGAGTTTGCAACATAGTTGACCAACATTAAAGGGCCACAACACCCTGTTACAAATTGGCATGGGATTAAAAACCAGGTAGGGATATGGCAGTGTTCTTTGAATTATGCCTGGCCACTTTGAAGAAGTAAAGTGGAAATCCTTCTAACTTCTTCCCCTACTTGACATGGCTTCAAGAATGGCCAATTTCTTTTGGATTAAAATTTCTATTTAAATGACTCTATCTAAAGCCTCCTGAGCACTTGATGTTGTTGTATAAACAGATACGGCACTATAAACCTTAAGTGGCCCAACAGGCTTCAGAAACAGCACAATGTAGATTACCCAGGGCCATAACGATCTCTTGCTAAATACCTAATTTCTATGTCTTTTGATCAAAAATGAAGTTTTAGTCATACAGGATAGCACTAAAATAGATATAAATGATTATGTCATTTAGTGAAATGTTGGTTCATGAATCTGGTTAAGATAGGTCAGGCCCCAGCTGACCTGTCTCACTTTACATATGTGATTAGTCCAAAGGGACAAGGAGTATGCTAGTAGTTTCTTCATAGGGTTGTTATAGGATGCTTAAATGTCATTTGTAAAGTTCTTTGAGATTCTTGGATGATAGCTATCCAACTGCAAATTATTGCTTTATAGAAATAGTTGGTTTTGGTGATCATATTGCTACCTCAATAATAATAATCTGCATATAGGGTCGTGTGCAAAACTTGGCTTTCCTTTTTGTCCTCTCAGTTTGTGGATATTAAATCATTTAGACATTTACCTTATTACACCTACTTATCCAATTACTTTATTACAACCACAAGAATTTACATATCCATATGGAAATAATGGGGGAGATGAAGTTACATCTGCAAAAAAGGAGGTCCAAGTAAGAGCAGCTGAAAATCAGGCCCTTAAGACATCATTTGAAAACTGTTCATTTTGTTCCCATAAGAATAATTAAGACAAAATATTTTCCCTCTCCTTCTACACATACACTTTTCCCTACTCAATGACATTGCTTTGTTTTCATTAATGTACCAGATGGAAGTTGACCTATTGTTCCTAGTGGATGTGACCCAAAGCATGACAACTGATTGACTGGCCTATGTCGGTTCCAATCATGGTCACGGTCTGTTTCCTTTTGAGCTATGTCTACACTATGAGCTAGAGCTATGATTCCCCTACCTGTGTGCGCATACTCATCCTAACTCATATCCTGGAGGGTATGTGCTTGGCATGGGTCATCCATCCCTCTGCAGCCAGTGCCCATGCTATACCGGCTATACTGCTATTCATACTCATGCTAGTGTGATGAGAGCTAGCATGAATATAGATAGGTAGGGAAATCACATGCCTTGTTTGTAATACAGACATAACCTAAGACTGGTGATCCATCACAATAATATGGCACTCTTGCTGGCATTTGCAGTGAAGAGGCCAAGAATATGATAAAAATAAACATATTCCGGGCAGCCATTGCTCTGAAAAAGAGTTTAGGCGTGTTGGCAGAGCAGTATGCGGAAGGCTGGACTGCCACTATGTTCCTGTTCTGTGGATAATAACCATAAGGGTTCCAATACTAAGGTACTGTCAATCTGGCATCATTCCTGAACATTACATTGAGTTTATAAAAGCTGAAAGAATCTCCCATCAATGTGTGATGTTAGTTACACATGTTCTGTTACACCTAAGCAAACAGTACAATCTAAGGGTGAAACATTGAGTTTCCTTGCTTTGTTTCACAATAATCTGATTGTGTGGGTTTTCTTTTTTCATTTTTTTTTAAAGAGACAGCCTCTTGCATTTGATAATTTAGTTTAATCTGTTGGTAATGTACACTCTTAAACTCATATAACAGGACCTGGCTGCAGCAGAGTGCACACATGTTTCTATTTCAAGCATTAATTCTGATTTGTTTGGGTTAGGATGTTTTTTCAGGGCTACAGCCAGTTCCTGGGTTTTCAGTTAACACAGAGCTCTAGTCAGTGGAAAAAATATCTTTTTATAATTCATAAGCAATCATTGACTTGTTAACAAAAACTTTTACACCAAAAGTCTATTTATGAATGATTATTTCATAGACCTAACACCCAGTACTATCAGATTCATAATATATTTCACACTGGGATGTTAATATTAAAGACAATATCAGTGATACCTCCCTGATTTTAATGGTGTAAAATTGGTTTAACTATGTGATCACTGCATTATACGTAATGGGATGCACTATGATCAGAGGTCTCACCTCCACAGCTTCCAGACAATTTTTCCTCCTACATCTTTCACACGTGGAAGGGGACTAGATCTTGAAGGCACAGTTATTCCACCTCATCCCTGGTAATAGTGAGACAGTGTTCTTCAGTATGGCCATCACCACGCCCTGATGTTTCTCCCATATAATTTTTCATATAGGCCAACCATCCTTAAGGGAGCAGAGAGTTTCTTATGCCAGAAGCTCTTCTTTCTTGGGCATAAGGCTAGGCTCAGTGTCCAGGCCGTGAACTATCAAATTCTGGGTGCTGTTCTGAAGTGAGTTGGCCTCCTCATGTTAGTGAGTATTATTCAGAATTAGTAAAGGCTGCAGAATCACTCTCTTCCTAGGTAACCTATTCAGGACGCTTGAAGATGCTTTTACCTTGGCCACTTGACTATATGACTGTAGGTACAGCAACCCATCAAAACTAGCCCTGAGTGCCACAAATGTCATTTGAGACAGGTGGAAAATTTGTGTTAGTTTAAAGAAAACTGGGGTGTCGGTTACCCATTTTGCCTACTAACAGAGGGGTAACAGTATTTTATTCATTTTTTTAAGTGTACAGTATTATTGATTTTTTTTTCCACATTCAATTTAGGTTCTGCAGGATCAGATCTATAAAGATTAACAGATTTTGTTCTAGATCATTAAAATGATTATTGTCATGAAGTAGATCACAAGTAGATGAAGTATTTTAAATGCACTCATTAGGGCTATTTAAAGATTTTCAATCAAAACTCTTATCAACGGACAATTAGGTTTTCAACTAAGCAAATGTTGTTTTATTTTTTTGTGAAAAGTGACTGCTTTCCATGGAAAATTTTGACTTTGACTTTTAAAACAAACATATAAAAACTGAAATATTTCAGCCATAATCTCAAAAAAAAAAATGGATTAGGAAATGCCACTGCATTGCCTTAGGGCAGTTGTAGTTCAGATGCCTTATGGCCCCATTCTCTTGTACAGGATGGGTTCACTGGGTGGACTTCATCTCCCATGTTGCACTGAGGCCAGAGACTCCCAACATGCACAGCAAAGGATCAGTAAGAGGAGAGAGGATCATAGAAGATGTAGCCTGATCTGTAGAAGAAAATGGTACAACGAGCCACCTGAACAACAACTGCATGAGGGATTAGGGCAGCATTTCCTAGATGAAAATTGCAGTTTTCAGTCAACCTTTTATTTTTTTCCATTTTTTTGTTGTGTTGTAACTGAAAATTCAAAATTTTCTACAGGGTTTTTTTTTTTTTTAAGCCAACTCAACACATAACTATGGAAAAGAAATTGAATGCCCTCAGTTTATTTTTAAATTAGGCATTTCTATAGTTCTCTTCACATTAATATGTCTCTATTTACTTAGCTACGTAATAAACATTTATCAAAAAAACACTTTCCCTCTTGGCACTTATGCTAAAAATATGGCCAGGAGCTGCTTCTCACTCCCAAGCCAAAAACTAACCACAGTAAAACTAACTCCAAACAATACAATAAACCTTACAAGCATGCTCTTTTTGTGCATCTCCCTCCATCCAAAGATGGGCTATTTAGTTTGCTCCTTACTTAATTCGAGATTGATCAGTCAGGGGTTCTCAGCCCAAAAAGGTCATGAACAGGCTTCAGGGTTATGCAATCGTTCTTCTATTGCTAGATGGGCCACTGATAGGCCATACCTTAATTTAAAGGCCCTGGGCTCTCATGCTATTGGACATTTTACTGGCTTCAATAGCATGGTACACATGGAGGCAAATCCTGATCAGACCATAAAGCTGAATATTCAGTTGCCAAAAATATGTATTATCACCACAAAGCTACCTATTCGTTTCCAACACATGTTTCTGAGCTATGTATATCGTAACTTTGCAGCAGTAAGGACAGACTTTTGGACGGCTTCCTTGTCCAGCACTTGTCCTGATTTCAGGCCAGAACCAAAGAATTCAGAAACCAGAGTTGATGAGGTTTTGTGTGTTTTGGGACCAAGCATGTTGGGAAGGGAGAAAGTGTGTCTATGTGGCAGGGGTGGCTGAGTGCGTCGGTAGGTAGGTAGTGACAGTGTATTAAAAAGTAGTTACTCTTCCTTGGAATGAGACAAGCCTGGGTAGGATTCCAAGTTATAGGAGAGCTGGTGATATTTGATTATTTTTAATGGGATGAAAGGTGTTGTCAGTATCTACTGGTGTGGTGCTCTGCTCTTGTTTGATGATAATAACAGTCAGCTGCATGCATGTTCCCTCTGTGTGCTGCCCTAGCTCTGTGCAGATAGCTGACACAGCAAGCCCCGAGAGAACCCTCAAAGACCACAGTCTCTGGTAAGGTATAAAGGCACCCGGCCCGGTTTCTTGTCAAATGAAGCACAGTAATAGTTTCCTATTGAATCTACAGGACATACTACAAATATGTGCCCCCTGGCAATGGACACAGCTCAGTCAGTGGATGAAGATGTGCACTTCCAGACCTATTCTTATACAGATGCAGAACAGATTACTTATCCCTCCTGATGTATTGAGGTGCAGCCCTTTTACTCGCTAGCGTGCTGCTTCTCCCGTTATATGTTGGTTCAAACAAATCTATCCTTTGTTAAGTATCAGAGGGGTAGCCGTGTTAGTCTGGATCTGTAAAAGCAGCAGAGAATCCTGTGGCACCTTATAGACTAACAGACGTTTTGGAGCGTGAGCTTTCGTGGGTGAAT
>NC_133773.1:64155914-64167866 GCF_003597395.2 Chelonoidis abingdonii
TGAACTAACCTCGTTATCTCTAGCTTGCTTGCTAGCATATATATACCTGCCCCTGGAAATTTCCACTACCTGCGTCTGACGAAGTGGGTATTCACCCATGAAAGCTCACGCTCCAAAACGTCTGTTAGTCTATAAGGTGCCACAGGATTCTCTGCTGCTTTTACTATCCTTTGTTGTCCTTTTGACCCTGTTCCTTGTTATCTCTGTGGAGTGTTCTGATGCCATCTTGGCACAAGTTCCTCTTATTAGCACTTTTGTGTGGATGTAGCTGTTTCTAGCAACCCTCTATCCGCCATCTTCTGTGTGTGGGGCCTGCCTCTGGCTCACAGCCCAGCTTTTGCTTAGCAATGCCTGGAAGTACTTTGGTTCAGGCTTCAGGCTTAGACTGGGCCTCTGACACAAGAGTTTGTTTCAGGGCCTCATCTTACTACAAGAGGTTGTCGGGAGTAGTGAGGGAGGGATAAGAAACTAGAATGAGCTCAATATAAATTATGTAGCTTCACTGCTGAGTTAATTTAATCTTTTTAAGAGGTCCATTCATGATGGTGGATCCTCATATGATGCAGTCAGGTCGACCAATTGGTAATATGATTAGCTTTCCTTCCTTACTCCCTCTGCTTCGGACTCATGTAAATGGAGGAAAATGGCTTTTCTGGAGCAGCTGACCTAGTGCTTTTGTTGTCTTACTTTGGGGCCAAAATCAGTGACCTCAGGATAATTACTGATGAATAGAACCCTTAAAAATTACTACTCACCTGTAAAGTAAACAAACCACTGCAGATATAAAAACTGAATCATATAGTTTAGACTTTTAAAACCAAAAACTTGAGTGACTTAAAAGGGAGCAGAGAAAGAAAGGTGGAAACAAACTGAGAAGTGTTAAGTAAAAAAAATAAATAAAAGCAAAGTTTTATGACTTTGATTTAAAACAGCTCACCTTTTTAACTTCTCCAAAATATTTCCACTGCAAAAACATCATGAACTTTGTATTGCTTACTTTTCTGATGATCAGAGGAACAGAGCAGATGAGGAAAAGAAGTGTTTGCCAACTCAAATAATTGATTTATATTTTGATAACCTGTATACTAGGCTTCAGCTTTTAGTATGACTTTTTTGCATGTTATAGAAAACATTTTCAGAATATCTCTGTATGACATTTTTTTTAAATCAAAAGCATTATTAATTTTCTTGGGTTTGAACAAAAACCCAGTCTGCTGGATTTTACCTTTACCTGTGACCCCATTGACAAATGCACCATTGTAATTCAGGGGCCAGAGAATCACCAAGGCCAAAATTTGTCTCAGCAACTTTGCTCATTGAAAATGGCAAATCATAAAAGTTTTAGTAGCTGAAAATGTGCATTGAGTAATATATTGTATTTATTCTGAATGGTTTTCATAGAAGCATCTGAGATATTACAGTCAACTCAGCTGAAATTTTTATTTATAAACAACAACCCTAATTAATATTTACTCCATATAACATTAAATATCCATTGACTATCCACAAAAAAAAATCAATTTCAGACTTTTACTTAGAATTCAGATTAGCATCCCAGCCTTACCTCATGGGTCTTCAGATAGAAAAAACAACAACCCGCAATGGAGTAAATTATGAAAAGTGCTAGTTATAGCTCTGAATTTTCTTGCTACTACTATAAAATAAGAAAAATAAAAGTACCTAGTTTTATAGACCAATTTTAATAGCACAGTATCTGCTGAAACGGGTTACTTATGAGACAAGAAATTGAACATATTTGAGCAGAAGACAGACTATGGACTAATGTGTTCCTATCCCTGATTTAAGTAGTATTCCTAATAAAAAAGACATTTTTAAATTATTGTGATGTTGCACTCCATATATTTTATGGAAATTTGCTTATGACTGTGAATATGATATAACTGGAATATTCTTTAGGCAAAAGGTCTCCTGTAAGGATTCATAATAAATGTTATAACCTACTGAATATATTCCTCCTATTTGTATGCATGTATCATTCTTGTGTATGAAGCTAGAAATATGAAGTATAACTCTGAGGTCCTATTGTAATTATGTAAAGTGTGGGCCATTAATGGTGGTTTAGAATCTTGATGGCTCCCATTGACTAGAACAATTGGTTGTAAATGCTTATTTATCTGCAAACCTTCCTGTGTAGGTGTGGGTCAACCCAGGAAGAATGGAGACTAGGGGTCTTACAGTGACATGTGACCATGTCACATGATACTGGAATCCATCTTAATCCTTGTACATTTCCATTGATGAGCAGGGGTGGGGACAAACACAGGCCAAAGATTCCCACCTTGTGCCAAAACTATAAAAGGAGGTGAGGGGGGAGCAGAATAAATGGCGCTGCCAGTCATGAGAAAACCCCCGCTTACCACCTGAGATGTCTGCTGAATCTAACAAAGATGGTACCAGGTGAAGAGATTGGACCTACACTAGGAAGGAGTCTAGTCTGTGAAAGAAGCTTACTGGAACATCTAGAAGGGTGAGATATTACCTGTAATTAGTTTCTTATTGTATTAGGCTTAGACTTGCATGTTTTTGCTTTATTTTGCTTGGTGATTTACTTTGTCCTGTCTGTTATTACTTGAAACCACTTAAATCTTACTTTTTATACTTAATAAAATCACTTTCATTTTTTAATAAACCCAGAGTAAGTGATCAGTACCTGAGGGAGCAAACAGCTGTGCATATCTCTCTATCAGTGATATAGGGGGTGAACAATTTATGAATTTACCCTGTATATGCTTTATACAGAGTAAAATAGATCTATTTGGGGTTCAGGCTCTGAGAAATGCAGAACACTGGGAAAATCCCAGTTAACTGAGAAGCCCCGGGCTGAGTGAATCTCAGTTTCAGTGAACTGCAGAGAGGTGTGGCTTGACCTCTGGGTCTGTGCTGGAGCTGACTGAATTGTCCAACTCAACAAGACAGGACTGGAGATCCCCTGTTCTGGCAGAAGGGTTATTCTCGGTGATATCCCAGTTCATCGAGTGATAGTATCGAGGGGAGTCTCTGTGACTGAACACATCACAATCATACTTTTACTTACAGTTTATGACACTCAATCACTTAATTTTCCTAACTGTATTCTTTGATCCTAGTAGGAAGTGTCCATTCATCTTATGATTGCATATATAGAAAGCAGCCTTCTGTAAATACAAAGCTTTCAGTAGTGTGCCAGAATAGGACATATTTCACCAACATGTGCTAGTGGAACACTTACCTTCTGAGACATCAGTTATTGTAATATTGTAGATTAGGCCTGCACGTGCTGCGCAATCATTAAAGTGACTCAGGGCTTATCTATGTTTACTTGGGGATCAATGAGCAGTGATCAATGCATTGGTGGTTGATTTATCGAGTCTAATCGAGTGCAGATCACTCTCCCGTCGACTCCTGTACTCCACCGGATAAAGAAGAGTAGGGGGAGTCAACCGGAGAGTGTCTCTCATTGACTTAGCGTAGTCTTGATCCGGTGCTAAGTAGGTTACTATTCATGTAACCCAAATTGCGTAGTTTAGATCGAATTTTCCTTGTAGTGTAGACAAGGCTTCTGTGGGAAAAAGTGTCAAAAGGAGAAGAGAATGCATGTTAATGTAACAGCTATTTGTGCAGGAAGAGAACTGTTTACTGATGCCCAAATACTTGCATCTGAAATGCATCCATAAGCAGAAGCGTAACCCTGACATTTCTGAATTGTGGAGCTATTCTAGAAATAGGAATTGCCATAAGACAAATAGTGGAACTATTTGGCCAGGAATACTGGTCAGGTTATGCATATAATTTATTTTGCTGATACAAAAATATGAATTGATATTTTACCATGTCTAATGAAACAAATATTTTCTACTTGTTAAACACATCTATAACTCCCAAATATCTGAGTGTTTTAGTGTAACCAAAAGCAATCTGTATTCTCTGAAGATACAATACCAACTGCACTTTAGAATGGTTTTGCAGGTGAATACTAGAGAGAACACAAAGCTGTGGAGAGAATGAAACAAGGAGGAAAGTAGAAAATGATCCAGCTTCATCTCTCAGAAACTGATATGATATTTGTTTCCAATTTTATGATGTTGAAAGAAAACTGATTATGAGGCAAAAGACAGAAAAATAACTCAACTGCTCGTGACACAATATCTACTGCTTTCATGAACAGCAAGAGTTCTTTCTCTGATGAACTTGATATCTCTGTGTGTGCTAGATCTTTGATCTTTGTGCACCTCCCAAGAAAATGGGATTTATGCAAGTTTTCTTGGTGGGAGTTATTGGAATAGAATTTTCATCCTTCTTAGGATGTGAAACACCAGTGAAGCTATTTCATGGCTGCTACTGGAGCATAGGGGCCTGTGTCGTGTACACACACACACACACACACACACTCTCTCTCTCTCTCTCTCTGTCCCTATCTCCAGGTGAGAGGATATTTGGCCAATGGATCCATTTAGGTATGTATCTAAGAGCTGCTTCCTTGCCCCTCTGAATTCTCCAAATTTTCTTGTGTATTGATACTGTAAGCAGGGTCTGCTGAATTCTTACTCTACAGTTAGCTCGGAGGGGGAGAGACTTCAAGAGCAATCTGTATTTACATGAACACACCTCCTGTGCTTAGATATTCAGCAGATAGAGCAATATTCTGCTCAAAGTGATCGACTTCGGCTGGTGTTGGGTTACAAATCACCTTAATACTGAATGCTGGGTTATTGAAATGTTGTTACCAATGTTAGCAGTATTAAAGAGGAGCAGAACTGTGCTTAACCTGTCCCAGATGAGGGGGTCACACTCAGCTGAAAAGACCTCATTAAGCCAGGGGCTTGAATGTCAGAGGCCTGTGAAGGGTAAAAGAGATGAGAGCAGGTGTCTAAGCTAGGACCTTGCAAAACCTCCCCAAGTGTTCTACCTAGACTGGTTTAACCTGTTCCTCCCTACTGTTCAAAGAAAGAGCTCAGTAGGCTTCACTAGGAGCCTTTTTTGTTATTTTAAATGCTCGATCACTGAAAGCTGAAGTCACTTGAGAGGGAGTGGAGTTTCTGCCCAGCTGGCAAAGAGTTGAAAATCAATGAGAGCTGAAATCACTTGAGAGAGGGCAGTGTTTCTGCCCTGCTTGCAAAGAGCTGAAAATCACTAGGATACTGTTGTGCAGTGGTCACAGAAGAGAGGCAGGTGGCAGCAGAAGGTGACTGACAGTTGACTGGTGAATGAGTGACTGGTGAGAGGGTGAACAGAGTGAGCAGCCAGCAGGGCATCTGGCGGAAAGTTGCAGCAGGTGCGTGCTGGAGCAGCAGAGAAAGTAAGGTGCCTCCTTACCTCTACCCAAAGTGGGAGGTAAACTCTGTAGATGCACCTCTGAACACTGGGTCTACACTGATGAAGGACAGCAACTGTGCGTGGGGTGCAGAGAAAGGGTTAGAGACTTTTGGTTTACTGGACTTAAGAACCTGAGGGGAAAAGGACACTGCCCAACTTACTTGGGGGTGGGTCTTTTGCTCATGGTTTATGTTATGAACCCTGTTTGTGGTGTTTTCCCAAATTAATAAAAGGAGGGAAGTAACTTGGTATTAAACATTTTTTTTCTACACTCAGACTCTGTGCTTGCAAGTGGGGAAGTATTGCCACTCAGAGGTGCCCAGGGGTGTTGTGTAATTTTCCCAGGGTACTGAGTGGGAGCTTGAGCCAGTTCTGTATTTCACTGATGGAAAGGAACCCCTAGATATTGAACCCAGCCCTGGTTTCTGCTGGCTCTGACTGGCAGAAGGACCACAATACAAAACAGAGAAAGCTGGGGATGTGGGGGGTGGGGTCCCCTGGGTGCTCTCCCCAGAGCCAGTGGAGTGCAGACTTTGGTTACGTCCACAGATGAGGAGACATTGTCCTGGTTTTTGCACAGATTTGCAGTTCATGTGCCTCAATGAACACTTTCCAAGCGATTTCCCTTTGCTAACAATATCTTTACGATAAATGGCTAACACAATGGAACAGACACAGGTTGCGTGTACATGACTTACAGTTTTTCCTAAAGTGATTCTGATACTGAATAAAATGAGAGGAAAATGTTGTTATTAGACCTTTTTCAAGAGCCTTCACTTTGGCCCTGATTGTACAATTCTATCCATTGCCATGACCTGTACACCACTCTTTATGCATGTGCATGATGAAAATCTATTAATAACCTGTACTATTAGCTTTTACTGAATTTAGCAAACTCTACCATCAGATTATGAGAAAAGATCTATGACAAAAACAACTGGGGCCAAATTCATTAGTAAAGTAAGTGGAAGCAGTGTAATTGACTTTCTGCTTGTACCAACATGGTGAACTATGCTCATTTTCCACTTGACCCATATATGTGACTTCAGTGAATGCTAATGAGAGATATGCTTTCATTTCTAGTACAACTGACAATCATATCAAATACATTATTTTTTGCAAGACCTTAGCATCTCTGGCTATGTCTTTACTGCAATTAAAAACCGATGGCTGGCCTGTGCCAACTGACTAGGGCTCACGGGGATCAGACAAAGGGGCTCTTTATCTACAATGTGACTTTCAGGCTTGGGGGAGAGTCCAAGGGGGAGAGTCCAAGAGCTCAGGCTCTACCCTGAGCCTGAAAGTCTACTCCACAATTAAACAAACCTCTTATCCTGAACTGAGAGTCTGAATCAGCTGGCAGAGGCCAATTGTAGTGTCTAATTGCAGTGTCAGCATACCCTCTTTCTGCCCAGGGAATAGCTGCAAACAGACCCTGGATTCTTCTTTCTTATTCATTATTTTTAATGCATTTGATTAATGTCTTTGAACATAAACTCTATAGATCAGGGGTGGGCAACCTGCAACCCATAGGCCACATGCGGCCCATCAGGGTAATCTGATTGTGGGCAGTGAGACGTTTTGCTGACATCTGTCCGCAGGCATGGCCCCCAACAGCTCCCTCTGGCTGTGGTTCACTATTCCTGGCCAATGGGAGCTGTGGGAAGCAGAGGCCAGCACCCTGTGAATCACCACTTCCTGCAGTTTCCATTAGCCGGGAATGGTGAACCATGGCCACTGGGAGCTGTGGGGGACCATGCCCGTGGATGCTCAACATCTGCAAAATGTCTTGCGGTCTGATCACTCTGATGGGCCGCATGTGGCCCATGTGCCACAGGTTGCCTATCACTGCTATTAATTAACACTAAATATGTGCATTTCAGAGCTTATTGCTTAGTAGTCACTGGTTAAATAAGTCATTTGGCTTTTTTCTATTCTTTGACTGGATGATTGCCCATGCACTTCCAGTGTGCATATAAATTCATGGAAAATTTGAATGACTATTTACAGAAAACATTATGCTTTATTCTGATAGATTCAGTTTTAAGCACCTGAAGTTAATCTGATTAAAAATTAAAGGCTATAACAATGTAAAGAGGCTCACAGGTAGGAAAGGTCACATCCCTCAAATTGCAGTAAACATGAACATTTTCACTTCCTTAAACTCCACCAGAAAAAAAATTGTAGTAGGTGACAAGGATATCACACAGTAACTTCCATTTGCTGAACAACTGAAGTAAGCAAATATCAAGCTATGTCAAAACTGAATTTTAGACCAGTGCTGTTAAAGTTTGAGAAAATCAACTTGATGAGGCAGCTCACTTTTTAATATTGATATTTAATAGTAAATAATTATTAATAAAATTTTCTCTAACAGCCTAAATGCCCTAAAGAAGACCTATTTATTGCAGCTGTACATATCATATATCCATATTTAGCTTGACACCATGTCATTAAAAGCTCTACAGTGACTTTGTGCTGAAGTCGTAGTCTAGAGGTAAATTACATTTATACCTGCTTTAAAGCTCCTTTATGTTGCCAAAGTGCAAATGAAAATTGGACCTTAAGTGTTCTACTGTTGTTAGACACAGTATCTTGGGGGGGAAAGTATCAATTCACTCCACCGAAGTCAACAGCAAAAGATAGGGTTTTGAGTACCACAATAATAGATGATAATCTGCAACTCTCATTTCTTTCCAGGATCACTCCATATGAAAAGTACTCAGTGGACTCAAACTGATTGAAAAAACAAATCATTGCTACCAGTGAAACACACCAGTTCAATGTATCTGATATTTTCCAGTAGAGAGTAAAATAATTTCACATAAACAAAATTCTTTTAAAGAGAGAAAAAATACTATTGCCTGGATAATGTGAGTACCTATGACAAAAGGAAGTGATAGACTAACCTGTCTTAGTAGGTAGTCCCTCAGGACACAACATTGATTGGCTCAACCATAAGAGCACGTATAGGCGCCAACTGCGTGGGTGGAGCACCCATGGAAAAAAAATAGTTGGTGCTTAGTACCCACCAACAGCCTGAGGGATCAGCTCCTCCCCCTCCCTCTCAGTGCCTCCCACCCACCGCGATCAGCTGTTCAGTGGTGTGCAGGAGGAACTGGGGGAGGGGGAGGAGTGGGGCAGGAAGAGGTGACATGGGGGCTTGGAGGAATGGAGTGAAGGCATGGCCTAGGGCAGAGTGGGGGTTGAGCACCCCCTAGGATCTTGGGAGGTCAGCGCTTCTGGGAGTATTCTTTAAAGGAAAATGAATTATGTGTTCTATAATGCACAGTTAAGAATGAAGGTACTAGAGAGGCATGATATATTCATATCAAACCTCCAACTGACTCAAAACAAGCCTCAAGTTTGATGTGTTCATGGACCTCAGCCCAGATTCACAAAATATCAGTAATCATGAGCTAAGGTTGTTGGTAGAGATATGAAGCTGGCAAACACTGGTTCCCATAAGCCAGCCTCCCAACCTTCATTCCTTTTTCCAGCATTCCCTCAGAGCCCCATAAAGTTATCTAAGACAAGACAATGGCCCCAGTGTTTCTTAAGAATAAGAGTAGGGAGGCTCCAACTTTGTCAGGCCCTTGGTGTATGTCTGCACTGTAGCAGGGAGCGTGCTTCCCAGCTCTCGTACACTAACTCTCACTAGCTCAACTCAAGCTAGTGCAGGGGTTGGCAACCTCTGGCACGTGGCTCACCAGGGTAAGCATCATGGGAAGCCGGGACAGTTTGTTTACCTGCCGCGTCCACAGGTCTGGCTGACCGCGGCTCCCACTGGCCACAGTTCGCGGCTCAAGGCCAATTGGGGTGGCAGGAAGCCGCGGCCAGCACATCTGTCAGCCTGCATTGCTTCCTGCCGCCTCCATTGGCCTGAGATGGCGAACCGCAGCCAGTGGGAGCCACGATCAGCCGAACTTGCGGATGCGGCAGGTAAACAAACTGGCCCAGCCTGCCAGGGTGCTCACCCTGGTGAGCCGCATGCCAGAGGTTGCCGACTCCTGAGCTAGTGCACAAAAAATAGCAGTGTGGACGTTGTGGCTTGGGCAGAAGCTTGGGGTCTTAAGCCAACTCAGCTCTCTTGGTCTAGGTTCAGGTTGCTAACCTGAGTCTCTGCTGGAGCTGCAACATCCACACTGCTATTTTTAGCACCTAGCTCAAGCCAAGCTAGTACAAGTCTATCTAACTGGGCTGGAAGGCTTGCTCCCAGCTGCAGTGTATACATTCCCTTAGAGATTTGAATTCAGTAAACTTAATACAACTTAAAGATCTATAAACTCAAACCTCCAACCAGATGTGTGGATATTGGGTCATTTTAAATTCGGAAACAAACCCTGAAGAATTTGAACAGCTCTATGCAAGTTCCAGCTGGGTGTCTGACTATATGATAGAGATACTGCACATATTCCATCTCATTTCCGATCATTTCTTTTTACAAGCAACAAAATTAACCTTGGAATACTTTGGGTTACCACAAGAGTTCTCAAACTTCATTGCACCGTGACCCCCTTCTGACAAAAAAAAATTATTACATGACCCCAGGATGGGAGGCCAAAACCTGAGCTCCCTTGAGCCTGACCATCCTGAAGGAGGCAAAGCGCAAGCCCCAGCCTCACTGCCCTGGGCTGGGAGGTCAAAGCCGAAGCTCAAGGGCTTCAGTCCCAGGCGGCAGGGCCTGTAACCTGAGCACCACCACCTGGGGCTGAAGCCCGAGGGCTGTGGTCCCGGGCGGTGGGTCTTGGGCTTTGGCTTTGGCTCCAAGCCCCAGCAAGTCAAATGCCAACCCTGGCAACCCCATTAAAAATTGGGTCGTGACCCAATGGGGTCTCAAACCCACAGTTTGAGAACCACTGGGTTACAGTATTTACAATTAGCCTGCCTCACTACATGATGCTTGTATATCCCTGTATAATATATTACAGAGGAAAATAGAAATATTTGCACTAAATGTTGCATTATCTTTGAATAATCAGTGTGGGTTTTACTTCCCTTTTGAATTTAGGTTAGGAAGTGTAGTATATCTTTACTTTAGATATATGTAGGGCCTTATCCAAGCTCACTGAAAGTAATTGGTCTCCTTTTATTAATTCCAGCTGGTCTTGTGGCTGACCTGAAAAGAGAACCTAAAACAAGCACTGTTAAATTAATTGGTAAGTTTGTATCTGCAATGTCATTGGTCGTTCTTGTCTATACATTGAGTTCAATATACTAATTATTGAAACATTTTACTTGTGATGATTTGTGAACACTATTACTAAGTAATGGAAGTGTTGGTTTGTTTCCAGTCAAATCTTCTGCCTATTAATTAAACTTAAATTGTGATGGTGCTAGCTTATCTGAGTCAACAGTAGATCAAAGGGAGAAGTGTGAAAGTTAAATTCTTAGCTGGGGGAAGAAGAGTTTATTATGCAGCTGAACAATGATTAATTGCCGTCAGACTAGAATTAAAAACGAATGTTTGCATACACCAGGAAAGATCAGAATTTATGTTGATTTATCATTGCATAAATATTCAAGTGTTGTTTCCAGCTTCCCTGAGGTAGGTGAAAAGGAGATATTTGTGTATTAGTGTTTTTTTTTCCATAACTGTAGGGCAATATAAAGCATAAATTCCAAAATCAAACTGTGCAGCTCCTTGTGCATTGTATGTGGTACAGAGGTGTACCATCCCAGTGGGACATTCTAAAGACATTGTGCCTTTATCAGGCACATATCAGTGTCTCTTAGAGCTCCATGGGGCAGCTAAAGGCTTTATTGTACCTTTCAGCTGCATTTAACTAGATCTACTGGCCTTAGCAGGAAGTGAAGTAGTAGGCATGGATTTTCTCCCTTTGGAAAAACTAATGCCATGGTAGGATAGTGGCAACACCCATTAGTGCAATCCCTATGATGGTGTATGACCCTTGTGTGGGGATGTTTCAAGCAACCTCTCCACCAACCAGCTTACACACCTGTACAAAGCCAGGCATACTCTATCCCTAGTTTTTTCCTATAACAAATATTTTACAGAATCATATTAGTTTGAAATGGATAAGTGCTATTAGATCTGACTGCATCCCACTCCCAGAATAGGATACAATCCTTCAATATGTGCCATATCAATACTAAACTGATATTAGGCTTGATCATAACTCAGACACTAGGAACTAGCACAGACCATTATATTCTGATGTCATTTGGCACTGTGGTTAAAAAACTAGCATATTTTTCAGTGTATTTCTCCACTGGTTTACTGATCAACTGATAAAGCCTATTTTTAAAATGTTTAAACAGAAGTTTGGTAGTCAGATTATTTTCCCTGTTTCTGATATGTGCTTACTCCTGTCTTTATTCCCAAGGAAGGGAAAATATTTGCAACATGGTTTACTTGTTTGAGGCAGGAAATTAGACTATAGATTCACCTTTTAGGACTGTCATAAACAGATTGTTAAGGGTTAATGTCTCTTCTACCTGAAAGGGTTACAAGCAGGGAACTGGAACGCCTGACCAGAGACCAATCAGGAGACAAGATACTTTTAAATTTGGGAGGAGGAAAGCTTTTGTGTGTGTTCTTTGTCCGTTGTGTGTTCTTCTCTCGTGGGTGGGGTCTGAGAGAGACCAGACATTACTACAGGCTCTCTAAGTTTCTGT
>NC_133773.1:64168389-64231599 GCF_003597395.2 Chelonoidis abingdonii
GTCCCCAGGGAAGGTTGGGGAGGTCAGAGTGCCCCAAAACACTATATTTTTGGGTGGTGGCAGTGCTATCAGATCTAAGCTGGTAATTAAGCTTAGAGGATTCATGTGCTAGTATCTCATTTTCTGAACTCTAAGGTTCAGATCTGAGAAGGAATGCTATGACAAGGACATTTGAAGATACACTATTTACATAATTGTAAAGTATAAAAGAACTATGAAAAGTCACTTGCAAGGTATTTCCAGCACCAATGTACATTTTTATTTTAAAATGTATTCATGGATAATTTCAATTTCCTTTTAAAATTTGATAAGTAATCAGACATGCTAAAACTTAAAAGTACTGTTCCAACTTTCCTTTAAGAAATATTCATTCTTGTTCCCTAAAATGGAGAGTAACGTTGCCAACATAATTATTTTCCTTTTTGAAATTGCTAGTGTGACATACTGTAGAAAAAAACAGAGGCGAATTTTACAGTCCAGGACTCCTAAAACTCCAGCATATTTCTTCCAGGGTATTGCAGCACTTCAAAAAATAAAAATAGAAAAGTGAATGTATTTATTCACTTTTTCTACCAATGGTTATTGTATTGTGAATAATTTATATAGGCTTTATGGAGTTTAATAACTATAAAATTACATATTTATAAAGGTCCTGTGTCATTGTAAAATGTGTGCTAATTTAAATTGAGTAGATATGCTTAAAAGTCAGGCCACTGTAGGCCATCAAAATTTCATCTTGTTTCACTTAGAATAGGCTGGGACAGAATTTCATTTTCCACTATCTTCAGAGACTCTTCCATATCCTTTTCCATATATCTAAAGAAATTTACAAAACACAAAGCAGAAGTCAGGGATTATAAAACTATGGCAATAAGGTCCACTGAAACCCATCCTAACTGTGGGAAACCTGTTGTTTCATTCCTAGTACTATAAAAAAATACCGTTATAATTTTTCCTTCCAGGGCATTAAAAATAAATTCAATTTACACTCAGGTTTACACAAATTAATACAGAGCATCTTTCAGGTGTTTTTATATTGATGGCACTATGGTACATAAAATTAAGAGTGTCTAGTTTGCATCTATTGCCTTTCAGTAATTACAATATTAGTCTTTGTAGACTGTACAATTGAACATTGAGTCTTTGTTCTAGTAGTCAAAGTCTAGATAAATTCTCCACACAAGTTTTCAGCATCCAAAAGAGTAGTTTTATTGGGTACATTTTCTGTTATGACAGTTGACTCAATTAATATGTATTACAAATAGATGAAGACTAAGTTCTTCTTTGAGTGGGTGTCCACATGGCTTTTCTCTTGGTGCACCATGTATGCAAGATCAGATTCTTTTGGTCAGCACTGTTCACTGGGACCACTCTCACTGCTGATGGGATCTTGGATAGTGTCCGTAAATGCTACTGGAATATAATCATATAATTGAGATGATCAAGTTAAACAGATTTACAAAATAACAATAGAGAAGTTGAAAAATGTGAGGGAGAACACACAGCTTAGGGGATTGAAAATGGAATATGGAAGCTTTCAAGTCTAAATCAAAAGCTAAATTATGGCTCTTGAAATTAAGAGAAACACTCAGGTGGGGAGGTAGAGATGGTTATAATGAGCATCACATAGAACACCAATTAGAGATGCTGGCCAAAACTTCAAACCTGTGCCTACAGTGGCCTGACTTTCTTTCTCAGCACCTCTGAAAATCAGGCTCCCATTTATTTCAATAAATGCCACACATCTGTGTGAGGCAGGGGCAGACACAATGCCCCCAGAAGTGTATTATGTCTTGGTGTGCAGTATCACTTGCTAAAGCTAGTCAAAAGCATTTTCTCGACGCTACCGTGTGCGAGTATTGGGGAAAGGAGATCACCCCGCATAGGCTACCTAGCCATGCTCTCTGTGGAATGTGCAGTATTCCTTGGCATCCTACTGGCACCCATTCATTTCACTAGGAAGTGGAAGCAGTAGCACTGTGGGTGTAATATTGAGAAGAATATCTATGAGCCCTCTCTGCTCACTGGCACAGGAGCAATGGTAAATTGGGCGGGAACAGATAAAATCCAGCACATTTGTGACAATGACAAGACACCTGCCAAACAATCATCTCTTTGATGGTTTGATTTGAATTGATGATCTCCCCCAGTTGTAAGTGGGCATGTGGCCAATTGAAACACATTGCCACCATTAGTACTTATCCATATCATAGGGCTGTGCATGGGGATTACTGAAAATACTATTTAAGTTAAACTGACTTAATTGTAGGGCCCTACAATTATCAGTTTCACCAGCTATGAACAAGGGATGAAGTACCCTAGCTGTAGAAAGTCAACCCTGAAGGGGGTTGTAGCAGCAGCAGCAGCAGCAGGAGGAAGCAGCCCCTTGCCAGGGGCCTGGAAAAGCTAGTGTAGCCCCCAAAGTAGGCAGCATTAGCCAGAGAGGGATAGTCGCTACATCCCCCAGGCAGACTCCACCAACAGGGCTGCAGTGGAGCACAATCTGGCCCATTCACCCTCCCTTAGGTTGGCTATGGTAAACCTAGATCATTGCTTGGACAGCATCTTGATGACATATAGCATTATGTAAGCATTATATGACCATATCTCCCTGCTCTCCCACCTTTGGTGCTGGGGAGAGTTGCCTTAACGGTTTGGCAAAGAGAGACAGTGAGGTCTCTGCAAAGTGAAATTTGTAATGATCAGTGATCATGATTCAGCATAAATAAAACTTACTAAATAAGAATATATAAACACCCTTACAAAAAACAAACTACTTTCAAAACTGTGAATGGTGCTGGTGTCTTTCTCAATTGAAGGTTGCCTCTTTACTTTTATTTCCCAGCAGGAGCACTAGTTTGATGATTTAGAGCAGGGCACAGAGAGTTCTTCACTCACAACCTTGATTTAGCAAGGTAACGCAGCTATTCACCTGCTTTAATTAATGCACATGCTTTAAGAATCTTGCTGAGTCAGGCCCTAAACTCCTTAGGAGACTTCCTAATTCTAGTAAGGTACACTTTTATTTGGTTATTTTGTAATTAAAAAAAAATTACCACTATTAAATTAACCAAAATATGTTTAAAGGAGGTAACTACTTTACAATATTTTTGTCGTAATAACATAGTCAGCCCATGGTTTTATGTTCAGTCAGTAATGATACTTTCCTTTTTTATTATATTTCAAACACTGTTAAAGTTCAGAGTGATTCACGTAGCTTTGTAACTAGATGTGATTATTAGAATATCATTTAGTCCATGCTACTGTTGTGTACTCTCTCTCTCTCTTTTTTTTTAAAGTCACGATCAGTTCAGCTTGAGGAAGGTCTTTATTTTGCCTGAAACAGTTTTCCCATTTCTATTTACAATTGGCTGCAGACTGAGTAAGCCTGTAGACCAAATTACCCTGTCTTTCTGAGAAATATTTTCTCAAGCTCAGGCATATAGCACATTGGTAGAGTGTTGTGACGGGGGACACTGCTGTTTATTTTGTGGACAGAGGAATTTAGACTCCAACTCTGTCTATACAGCCTTCTTTCATATGGTACTAAATTCAGGTTAGAGTAAGGAAAACAAAATGTGAGCCATCTCCTTTACAAAAGTTTTTAGCACTACCACCCATTTCTAAGTGTTCAAGGAAACAAAGAACTTGAATGTTCTGAACAATAGGAGTGTAAATAGGGGAAAAACATGTCTGAAGGAGAGGAAATACGGATTTTTATGGACCTTGATCAATTCACAAGAGTACAGATAAAAAAAAAGGAGCAATCCAGGAGCCTCTACATCATGCACTCACTCACACACTTCAACTTATTCAAATTCTGTTTAACAGTTTCCTGTTTTGCTTTGAAGTGGCACACTATACAAAGGAAGGTGCAGAATCGAAGAGTCCATTTGTCAATTCAGTGAGTTTATTTAGAATGCCATTTGAAAGGGAAAGAGAAATGAGGCACACAGTATAAGTTATAACTTATAGTTGTAGTGGTAATATTTTTTCAGACACAAAAAGACTGAAGGAGAAAAGGTTCTTTTCTGATATTAAATATTTTGTTAAATACGTAAAGGTTTGGTGTTCAGAGAAGGAGTAAAAAACTTTAATGCTTCTTCCAAGTTCACCATTCCAATCCTGTGTGCATTCACACAGATATTGTATACAGCAAAATCCAATAGCTCTATTTAGTTCAATATAAGCAAACTCTATAGTGTAAAAATCCTACCCACATGACAAAATAGAAATCTCTAAACTATCTGCAAACTTGCAGGCATACTGAGTTGCTGGCTAAATCAGTTTTAGGTAATCAACATATTTCTAACTAAAACAAACAGCACAAAATAATCTTCTAATGTAAGAGTGCTTTACATATTTTTGCATATTAAGCAAATATTTTCTTATGGGAATAATGATGGACGTTAGACTTAATATATCATGATTCCATAACGACCCAGTACTAATAGTCTATGATAATTTGTTTATGGACCATGTTTTCTGAATTGTGTATAATTTTTATTTTGCACAATGTTGTAATTAAGAAACAAACAAGGAGGAAAAAAACCTCATTTTATATGGAAATGTAAAAGTCTCTTTAATAAGCTCAGTTTATATATTAGAAGATTCATGTTTAAATCATATTCTGAATCATAATTTTAAATCAAGAAGATGGAGTAGGTTTGTCTAACAGTCCAGTAGCAACTGTTCCAAGAGCAACTGTCAGATGATGAAAAGCAGAAGGTTGTGGAGGAATTCTAGTCCTAGCATAAGCAGGGCCCATATCCAGGGCTAACTTGGCAATGTAGCTGCTACTCTTTTACAATTTCTATTAATAAAGTCAAGTATCAGAGGGGTAGCCGTGTTAGTCTGGATCTGTAAAAGCAGCAAAGAGTCCTGTGGCACCTTATAGACTAACAGAAGTATTGGAGCATAAGCTTTCATGGGTGAATACCCACTTGGTTAGACTGTCTAGGTGGAAACTAAAGATCTTATGGAAATTTTGACATGAATAGGCCCATCTTCTGTATGTGAGACAATATTTCTTTTCTTATTAAAATGACTCTAATTAGAGATTGTTGAATGTTTGGCTCTACTTTGGAGTTTAGCTGATAAATACTTTGAACCCCAAACTGAATCACATTGCAACATTATTACTGTGTTATGGTATTCATCATCTATGATTTCAACTATGTATCTCTCTTGGTTACAGGAGAAGTTGTTCTTTAGATCCCATTTAGTCCTTCTTTGGTTGTACCCCTGCAGTGGCAGGCATGGCTTTCTGCACTTCTCTTGCGGGGGAGCTTATGGTCCGTCCACTCTAGGAATGGACATTAGATGGAAGCTTCCCTGTTTTCCAGTTGTGTTAACATGACAGGCCCAACTGCATTTGGGACCTTTTCCTCCAGAGACCTGCAACAGTGAACTGATTAAAGTGACTCAAAAGCAGCTTCTTCAGCACTGTTTATTCATTCCCTCAAAGGTACAAAGTACACAAATCAAAGGCTAAAAATGATAAGGGTTGATAAGCATATTTCCCCTTTTTAACCTTTCTTTGCTAGCTTTGGTGAATTCACTGCAGCCCAGTTATCCCCATCTCTGTGTTGGAAGAAACAGCCTGTCCTGCCCTGCTGTGGTTTCTATGGCTCTTTCTTTGTCAGACTCCTATCCAGCTGCTCCTGACAACCCACTCACTTCTTCTTTGAGGCCCAGGACCCTTTAGTGGATTCATATCCTCTTTGAACAGGGAATATTGAATAGGGTCCAGCCTGTGAAGGGTAAATCTTGCTGGCTTGGATGGCTCCAGGCAGGGGCATCCCCCTGTTAATAGTGGCCCCCATTGTTCTTTGGAGGAGCCTTATCTCTATCACATTTCATTTCCTGTTTGCTTCCCTCCCTAAAAGCCTCCTTTGATTTAGCTCTATGCAGTCAGGTAAACTGAGATGCATATGATATTTATAAAAACAATACACATAACTCACTCATTCCTCACATCAGCTGTCCAGATTCTTATATGGTGCTCATAATCATTGTATCTCTGGGCTTGACTACATTTAAAACATTGCAGTGGTGCAGCTGCAGTGCTTCAGTAAATATGCTATCTATGCCAATGGGCGGTCTTCTCCCATCAGTGCAGGTACTCCACCTCCTTGAGAGATAATAGTTAGGATGACTGGAGGATTGTCCCTCGACCCTGTGCTGTCTATACTGGGAGGGTTAGGTCAGGTTTAACTGCATTGCTTAGGGGAGGGGATTTTTCATGCCCCTGAGCAACATAGTTATACTGAATTCACTTATAATAAATAAAAGTAAGTAATTGGAGATATACCAATCTCCTAGAACTGGAAGGGACCATGAAAGGTCATGGAGTCCAGCCCCCTGCCTTCATTAGCAGGACCAAATACTGATTTTTGCCCTAGATTCCTAAGTGGCCCTGTCAAGGATTGAGCTCACAACCCTGGGTTTAGCAGGCTAATGTTCAAACCACTGAGCTATCCCTCCCCGGTGTAGATCAGGCTTTAGCACCACACTTAGTACAGCCGGTCTTCCAGATTTAGAGCCAGGGCTGGTGCAACCATTTAGGCGGACTAGGTGGTTGCCTAGGGTGCCGAGATTTGGGGGCGCCAAAAAGCACGCCCCAATTTTTTTTTAAATGGTTGAGCAGCCCTGCTGCTAGGACAGAGAGGGAGTCTGAGCTGCCAGCGGCAGCTGGCAGCCCTGGGTGTCCCCTGGGTCAGGGCTCTGCCACGGCAGCTGGCAGCCCAGGGGCCCCCTGAATCAGGGCACCGCCGTGGAAGCCGGCAGCCCAAGGGGTCCCCTGGCCCAGGGAAACCCAGGGCTGCCGGCTGCTGCGGAGGCACTCTGATCCTGGGTCAGGGCGCCGCCGCTGCAGCTGGCAGCCCAGGGTGTCCCCTGGGTCAGGGCGCCGCCGCGGCAGCCGGCAGCCCAGGAGCCCCCTGGGTCAGGACACCGCCGGAGGGGGCAGCAGGAAGCTCCCGTGGAGCTGCCGCAGTGGCGCCTGCGGGCGGTCCGCTGGTCCGCGGCTCAGATGGAGCTGCTGTAGTCGTGCCTGCGGACAGTCGGCTGCTCGCGCGGCTCCGGTGGACCGCCCACAGGCACAGCGGACCCTCCGCAGGCACCACTGTGGCAGCTCCACCGGAGCCGCGGGACCAGCGCGCAGGGTGGCGAAATTGCCGTCCACCTAGGGTGCTCAAAACCTTAGCACCGGTCCTGTTTAGAGAACTGATGTCAGGAAAGAGCAGAACATCTGGATGAGACCCATAGCAGCACCCATCAAATGGGTCAGCACTGCAGTGGTTACTCTTCTACTTGCTTTCTATAGATGGGCTTCCATTCGAACGGCTTCTCTGGTTTAATGGCTTGATCGAATGGTATAATCATGGCTTTCATTTTACTATTCTGTTTTGTTGCTCCCAAAAAGTAATGCTAAAGAAGGAACTAAACTACTTTCTATTATAAGAATTATTTTTATAGTGCAGAAAATATATTTTCTTATAGCCATTTCTTTCCCTGATCAAATGGCAGTGTCTTTTAATTTCAATGATGTTATTACACTATAATGAATAATATCATTGTCCAGGGTGGATACGGTTCTTAAGGGAAATCAGATATTAAGTGGGTAGGAATCAAAAGTATAAGATATTGTGTGTTGATACCAAAATCAGCATTCCAACACACTACATGGCATATGAAGAGAGAGCTCATCTATCTACATTTGGTATTTTTATAATGCTTTTTTAATATTGTAATAGACCTGTGATTCAAGGATGGAGCAGATGAAGATGCATTTGTATAACAGAAAACTGGCCTATACTGCTAATATAAAATATGGTGTTTAAGAGAGTATTATTCTATAAATATGGACACTTGTTAATTATCACTAGTAGTATTCATCAGTCTAAAAAGTAAATGAATAAATTTCAACTTCAGTGGAGTTACTCTAGATTTGCCCTAATGTAAGTGAGAGAATAATTTGACTCTATATTTTTTATATTTAGCCATAATGATCGCAACACTGGTACATGATTCATGTCTGCAGTGTTGTGAATATGATTCCCCTTAATTAAGGTAGTTCATAGACCAGCAATGTGAGAATACAAAGGGTTGTTCAGTATAATTTTAACTTTTGATTAGAATGGGAGGATCCCAAAATTAAATGTCTTAGAAATATTTGTGAACAAGCCATCTAGGACAAACTTTGCAACATAACAGATACCTATCCTTCAATTCAAACATCTCCCTCAGTATCTCTGTTTCTTTTTGCTCATGCTTTCCTTTTTACAGTTTGATTAAAAATCTGAAATAGCCTTTCAGGAGAAGGATATGCAACAATGTGGGTCAGTTCCATTTACTAACTTTATTCAAAGCATGGTATAAATCTGACTATAATGTTTACTAGCAGCAGTTGATTATGCTGGCCTTCATATATACACCTACACTGTGTGATTTGCACTTCCAAGGTTATTCCTAGGTGGCTTTGACTCAGGAACATGGGCCAGATTTTCTATTGTATTATAAGGCCCTTTTGCAGTACCCAGGTGGTGCAAACGGACCACAGTCTGGCCACGAATCCTCAACAGAGGGTTCCCTGTTGCAGGAGAGCTCCTTGCTAGTACAAGTGTGCTATACTTAGACCTCAGGGCTGTGGTATCCACATGTGGCATAGGCGGCAGGAAGGGGATGTGGCAAAGCAGAGCTCATGACTCCAATCCTTCACTAATGTAGGGTCCTGTAGTGAGGTGGTGGGATACCCCACAGCCCTGTTGAGGGACAAACCTCCCCCAACCCCGCTGTGAGCGGAGCCGCTGGGTCCTACGCCCTTCCCTCAGAGGTCACGGCGCAGACCTGGAAGTATAAAAGTGGACCTGCAGAGCTCAGTAGGAGGCCAGCCACCGCCGGGACCAGACGTCTGCAGCCGCTGCCAGCTGGAGCTCACACCCTACCAGTCGAGCCTGCCTCGCGCCCGCTACCCCGAGGAGGACTGGCTGAGCCTGCCTCGCACCTGCTACCCCAAGGAAGAGCCTAGCCTGCCTCTTGCCAGCTACCCTGAGGAGCCACTGAGCCCACCCTCGAACACTTACCCAGAGGAGCCGATGGTGTTTGAGACCACTGGTGACGCTACGACGACTCAGGTACCCGACAAGGAGGAGAGTGAAAGTAGCCCGGGGGCAGCTGACCCCAGTCTGGCTGCAGCACTGCCAGAGCCAATGTCAATGTGTTGCGGCCAGGATCCCCACTGACAGCAGTGAGTCTTTGCCACTGCTAGGGCTCCGGGCAGGGATAAAGTGGAGTGGCAGGGCCTGCATCCCCCCTGCCACCCCTCTAGGGGTGGCAGACTCCCCCTTTTCCCTGGCCTGAGGAGGCCGAAACCTACTATTGCTGCTCAGCCCGTCCCGAGGGCCTGAGCATGACTCAGTGTTTGTTGCCCCATTCTGACCTAGGGCTGGGTTTAAGACTATTACTGCTCAGCCCTGCCTGAGGGCCTGAGCATCCTGACTCAGTGTTTGTTGCCCCACCCTGACCTAGAGCCAGGCTTAAGACTATTGGTAGCGAGGCGGTGGGATACCCCACAGCCCCACTGAGGGACAAACCACGGCCGAGCCACCTTACAGGTCCATTAAAGACCCTACTCAAGTGGCACAACTCAGAGCATTGGAGTAGTTGTTCTAAGATGCATCTGACCTGGGCCCAACACTGTGAATCAAGGCACTATGACAAGCTCTGTGATGTTCCCATCTCTCTTCTGCACTAAGCAGAGCTCTGTCTCAGGAGAGAATCTACTCCATTTGTTTTTCTTAGTTATACTCAAGACTTTTGAATAGAAAGTACTAGCACTATAGGAAAAGTATCTCATCGTTTTATCCTTCACAGTGTTCTCAGTTTCAGTACTGCTCTGGGAAAGGGTTTAGTGGGCAGGGAAAGCAGCCAGCTGTTCAATATGAGAGGGTGTAATCAGACTTGTAGGTGTCATTGTGCAAATTCAGAGAAGCTGTGAATCACCAAAGGCTATATAGCTTCTGATTGCAGCTGTTCCTCCTGCACACTCATCTTAGCCACCTGACTAACAACTTCAGTTTCACTCCTCCTTATAAGTGGGTAGGAAAATGGAGCTTTAGGAAAGGGACTAGGCAAGGTTGAATAAATGATTTTTCTCTTTGAGAGAGTATTTACAATGGTTCACAATTTATTTTAATAATGTTGTGCTTAAGAGGCTGATTGAAAGCTACGTAGACAAAAACAAAGTTCTGTATATGATTTCATGGCAGACTGATAAATATTTGTAGAATATTTCTGTTATGTGAAACAGTTCTCTGTTGTAGACTCGGAGCCAGCAAGATGAGACTGGGATGTAAAATGGTCCTTTAACTGGAGATTGTGATGGGTTGGATCACAGAAACCCCCTTGGGAACTACCAGCTGATGTGCCAAGACTACTTCTGCCCCTGCTTTCCTGCCCTGGCAGCTTAGGACTTCAGTGTCCTGCCTGGTTTGAGCCAGACCTGCTAGCCTGCTGCAAACCCAGACTCAGGGTTTGAACCACATCCCCTAACAGCTGTAGGTTTAACTGAAAACAGCTTACAGAACTGTTCCTGTCATTACCACTCAGAAATCCAGCTCCCAATGGGGTCCAAACCCCAAATAAATCCGTTTTACCCTGTATAAAGCTTATTTAGGTGTAGGGGCAGGATTTTATAATTGTACTATGAGAATTAATGTATGATTTGATTTCATCCTGCCAGCCACCCTTTTTGAATAGAAGAAAGGAATGACCCTCTGGCACACTGGTAGAAACGCATCTTACAGACTGCCAGTGTCTGTACTGACCTTAGGCAGGGAAAGACTAGAACAATCCTTATGACTGATTATGGTCACCCTTTTGTTTTAGGATAAGTTATAATGTCTACTATGGTTTCCTCTATCTATTATAAATTAGGCACTCTAGTTAAATATACATTTCTTTGTTTTAAGATTTAGTAAGTAAGAGACAGGATCTTGTATTGTGTCTGTGTTGAGAAGATTAGAGGAATGTTGAAGGCCTGGGCCTCACTGTGAATTGTTTTAGTTATGAAACTTAGCTAGGTTTAGTTTACAATGCCTTTTCTTGCTCAACTTAAAAACTGCTGTATACCTGTAAAAGATCGTTTGTGTAAATGAGGAATGTATGCATGAGGAAAAGATAAGGTGTGAAGGCCATTGTTATAGCCAAATGGTCAATGAAGAAGGAGTGAAGAGACTTAATGACACCAGAGACCATCAATGTTCATCCATAATTAAGGAAGGGCAGATTGATGACCCTGAGGTGAAGGCTAGCACTCCTAAGGACAGGACAATGGATTAAATCGAAACCAAGGACAGGATGACCCCCTTGGAGATGTTTTTGAATGTTTACATAAAAAGATACCACCAATTAAGGAGTAACAGGTCATAAACTGCAAAAAGAACAGGAGTACTTGTGGCACCTTAGAGACTAACAAATTTATTACAGCATAAGCTTTCGTGAGCTACAGCTCACTTCTTCGGATGCACAGAATGGAACACATGGACAGGAGATATTTAAATATGCAGAGAACATGAAAAGGTGGAAGTGAGCATAGCAAGAGGAAGAGTCTAATCAATTGAGATGAATTATCATCAGCAGGAGAAAAAAAACCTTTGAAGTGATAATTGAGATGACTCATAGAAGGTGTGAGGAGAACTTAACGTAGGGAAATAGATTCAGTTAGTGTAATGACCCAACCATTCCCAGTCTGTTTAAACCTGAGTTAACTGTATCTAATTTGCATATTAATTCGAGTTCAGCAGTCTCTCTTTGGAGTCAGTTTTTTTGAAGTTTTTTTGTTGCAAAATTGCCACCTTCAAAGTCTGTCACTGATGGTTAGAGAGGTTGAAGTGTTCTCCACTGGTTTTTGAATGTTATGATTCCTGATGTCAGATTTGCTCGTTCACCTGCACATCCACCAAAATTGGTATATGCCATCATGTGCCAGCAATGCCCCTCTGCCATGTACATTGGCCAAACTGGACAGTCTCTATGCAAAAAAATAAATGGACACAAATCTGACATCAGCTCATGAAAGCTTATGCTGTAATAAATTTGTTAGTCTCTAAGGTGCCACAAGTACTCCTGTTCTTTCTGCAGATACAGACTAACACGGCTGCTACTCTGAAACAGGTCATAAACCGACACAGCAAAATCCATAGACTTCAACAGAGAAACAAGACTGTAAGAACAGGGTGCTTTGCCATGGGACTTTGGGTTCGTCTTGCCACACTCCAGGAGCATCAGATCATGAACAACAGAGCCTGGCTCCCCTTTGACCAATCTGGCTGGCCACTAGATTGATACAGACTCTGGACTGGTAACTATAAACATTAACGTGCAGGACTGGGTGCACGGTGTGTGTGTGTGAGAAGCATATACTAACAGCTGTATTCTCAATAAATGCAACATTTTTGCCTTGTCTGTAAAGATCCTGTGTGCTTCTTATAAGTATAACACAGGGTAAACTCATAAATTGTTTGCCTTCTAGAACACTGATAGAGAGATATGCACGGCTGTTCCCCCCCACCAGGTATTAAGGCGTACACTGGGTTAATTAATAAGTAAAAAGTGATTTTATTAAATACAGAAAGTAGATTTAAGTGGTTCCAAGTAGTAACTGACAGAACAAAGTGAATTACCAAGTGAAATTAAATAGAACATGCAAATCTAAGCCTAATACAGTAATACAACTGAGTACAGATAAAACCTCACCCTGAGAGATGTTTCAATAAGTCTCTTTCACAGACTCGATGCCTTCCTAGTCTGGGCATAGTCCTTTCCCCGGTACAGCTCAGGTGGTAGCTAGGGGATTCCTCATGATGGCTCTCCCTTTATTCTGTTCTACCCATTTATATATCTTTTGCAGAAGGTGGGAATCCTTTGTCCCTCTCTGAGTTCCCACCCTCCCCCTTCAATGGAAAAGCACCAGGTTATAGATGGATTCCAGTTCAGGTGATATGATCACGTCACCATAAGACTTCATTACCCACTTGCCAGCACCCATATATACAGGGAGACAAGTAAAACAGAGACATCTGCAGACAATTGTCCTGGTTAATGGGAGCATCAAGATTCCAAATCATCATTAACGGCCCACACTTTGCATAATTACAATAAGCCCTCAGAGTTAAATTTCATATTTCTAGTTTTAGATACAAGAGTGATACATTTATACAAATAGGATGATCACACTCAGTAGATTATAAGCTTTGTAATGATACCTTATAAGAGACCTTTTGCATGAAGCATATTCAGTTATATTATATTTAAACTCATTAGCATATTTTCATAATATCATATAGAATGCAACGTCACAGCGGTATCAAATGCCTTCTACTCTTGTCTACCCACATGTACTTCCTTTTCATGACCCACTATCCTGATGATACACCATCAAGAAGACAATACTTCTATGCATGATATTACATCATTAGGGGTATGGTTAAGGTTTTTGGGCTTGTTGATCTATAGATCAATCCATCCATCTATTGTAGGGTTTTATACTCCTGTTCATTACTGTAGTATCTGAGCACCTTTTGTGTAAAATCAATAGCAATAGTGAAGACCTCTGTGGTCTTCATGGAGTCTCTGGCACTTCTCCCTTTTCAAGTTCAAAACTCTGCTTGAAGTAGGGTTTTCATTTTTAGTTTTTTGGTGGGGGTTGTTAGGGAGCATAATGGGGTATCAGTGTTAGCTTTGGATTCCCTGCCATAGAGGAGTAAATACTACTGGAAGGGATGTGCGTGAGTTTGGGCTCTAAGGCCCTGATTCAGAAAAGCATTCAAGCACATGATCAGGTTAGTGTGTTCCCATGTATACGGACAGGGGAAGGGGAACTTTTGATATTCTTGTTGTGTATCCCCTTTTCACATTGTTTGAGGTTGTGCATGAATAGTGAAAATGTGAAAAAAAGTTTGGGGGGAATGGTTGTAAGAATACAAGGGACCTGCAACTGCATCTGTGAGGTCATACATACATAGTAAAAAGCTGGGTGGGGAGAATGTTCCCCATTACACCCCACGGTGGCTGCTGGTAAAGCTTCTATCTCAGCTCTCTGATTTCTGAAATGTTATGGTTAGTATCAGGAGAAGGATGTTCTTTTTCAGTACTTTCGGAACAATCTAATGAAACCTTTTAATATCCACTCCAAGCAAGTCACCTCTGCTTGTAAATTTGTTATGATTATGCAATCACTCAGTATAGATTGTAAACTCCTTAGAGATGGTCCATGACCCATCTATGTCCTGTACTAGCATATTGTTAGTACTTAACAAATAACTCTTAATAATAATTGCTTAAAAGCTTATACTGATTTTTTTTTCAGGAGGAAGGATTATTCCTGATTGTTTTCTGTTTTCCTGTTTGTCACATAAATGAAATATTTAATCATGCTAATGGACAGCTGCTGTGGGCCATAAGAGGAAATGCAACTGCCCTTTTTGCTTTTCCCCTTTACTGTTCTGATATAGAGGTAGGGAATACGAGAGAAAAGATGAGGGGATCCTATCAGGTAACAATAAACTTCAAAGATGGCATAGAGTGCTTGGGCCAGACTGTCAAGGCTAGTGATGAAGAAAACCTTAAGCTTATGTCCTAAAAATATGTGCTCATTTAGACTTTGAATAAAAAATATACAGTATTAGAGCTACGGGAATAACAGATTTTTTGGTTCACTGGCAGTTCTGAAAAATAAAGAAAATCATCTTGGATTGACTGAATAACAAGTTTTTTAAAACTTTTCAGCCAATCAAAAAAAAAAATGGTGGTGAACAAAATGCTTTGTTTGACCCAAAACAAAATGTTTCAATTATTTTTCAAGTACTTTTAAATGTTTTAATTTTTAAATAAAATAAAAGGAAATTTTGAAATGAAAAAAGTCATTCTGTATAAAAAAATGAAACTATTGATTTAAAAATATCATACTGAAATAGTTTGAGTTTGGAATATTTGTGTTTGGAATTTTTTAGGGGCTTTTGGACTAAAACAATTGAGCTAATATTACCAAAAAAAGAAATAAAAAAATCACAAAATGTTTGTGACACCAAAGCTGCATTTTTTTTGCAGCAAAAAAGTTTTGGATGAAAAATTCACCCAATTCTATGGAGTACAGCTTCCTACACTTGAAGCCTTTTAAAGGCGCAGGGTCAGACTGCACCTGGGTAACCCGCTGTGAATATCTGTTGCAAGTTCCCCTCTGTCAAGCCACAGAAAATACAGTTTTTACAGACCCTAACACTAAAGCATTGTCTCTTTAGCTCAAGCTGTAGCACCTCATGCTTTTGGCTGTGGAAATCCCCTGGCCAATCTCCAGTGTGTTGGCCAAGATGGCAGTTGTTACTCCTAGACTCTGTACAGATGCACAAAACCTATAAAGAGATTCTTATCTCTCTTTTTCACCCTTGTGCAGTCTGCAGCTACAACATAGCTGTGGACTGGAGGCCTACCTTCCACTTTATTCTTCTGCAGACACAAGCTTCCCAACATGTGGAGAGTGAGCAGGGGGCATGGCCCTACTTCCCCTTGGCATTAGTTAGGTCTGGATGGAGAAACTGTACCTTCAGAAGTGATTGTGTAGCTGCTTTATTAGCATATATTTCCAGGGAGCAATTCTACATGAGCCAGCCAGAGTTCCTTCTGGGATTCTCCTACGGCTCATTCACACCCCATCCAGTATGCCTGAGAATGCCAAGGGGACACTAGCCTATAGCTGGCAGGCAGTTAATTGTGTGCAATAATGAATTTTTAAAAAAAGCTTACAGTTCCATTAGTGACACTTATATAGCTGTCAAAATCACATTGTCCCCAGTGCTTTTTTGAATAGATACTATGATAGCTTTGTTATGAATTATCAGTTTTGGGGAAAAAAACCAAGATCCATTTGTGGAATGATATTCTTTGTGTTTTCTCAAGCTTTTGTTGTAATTCTTCTCTGTGTAAGTAGGTCAAACAGTCTGCAGTGTGAACTAAAAGCTTAAGATGTAGCTGTCAAATGATGGCATTCTTCCCTTGTCATTCTCAGGTGCATTAGTCATTCGGAGAATCAAACAAGCCTTGGCAGATCAAAGAGCTGCTACATACATCTTCATGTAAGACAGTCTGAAGAAAGGAGAGAATTCTGAGTCTGAAGACATATTTCTTTAATCAGCATGAGGATTTATTTGTGATGTTTAATTATACAGGATATGCAGTGCTATAATCCTTAGCACATAACTTGGTCATAGCAATATGATTCTGCTACTGATGTTCACTGCATATGGATTACTTACAGCTAAATTAATCCTTCTTTCATTGTTCTAATATATGATCATTCAGAGAGATGTGAATAGATAGACATAGTGAATACCTTCACTTTTGCCAGCTACATAATTCAGTTTGTCAGGCATCCATCTGTAGCTTGTGGTACAATCATTACAAACTACAAATGGAAATAATATTCAAAGTACAAATGACATACACTTCCTAGCCAAAATCATTCAAATTAAACTATTGCCTTTGTGATCTAATAACCAATTCTGGGCATCTATTCTTTGTCATTCTGGTGTAAATACTATTGGGTTATAGCAGGTAGGTTTGTCGGGAGATTGCAAAATAAGTAACATTATGCTTTCGCATCAAAACATTGGTTCAGGATTATCCCCTTCCATGTGAAAACTCACAGGAGGGCCCCTTCAAGGTTTGCCTTGTGGAATATACTTCATTATGTTTCCCTGGGGTTAGGAGAACAATTTTTGTAAGTGGCTTCAGTCCCCAGACACACTGGAAATTACAAGACTTTTTTTTAAAAACTTTCCTGTAGATTCCATCTACACTGAGGTGTGTGTGTGGGGGGAGAGAAGGATTAAGGGAGAGCATTGACGAAATCTCTCTGCAGTGGCAGAGAGAGATCTATGCATAGAGAATGCCTGCTGCAAGCAGATCAACAGGTTAGGATCCAGCCTTTGATTTTTAAAACGTGCTTAAAACATTTGTGATTAATGGGCTGGTGAAAAGACAAAGGACTGCAACGTTCCAAAGGAATGATTGTAAGAAGCATTATGGCTTACGCTGTGCAAATGCCAGGAGCAGGCCATCTGATTTTTTGGACTCTGTTCTAATTCTGCTGCAACTTCATTATTTTATATATACTTCAAACAGGGAGAGTGCTCTTACATGGGGAGGGCGGATTAGAGAGAGGAAGGATATCCAATTGATTAATAAGAGAGTAAATTGTGAACTCTGACAGTAATCAAGAGATAAATGTCCAAACTTAACTCAGCCACAAGCTGTTCTGTTTACACTATTGGATGTGAAAAACCCTTCTTCTTGTTATGTGAATTATTAGTGAGAATCTTCCCTACTTTCACAGGAATGTTCTGAGGATTAATTAGTTAATATTTGTAAAGTGCTATAAAAATGAAAAGAAGTGAAAAGTGCAATCTGAGAACTAAGCATTCCCATTGTTTCACCTATTACGCTTGCTACTGAGTGATCATTAACTCTCACAATTTGCAACCTCTATTTAAATTTGTTATGCACGGTCCATTCCATATAAATAACAAATCATAATGTTGCATTATCACTTTGTAGTACACAATAATAACCACATTATGACACCATGAAAATACCCAGTGTCCTAATATTGTCCTAATTTATACTGGCCAATTCAGTATATTCAGTGTCCATAATATATACTGTAATAACTAGCAAGGTGTTTAACCATATGTCTGACTTTAGACATGTGAGCAAAGATAAGCATGTACTTAAATACCCTCCTGTATTTGACCTAAATTAAAAATTATAAATGATTTCTGAAATCATTTTGAAAAAATGTCCTACTGGTGAAATAAATAATTGGAAATTGTTCAACACCTCTCAAATAAAATAAAT
Organism: Chelonoidis abingdonii; assembly: GCF_003597395.2. Classification (NCBI taxonomy): domain Eukaryota; kingdom Metazoa; phylum Chordata; order Testudines; family Testudinidae; genus Chelonoidis; species Chelonoidis abingdonii. The sequence goes on from NC_133773.1 coordinate 64,186,303, forward strand.
GAATAAGGTAGGGGGTTGGATAAAATGAGACCTGAATTTACCCTGAGTTTCAATTTCTAAATTAAAATATTGGAAGTTGCCAATAAAAAACAATCCTGTGGTGACCCAATAGATTTATTTGTTCTCACATCTCTGATGTATGATCACTGTAGTGCAGTTTCCGGTTAGTTGGGGGTTGGGGTGGGGGTTGTTACTATTTTTTGTTTTCTTTGTCATTTACTGTCTTTTATGGATTAAGCATTCAAGGATGTGTACTGCCAATGTTATTGTTTCTTTGGGATTTGTCCTTGTGTATATATCGTTATATCTCTTTTCTGATTGATTTTGAAATGTTTGATTTTTCTTTTACTATAAAGACTAAGATTTTCAGAGTGAGTTAATTATCACTAAGGCTGCAGATTTGTCACAGTATTTTGTGGAGCAGTCACAGTAAATTTAGTGAAAGTCACATTTTTCATGATTTTTGATAAATCCTGTGTGAGTGGGGTCTGGAGAGTAAGCCTGCCCACACTCATCCTGCAATGGCAACTCATGTGGCTTCTGTCCCACATGGCACGGCCCAACTCTCCACTCTGGTCTTTGTAGTCTGGCACAAGATGTTCCAGCACCTTTCAGGTTTGGCCTGGCTGCACCTCCATCATGATGCCACGCCAAACCTGATCGGCACTGCAAAGCTATGCACCAGATTGCACAGCCATCCACTCAGATCTGCTCCATCCACCCCTACCACCTCAGTATGATGGAGGGGCAGTTGGGCCAAACCTGAGTGGTGCTGTGCCTGAAGGCACAATGCCTGAAGGAGGAAGGTTGGCCCAGCCTCGTGGGACAGGAACCAATGCTTTTTTAAAAGCATGGACACAAAGACAATTCACAGAATCCATGACATTTCCCCATGTTGACAAACCAGCAGCCCTAATTATAGTACAGTCATTAGAGAGGTCCAGGGAAAAACTGGAAAACTCTCCAGAAGGGAGGTGAAGATGATCCAAGAAGTCGCATCCAATCTTGCTTAAGGGCAGAAAGAACATCCAGTGTACTGTACTTCAGCTTCAGAAAATACTTTGGGAAATCTAAGAAGTGATTCTGATACAACTGCAAAATAGATATCTAGACACCAGAGCTAAGCCGTGCAGCCTTACTCAGAATTTGACAGCATTTCTCTTGTGCCTCTGCTATTCCACACAATAATAACAACCTATTTTCATCAAGCCCTTTACAAAAATATATTTTTACAATATCCCCCTGTCTTTTTTCTTTCTGCCTCTCCAAATGAGCCTGATCCAAAGTTCATTTAAATAAAAGTAATGATTCCTATTTACTTTAATTTATTTCTGTGTCAATATGGATTTGGTAGGAGGGAAGTAATCTTCAAATATATTGATGACATATTAATATTTTGTTCATGATACCATTTTCAAATATGAATATCTTGTATGCCTCCCATGTAATGAAACAGTTTTATGACTGAAATAATTCCAAATTTCTCTGTTGCATTTACATTTATTTTGAGTGGTCATATCCTCCTTCTGCAGTTTTCTGATGTACTCATTTCAAAGCCTAGATGACTTTGAGGGTGAAATGTACCCATTTGATGGCAAAATCCTTAGCTTTACCTGTGATATGTAATTTATTTACAACACAAGCATGCACAGGCCTGGATAGTCACATAGCCATCTTTATTTTACCACTTCTCATTCACTCTCTCCGCTACAAGGCAGTATAGAAATAATCATGTCATCACATATTTGGACTAGAGTCACTGGATATAGGATGGTAACAGTTGCTGGATGGAAGAAAAATAACGCAAACCAGAGTAAAACTTGTTTGTGGGGGGACTGTGATGGGGTGAACTCCCCACAACGGTCCCGCAAGAGTTGAATTAGGTCAAGTGGGCCCAGTCAGCCAGTTGGACTGCAATCTGGAAGAATTAAGCCTGGGAGGAAAACCCTAATTAGGTGAGGCTCACCTGTATGAGAACAGGTGCTGCTTGTATGAAGACAGGATATTGGAAGCAAAGGAAACACCTGTGAGGTAATTTGCAGCCACTCCCTGGGAGAAAGGAAATGTATTTGGAGACTATAGAGACAAGTAGCTTATGGTTACTCCCAGGGAGGAGGGAGTTGAGAGACTGGTAAACCCAGAAGAATGGGGAAAGCCAGGACGTAAGAAAAAGGCTCAGGAAAAGGCATCAAGGAACCAAACCTTGGCTGCTGTTTAGACAGTCCCTGAGCTGGAACCCAGAGTAGAGGGTAGGCCTGGGTTCCCCCACCTGCTACTGAGGCCGTGGAACCTGGGGCAGTGAATGGGAGGACTGCCTGTGACTACTGGTGAGTGTGGATTTTGATACATATTCCTCCCTCTTCTCTTTTCTGCCCTGTCTGGAAGGGAAAACCATGCAGTGACCTGGCTGGAGGGCCAAGTCACAAAGATGATGCAGAAGTTACTGGAGCGAGAGAGGGGCTGCAGGCTGAGAGAATGGGGGAGTGTAACCACTGGAATGGGCATTGGCCTGGCAGAATCAACCCCCGGAATGACCAGGAGGAGGTGCCATATTGTGGTAGGGTGACCAGATAACAAGTGTGAAAAATCAGGACGGTGGTGGGGGATAATAGTCACCTATTTAAGACAAAATGCTGAATATCGGGACTGTCCCTATAAAATCGGGACATCTGATCACCCTATCCTGTAGTGAGTAGAGCACCCGGTGACAGAGAGACAGAACTTTCTCCTGAAGCTGTTTCCCAGCTGTGGCATGAACTCTACCAAGAACTGTCAGAGGGGTAGCCATGTTAGTCTGGATCTGTAAAAGCAGCAGAGAATCCTGTGGCACCTTATAGACTAACAGACGTTTTGGAGCGTGAGCTTTCGTGGGTGAATACCCACTTCGTCAGACGCAGTAGTGGAAATTTCCAGGGGAGGTATATATATGCTAGCAGCAGCTAGAGATAACGAGGTAGTTCAATCAGGGAGGATGAGGCCTATTCTAGCAGTAGAGGTGTGAAACCAAGGAGGAGAAACTGGTTCTGTAGTTGCAGCCATTCACAGTCTTTGTTTAATCCAGAGCTGATGGTGTCAATTTGCAGATGAACTGAAGCTCAGCAGTTTCTCTTTGAAGTCTGGTCCTGAAGTTTTTGCTGCAGGATGGCCACCTTAAGTCTGCTACAGTGTGGCCAGGGAGGTTGAAGTGCTCTCCTACAGGTTTTTGTATATTGCCATTCTCGGTATCTGATTGTGTCCATTTATCCTTTTCCGTAGTGACTGTCCAGTTGTGCCAATAGTACTAGCAGAGGGGCATTGCTGGCATATAATGGCGTATATTACATTGGTGGACCGTGCAGTGAATGAACCGGTGATGGTGTGGCTGATCTGTGTTAGGTCTGTTGATCGGTGTCGCTGGTGTAGATATGTGGGCAGAGTTTGCATCGAGATTTGTGCTGGAATGGTTTCCTGAGGTAGAGTTACTATGATACGTGTGCAGTTGCTGGTGAGAATACCGTTCAGGTTGGCAGTTGTCTGTGGGCAAGGATTGCTGCCACCAAGACCTGTGAAAGTTTGGGATCATTGTCAGGATGGGTTGTAGAGTCGCTGATGATACGTTGGAGGGTTTAGCTGGGGCTGTATGTGATGGCCAGTGGGAGTCCTGTTGTTCTTTTCTTGGGTTTGTCTTGCAGGGAGGCTCTGGGTACACGTCTGGCTCTGTTGATTCTATTTCCTATTTCCTCGTGCGGGTATTGTAGTTTTTGAGAATTCTTGGTGGAGATTTGTAGGTGTTGGTCTCTGTCTGAGGGGTTAGAGCAGATATGGTTGTACCTCAGTGCTTGGCTGTAGACAATGGATCGTGTGATGTGCCGGATGGAAGCTGGAGGGATGAAGGTAGGCATAGCGCGTCGGTAGGTTTTCGATATAGGGTGATGTTAATGTGACCATCACTATTTTCACCGTGGTGTCTAGAAAGTGGACCTCCCATGTAGATTGGTCCAGGCTGAGGTTGATGGTGGGGTGAAGTTGTGAACGTGGTGGAATTTTTCTAGAGTCTCCTTCCATGGGTCCAGATGATGAAGATGTCATCAATGTAGCGTAGGTAAGAAGGGGCGTGAGTGGACGAGAGCTGAGGAAGCGTTGTTCCGTCAGCATAAAATATTGGCATATTGTGTGGCCATGCGGGTGCCATAGCAGCCACTGATCTGGAGATATATATTGTCATCAATATATGAAATAAGTTGTGTGCGAGTATAAAAGGCACAGAGCTCAGCAGCCAGTTGTTGCTGTGGCATCATCAGGGATACTGTTCTGACAGTGTATTCCATCTGTGTGTGAGATGTTTGTGTAGAGAGCCTCTCATCCATGGTGCTAGGATGGTGTTTTCTGGGAGGTGACCAATGCATTGTAGTTTCCTTAGGAAATCAGTGGTGTCACGGAGATAGCTGAGAGTGCTGGTGCATGGGTCTGAAGTAGAGAGTCCAAAGGATAAATGGACAAAATCAGATATCAGGAATGGCAATATACAAAACCTGTAGGAGAGCACTTCAACCTCCCTGGCCACACTATAGCAGACCTTAAGATGGCCATCCTGCAGCAAAAAAACTTCAGGACCAAGACTTCAAAGAAAACTGCTGAGCTTCAGTTCATCTGCAAATTTGACACCATCAGCTCTGGACTAACAACAAGACTGTGAATGGCTTGCCAATTACAGAACCAGTTTTCTCCCTCCTTGGTTTTCACACTCTACTGCTAAACAGGCCTCATCCTCCCTGATTGAACTAACCTCGTTATCTCTAGCTCTTCTTGCTAGCATATATATACCTGCCCCTGGAAATTTCCACTACCTGCGTCTGACGAAGTGGGTATCCACCCACGAAAGCTCACGCTCCAAAACGTCTGTTAGTCTATAAGGTGCCACAGGATTCTCTGCTGCTTCTACCAAGAACTAAGCATCTTCATGACTTTCCCTTCCAAATGCAAAACCCTAGCCTTCTCAAATAGAAACATGTAGCAACAGGTGCACTTACTTAAAATGACAATGAGACACTCCATTGCACATGCTTCTTTCAATGGGGAAAGGATCTGAGAACAACCATTACGTGTATTCACGTTGCCTAATGCACTACTGAAAGGGGCTCAGATACTACTGTGTTGAGCATGGTATAAAAACCTTAAGAAATGAAATTGGTTTTGAGATGATTTGAGGCAGATGGCTTTGAGGCTTTTCAGTTGGAGGATCTGAGTTTTGGCTAAGAATTTTATATTAATCTGAATACTAAAACAAATATATAAAAATATGTGTAAAGCATATGTTTTATATAGAAGATAATGTATTGGAACATATATTATTTATACTTGAAAGCAGCCACTTTCATATATTACAGATCTTGCATGTAATATACTGTATATTAAAAAAGTTATGGGCTAGATCGTTAGTTGCAATAAATCAGCATAGTCCATTGAACTGAATGGAGCTACACTGCTTTACACCAGCTGAAGATCTGGCACATAAACTCTATGTACATAAAACATATGTTTTACATTGGAAGATTTCAGATGTGGACTGGATGTCAGGGAAGGGCAAGGTTCAAGCTGGTTTAGACCAATACCCCCACTCCCAGTTGTTAGTTTGGGGTAATCTCTTCTACAGAAATATTTAGTAGTGCTCAGTGTTTAGGATGCTGCTCATCTACAGATCACAAGGTTATACAAATGAAAAACTTGGCAACCCTCTTTTCCTGTTTATGGCCTCAATTCAGCAAAGCACCTAAACTTATGATCAAAGTTAAGCACATATTTAAGAGCTTTGCTGATTCAGAGTCTGAACTGGAATGGAATTACTCACATACGTAAAATTAAGCATGTGCTCAAGTACTTTGAATTGAGGCCTGTAAGCAGTGGCCAAAGTCAGTTACTAGGCACTGTAAAAATATGCAAAGTCTTATTTATATTCCTGAGAGTAACTTTCTTTTAGTGTCCAAATTCTAAAACATAGAAGACTATAAAGTATCTATGGTTAGGCAGACACTTTAGTAAACAGAGAGGGAACTGTATGTCTAAATACTGCACTAGTGATTAGATATTGGATGACATGGTTACTAATGATTATTGACTTTCCTATTCATCTACTCTAAGGATAACACAAAATGTCTCTGCTTTGTCTGAAGGTAATTGGAAAATCTAATTTATTTTATGCTCTTTCAGAGAAGCTAAGACAATAAATTACAGTATATTTTTTTACATGGACTCCAGCTCCAGCAGGTTGCATGGAGACTCATAATGGTGGTTACTTTTTCAACTGATCAGTGCAAAAAGAATATGGTAAAATCTGTTAAGTAACTTTCATTAAAGCAATCAGAACTGACATATAGCAGCCTTTGAAAATGAAGCATATAATTATAACCAGATTTGCAGGATATTGATAACTGTTGTTTTTTTTTTGAAGAAGAAGAATACTCATTTCATATATATTGGTCTTTCTGGATGCATCTACCTGCAACCCAAGTCAGAGCAGCAAATAATATACTGTCAGGCGAAGGGTATATCAAATGGTGTGCCATAGGCATCAGTTCTGGATCTGGTTCTGTTCAATATCTTCATCAAAGATTTAGATAATGGCATATAAAGTGTGGATGATACCAAGCTGGTAGGGGTTGCAAGTGCTCTGGAGGATAGAATTAAAAATGATCTGGACAAACCGAAGAAATGGTCTGAAGTAAAAAGGATGAAATTCAATAAGGACAAATGCAAGGTATTTCACTTAGGAAGGAACAATCAGTTGCACACATATGAAATGGGAAATGACTGCCTAGGAAGGAGTACTTCAGAAAAGGATCTAAAGGTCATAGTGCATCACAATCTAAATATGAGTCAACAGTGTAACACTGTTGCGAAAAAAAAAATCATCATCATTTTGGGATGTATTAGCAGGAGGGTTGTAAGCAAGACATGAGAAGTAATTCTTCCTCTCTACTCTGCACTGATTTGTCCTCAATTAGAGTATTGTGTCCAGATCGGGTGTCATGTTTCAGGAAAGAGGTGGACAAATTGGACAAAGTCCAGAAAAGAGCAACAAAAATGATTAAAAGGTCTAGAAAACATGACCTATGAGGGAAGAATGAAAAAATTGAGGTTGTTCAGACTGGAGAAGAGAAGACTGAGAGGGGACTTGATAAAAGTTTTCAAGTACATAAAAGATTGTTACTAAGAGGAGTGAGTAAAATTGTTCTCTGTAACCTCTGAGGAGAGGACAAGAGGCAATGGGCTTAAATTGCAGCAAGGGTGGTTTAGGTTGGACATTAGGAAAAACTTCCTGACTAGTAATTAAATACTGGAATAAATTGCCTAGGAGGTTGTGGAATCTCCATCATTGGAGATTTTTAAGAGTAGATTAGACAAACATCTGTCAGGAATGGTCAAGATAATACTTAGGCCTGCCATGAACGCAGGAGATTGGACTAGATGACCTCTCGAGGTCCCTTCCAATCCTATGATTATGATTTTCTGAAGGATCCCAAAAGTTTTTTACATGTTGCCTACTAAAGTTTCACAGGTCTGAGTGATAGCTAATTCTGGGGTGAAATTTACCACAATACACATACAATTCCTACTTGTCTTTATTTAAAAGCACAATTTTTAATATTTCAATGAAAGCTTTTTGATTTTTTTGCCTTTAAATGTGACTTAGTTAACAAAGCATCCGTGCTTATAATATTTATAAATAATGGCTGAATTTTTTTTTAAGATGTGATGTTTCTCTTAACTTTTCCTTAATCTTCTGTGCTTTGGTCATTTTAAAACATGCAATCTTTACATGGAAAAGACAGTAGTATGTGGAGTACACCCAAATACTCCACCTGCATTGGGCAAATATATATAAAATGCTCTTTGTGCAGTGGGTTGAAACATTATTTAACCTTTAAAAAGGTGGCATTATCCAAACTATCATCCAATTGAGGACCAAATTGTGGCTCCCTTACTTGCACTGACTTCCATGAGACTACTTGAACAAGTAACTCTTCACCAATGTAAGGTATTTACCGTGTGGTCTGAATGAATAAGAAAATGTATCTACTCTTCCTTCAATGGGCCTTGCAGGTTTTGGTTCCAGTTTGTGGTCACTGCGTCAAATATTCCATGTGTTTTGGGCTGGGACACATTTAAAATGTGGCACATGATAATCTAAACCAGACTATTACATTCAACAAACTAACTTGTAATGTCTAAGTGGATACCTATTCTTTCTTAAATAATAGATTAACTACGTTCTATTCCAGCCAGATGTCTCCTAAACTTACAGAGCTGGCAAAAGTGTTGTCAGAGTTTTTTCCCCTTCAGTCTATATGTTACTTTCTTTATCAAGCCTGTAGTCTATACAATCTGCTTGGATGTTTTAAGTGTTTTAAGACATTTTAATGGATTAGTATCTAACAAAGGTGTGTCTTGAATGGTTCTTGAATCCTTCTCATGGATACCTGCTAATGTTAAGTTGCTTTAATGTTCAGTACCTATACATTTTTTTATTAGTAATGCCACAAGAAAAGGTAATCATTATGGACCCAGTTCTTTCTCTCTAGTTGTATGACCCATCACCTGTCTTATGCTGAGCACCATCTGAGAGTTTGGAATTTTAGGATGCTCAGCATGTTACAGGAGATGTTTATTACCTTGTAGAATCAGATCCATAGGGCTAGATCCAAAGGCCACAGAAGTCAATGGGAATCTTTTCATTGACTTCAGTGGGCTATGGATCAGCTCCTATGAGTAGCTGTTTCTTATATTCTCTGAACTTTGCCACCATTCCTTATAAAATAAGTGGTGAATCTTCCTTAAATTGTCCACTTAAGTTGTGCAAGGGATGAATAAACTGCTTTGGATAAAATATGAACCATTCCACCACAACCTTGGCAATTTTGTCCAAAATGATGCTTTTCCGTATATAAAAAGCACCTATTTAATTTTTGTAGTCTAAATTCACATGTTTTAGCAATAGCTTTAGTAGTCTGAGAAAGCTGCTGGAATCTATTGTGGAATGCAAAGAACTTTTAACAAACCCACAGAATTCATATTATATAGTAAAAATCAGAGAAACACTTCAGGAAATAAATGAAGAATTTATTTAACTCTTGGCTGGCAACATAGAGTGTATGGAGGACAAGTAACGGCAAATAACGATAAAAGGATTCTAATGTAATGAGTTGGGTGGGGTTTTTTTTTAAACAGACCTGTGGAAGATTATCAGGAAAAACCCTCTAAATTTTTATTGGATGGAGGACTTGCACTTGTATTTTTTTGGGGGAAGGAGGTTTGTATCGTCATATTCACACTTCTGCAATTTGTGAGTGCTTTGTCCTGCTTTGGGATTTTAACTTTCCCATAATGGTGAATGAAGAAAGACTCTATCCTTAAATATCTTCTTGCTCAAGTCCCAAAATATAGAATGTTTAGATGCTATAATTACTTGAAAGGCCACTTATAACCTAGATTTTCTTTTTCCCTTCAGTGCCCCTTTGAGAGTCATTTGTTATAACTGCCAAAGAAGCTAAGTTATTTGTATTTCTTCATGATGGAAGGTACTCTCCCTTAAAATATTATTCATGACCACAAATTCATGAAGTGCCCAGCACTAATAAGCCTACTGAAAATCATAGGTGTTTATGAAAACACAACCTGTAGGGCCACTGTTTCAAGGGGAGTCTTGCAATGATACTTTCTACCTTGCATGCTGGACCCAAATGACAGACTATTCTCAGCATCTAACCTCCAACCATTACTACAACATATATGGAGAGAGAGAGACTCATAATTCACATTTTGTTGCCCTAGCTGTAATAGGACTACTATAAAATATTTTACACACTATAAATAGTATTTCTGAACTTTATAAGTAGTTTAGGAAGAAATAAAATGTTTATTTTAATGCTTTCTTAGTTATGTCAAATTATAAATACTGCATTTAGACTTGAAGATAGCTACAATGCATTGCCAATAACAGTGTGCTGCCCAATTGTCCTCTGACTCCAGTGCTAAAGAGGGTCTCAGAGACTCATCAGAGGAACCCTCCTAAGCCAGGAACTCCTGTTCCAGGTTTGCCTATAAGAATCCCTGTGGGGCAGGGAACATGGTCACTGAAGACAGAGTGATCTCAGATAAGATGACTAGGATTTATAAAGAAGCCCATTCAGTATACACTGATTTTAGGGTGAAATGTTTCAGCCAAAACCCAAACTGCTGTCATAATGCCTCATAGGGGTGATAGTTTGGGTTTATTGTACTCCCATTCCCTCTATAGGCTAGGTTCCCTGGTTGGGCATGGTGAACCACAGTCTCCCCTCTTGGTGAGAGGAGGTGGTGTCACATGGACATGGTTCATAATGGAATATGAAGTCCAACTGGGGAGTCCAGCTGTCACAGGGTGGCTGACATCTGTTAATGAAGCAAGCCCAGTGCTCTTGTTCCAGAAAAGGTGCTCTCCATTTGGCCTGTTTGATGTGCCACTCTCCTAAGATCAGAGACAGACCCAGTGATCATGAGTCCTTGTGAGCACCAGTCAGGAACCAAGAAAATAAAACAGACTGGAGGAAGTCTGAGAAAAATAGCATAAAGACTAAAAATTGTATGCAATCTTGTAACCTGTGATCATAATCCTTTGGAGGAAATCAAAATATAATTGCTTTTTTTGCTTTCCTTAGTGTATTCTGATATATAGATATACTGCAAGTGAATGGCTGTAAATCCTTTCATAACAGGTGAGATTTTTTTCAATTTGAGTATAGTCTGCCTATAAAGACAATGGCAGCTTTTAAAAATAAATTGTAAAATTAACTAAATGCACAAGGCAAATTTCTAAATACAGTATAACATCCCTCAATGAAAAAAGAGTGGAAAATATATTAATATTTATGGAACTAGTCATCCCCTGCTAACTTTTCCACATCTGCAGATTAATCTTATGTGAAAAAACATAGCTGGCTGAAAAGGCACAGAACCCACTTCAACCCTTCTTCCCCCGCCCCCCCCAAAAACACTATATACCTTTCCAAGGAAAAAATCCACACTAATATAATGTTTTACCAATCCTCACACTCTTCAGTCTCCTCACATGTTGCATTTTCTTTCTCTAGATTGTCTTCATTGCTGTGTAAGCTCTTTTGGACAGGGAATGTCTATTACTGTGGGTTTGTTATAGCACCTAGTACAAGGATGTCTTGATCCTGATTGGATCCTCTAGGTGCTACTGTGATGCAAATAAGTGTTCACAATACATTATCTTCTTATGGTGTGGGCTTAATAGCAAAGTTAGGGTGACCAGATGTCCTAATTTTGGGGTTTTTTCTTATATAGACACCTATTACTCCCCACCATCCCAATTTTTTTATACTTGCAATCTGGTCACCCTAAGATGAGTAGATATGCCGTTTTAAATTGTGTGCAGCCTGCAGAAGTGAATTGAGCCAAATTATTTTCCCCCACCAAACATTTTGCAATATGCTGCTATTCCCTCTCTCTCCCGTAAGTCTATATTGAAGGATTATCTAGTTTCAGGCTGCTATAGGTCTCAAGTTTGACTGTTTATACGTTCTAAAGGTTGTTACAGTACATTGGATACATCTTTTGCATTTAAGTTTTCTTGTAGCAATGTTTTTGTGGAATAACTTTAGAGTAAAATGAATGAAGTCCTCATTCCTGGGTGGGGAGGCTGGCAGTTGATCAAATAAATGTTTAATAGTGGCTCAGCTGTCCAAATTGTGCTTCCAAAGCTGTGCAAATTGCTGCAGGAGGAAGGAAAAGCCAATGGATGACCTTATAAGACTTCAAAACTAAGACAAGAGCCCTGCTGTTTTCCTCTTCTAGTAGAGAGAGTTTTGGAGAGGATACATTTCAACATGTTTACATTGGGTTATTCCAGTCCATGAGGTTTGGGGGTTTTGTGTTCCAAGAGTTTTTGGTAAAACTGTAGCAAACGTCTTATTGTGGGTGTATGTTGTGTGTATGGTACAGACAAGCAGAACTTCTTAATTATGTGTCATAGGCCCCATATTGCTAATGGCTAATATACATTTTCTAAGCATACTGATAATGGTGGGTGTTTTTGAAGCTGGAAAACTGAGTCCTGTTTGCACCATTGCCATGAAACTCATTGCCATGATCTGCACCAAAGAGACAACTGTGAAGTTACCAGATAGACATGATTGTAGCAAAGTTTTACTGAATTGCAGCAGGGTTGGCTGATTCTATTACAGTGAGCTTCAGGCCCAGTCATCTGTTTGTTTCTTTTATGCTACCTAAAACTGGTAGAATTGAAAGTACTTAGTCATTAAGTCATAACACTCATATGCAAGGGGGAGTGTTCAAAAAAGTTTGCCTAAAAAAACCTAAGAGTATTGTCAAGGTTTTTCCTCCACTTTGAACTTTAGAGTACAAGAAGTGGGGACCTGCATGAACACGTCTAAGCTTAATTACTAGCTTAGGTCTGGTACACTGCAGAATTTAGTGTCTGGCACACTTTCTGTTCCCCCAAACCCTTCCCTGGGGAACCCAGACCCAAACCCCTTGGGTCTTAAAACAAGGAGAAATTAACCATCCCTCTCTTTTCCCCCAGACTTTCCCTCCCTTGATTGCCTTGAGAGGCTTCACATTGATCCAAACTCCTTGGATCTTAAAACAAGGAAAAATCAATCATGTTCTTAAAAGAAAGCTTAATTAAAGAAAGAAAAAGTAAAAATTCTCTGTAAAATCAGGAGTGAAAATGCTTTACAGGGTACTCAGATCATATAGACTAGAGGGACCCCCCCCCCAAGCCTTAGATTCAAAGTTACAGCAAACAGAGGTAAAAAATCCTTCCAGCAAAAAGAAACCTTTACCAGTTGAGAAAACAAAACATAAGACTAATCTGCCTTGCCTGGCTATTACTTACAATTTTGAAACATGAAAGACTGATTCAGAAAGATAGGGAAAGCCTGGAATGATGTCCCATCCCTCTCAGTCGGAAGCGAACAACGAACAAAACAAAAAGCACAAACAAAGACTTCCCTCCACCAAGATTTGAAAGTATCTTGTCCCCCTATTGGTCCTCTGGTCAGGTGTCAGCCAGGTTTACTGAGCTTCTTAACCCTTTACAGGTAAAAGAGACATTAACCCTTAACCATCTGTTTATGATAAGTATAAATGCTAGCTTCAAGGTAAGCTCCATACCAACCAGACTAAAAGGATTAAAACATTGAACATGGTGGATTTATGAAGATGTTAGAGTTTAAGTTTGTTTTTTATTAGTCCCTTTGGAAAAGTTTTAAATTAAATTAGATACAGAAATGAGCAGAAATGCCAAGTATACCAGTTTCTTAAAAATAGCCTATAGAACATTAATTTTTGTCATTCTCAGATGTACATGAAGGGTGGGTTGCTCCATGCACAGGGCGCTGCATGAAAAACAGCATGAAGGAGGGAAGTGGGAGAAACAAATGACAGTTTCTTTGATGCCCCTCAGTTAAATGGAGGAGGAATGAGAGCATGCAAAAGAAAACAGGGTCAGAGGTACAAAGAAGGGTGGAATGATGTGTAGGACCTTGAAAGCAGGACAAAAAGTTTGAGTTTGATATGAAATTTAAGTAAAGGGACCTGAAATAGGGAGAAGAGAGGTGAGCAATGGGTAAGTTTACTTTTTTTTATGTTACAATTTTTATTCTATATTTTAGTTTTCCTTAATGCTTTCAGCAACCGATAATAAGGCTGTCTGTCAATTTCAGTTCAGAACTTCTCTGGTTTTGAAAGAGTTGACTTTGAACAGCCATCCTTCTGTTTTTCTTATTCTTTTAAAATGTCCAGATAACTTTGTATTTTTAACTTTGATGCTTACATTCCGACCATGCTAAAGGAATCCTATTTTTATTTTCACTTCTCTAGACTCAGAGGAATGTCAGGTTTCCAAAGCCATGACTGTAATAGATGTTAAATCTCATCTTTTCAGAAAGGTGACCAGTTCACAAGAAGCTTCAGGCATGAGGATTCTTTGCTATTTCAGGTGCATACTTGCTGATTGTACTATTCTTTTACTCTCTGCTCATTCTGTTCCTGTGAATAGGCAGGATACAAGAAGTTATAATGATCCTTTTGTCTGGACTAAAGCAGTCAGACAAAATGCAGGAACATGCACTCATAAATGCTTCCCAGGGTAATGCTGTGGCCTTTACTGCAAAACTTAAATAAGGGCCAGGACATAGTCAGGGCTGACAAGAGGCAGGGGAAGCCAATACAAATTACCGGGGCCCAGCAGTCTGGAAGGGGGCCCAGGGTCTGGCTTTGTCAGCCCTATTTAGCCAGTCCACCCTTGCTGGGGGACCTGAAAATTTTTTTTCACTAGGACTCTAACCTGCTCTCGGCAGCCCAGGGATAGTTTTGGTTCACCAAGAGCAGACTGGAGACCAGACTGCCTCAGAGGCTGTCTACACTGCAGCTAGAGGTATGATTCAGCATGTGTAGGCACATTCACACTGGCTTTAATCTAGCTAGTGTGGCTACAGAAAATAATAGTGAAGGTGTGGTGGCATGCGTGGGCTTCAGTCTGGACTATACAAGCCTGCCTGGAAAACCCTCAGAATGTATTTGCATACCTAGGCTATGCCTAGGTCATTATCTTCACTGCTATTTTTACTGTGCTAGCTAGACTAAATTAGCATGGATATACCTACTTGAGCTGCAGCCATGCCTCTTGTTGTAGTGTGGATTAACCCAGAATCACAAGGTGTTCCCTGGTTTCCCTTGCTTCCTAGAGTAATTGAGGGGAGGGAGGGGTAGAGAATCAAGGGTCTGCTCTCTCCATCCCCACCCTAGGCTGTTGTCCCCACTTTTCTTTGGGGCAGGTATTGTCTTTTACTATGTTTGTAAAGCAACCAATGCTATAAGACCTGATCCTGATAGGAGCCTCTGATTACTGCCATGATATAAATATAAAATAGAGCTGGGCAAAGAAAGTTCATTCTGTTTCACAGAGCACTGTGATATTTCAAAATCAAAATTCAAATTTTTATATTTGGAATGAAAACCCACAATTTTGAAATTCTTCATGAAAGGGAATGGAGCCTACCGGGCAGACTGCCGCAGAGCTGTGGATCTGGAAGCCCTGGCTACTGAGAAGCTGGGTGGGCAGCAAGCTGGCAGAAAACCAGATCTCCCAGCAGGCAGGGTTCCATTAGAATAATACCTGGTGTCTGAAAGAACTTCACCAAAATCAGTCTCCACAAAATATTCTGATTTTGATTAATCAGCAAATTCTGGTGAAAAAAATGTTTCTTCGGCATTTCTCCAGTCAGCTCTAATAATAATAATTAATATGCTTGCAAATTAAAGTGAGGCCTAACAGTACATTTTATATGTCCCTTTAATTTTCTGTCTTAAAAATGTAAGTTACCAGTGAGACAGGAAATCAAAGCCCTCTGATCATCTGAGCGGGGACCGTATATGTAGCAGCAGCTGCATTACAAGCATCTTGCAGCAATATGTAATAGTACGCTAGCTTAGTGCATGTGATTATGACTCCTACCCAATGGCTATACAACCATCTACTTCCTAGGGCTAAAGGAGGTCTCCCCTAACTCAGGTGTTAGAGGCTAGTGTGTTTGGTGCTGCATTTGATCCCCATTGACAATCAAAGCATGTATATGTACCCAGAGCACGACCTTGACCTAGATGAACCACTGAGGTTAGAAGATAATCTTTCTACCTATTTAAGTTTTGCCCTTTCTGCTGACTCTGCCAATATGGGTGTCAATTATTTGATTTTTTGAATAGTGGTTTGTGGGGTAGGCAGTTGTCCAAATGGCACAAAACTAAGACCATCTCACTTCACAGACTGCATATTACTGAACAGACATCCTGTGGTACTGGTGACTTGTAATTGTTACTTATGTGGGTTGGATTCTTTCCAGCGTCTTAGATGTAAATAGCTCAGTCTCAAAATGTTTTGGTAAACTTAGTGCTGATGGAAGTGAATGAATAGTAGCAGTGGTTAGAGCCAAATGTAGCATAAATGTGGTGACATTGAGGGAGCGTTCCCAAACAATGAATAAGGGGATCTTAGAGATGACAGTGGTGTTGTAATAAGAGAGAATCTTTTTTCCTCCAAGAGTAGTTCAACAAAGAAGAAAAAGCAGGGAGATGGAAACCATCAATGTTTGTGTGTAAGTGTTGGAGTGACACTAAGATTTCCAAAAGCAGTGATGTAGCATATGCACCCTTTACCCAGTTTTACGGAGCATTTATTTGGAGATTTAAAGACGTGGAAATAAGCCACTTTACTTAAGGAATTTAGAATTCACCATAATTGTCTTCGTTCCAATAGCCCTTATGAATCCAAGGAAATTATATAAGCCTAAAACAATCCTCTTAGCACCCAGGGAGATAAAATCCAGTGGTAAGTACTCTTATCACACAACACATAACACATGAGTACCACAGGCTCGATAGCACAATTAGGCAAACTGCCCACCAGATGGTACAATCTCTTATTGTGGATAATCACATGAAGTGATACAGTATAAAAATAGAGCAGAAACCAGCCTGCAGTCTGTATATTATGTAAAATGTGTGGCTAAATACTTACAGTTCACTTGCAGAAGCTTTCATTTTACAAATCAGCATTTAAGAGAATTCATGCTACTGAAGCACTAACGTGGCAAATACCTAGCAGAATTTACTTTTTCACCACAATGCAACTGAGTTAGCAGCAATTATACAAAGTTTTCAGAGGGTCGAGGCTGAAAAACACAGCTTCATCTCTGATGTATGGTTAATAATAATAGATTACAAGCATATAAAAATAATATGGGCATATGTTTGTTTCAGTCCTTTGAGAGAGGCTCTTGCTCTCCCCATCCTCTGACCATTCAGAGTCACAAAACAAAAATCCCCCACTGCAGAAGACATATCAAAGTTGATATTTTCTTCTTCCTTGCTCAGTTTCATCAGCTCTGATAATGAGGCAGATGTAATTTGAATGTCCATCAATAGAAACAAGGGAGTGGTATGCTGCGTTGCATGAATCTTCTGTTTGAGCTAATTAATCAAGGACATTCAAACAGATTGCAAACAAATATTTTAAACCGTTTGTTTGCAAAACAGAGTTGCCTTTGAATCTCCTGATCCCAAAAAATATTGGACAAAAGTTTCAAAATTGGGATCGTTTGGCATTTTCAAAATGGAAAAAAAAACTTTTTTTATACTTGGATAGAGGGATTCACTTATTCAGCAGATGATACTAACATCAATCACTCACAAGTGGAAAGTTCATCAGGACAGTCTCACCATGCTGTTGCCTCCAGGGTTGGACAATTCACCACTTCAGCTTCCCTTTGTTACACAGGACTTATTTATAATTTATCATCTTTTCTTATATATCTGTATTCAGCCATGTCTACACTTACAAAGGCACTGATACAGTTGTGCCACTATAAGAGCACTCATGTAGTCGCTCTATACCAACGGGGGAGAGCTCTCTCATCGACTTAATAAAACCAGCTCAATGAGCGGCGGTAGCTATATCAGCAGGAGAGTGCAAGGGCGGCTCCAGGCTCCAGCACGCCAAGTGTGTGCTTGGGGCGGCATGCCATGGGGGGCGCTCTGCTGGTTGCTGGGAGGGTGGCAGGCAGGCCGCCTTCGGCAGCATGCCTGCGGAGGGTCTGCTGGTCCTGCGACTTCAGTGGAGCTGCGGGACCAGCGGACCCTCTGCAGGCACGCCTGTGGGAGGTCCACCAGAGCTGCAGGACCGGCGACCGGCAGAGTGCCCCCCCGTGGCATGCCACCGTGCTTGGGGCGGTGATATGTCTAGAGTCACCCCTGGGAGAGCGTCTCCTGCTGACATAGCCCTGTGCACATGAACGCTTATACCAGCAACACTTATGTCGCTCAGGGATATGTATTTTTTCCCCCACACTCCTGAGGGACAAGTTTTGCCGAAATAATTGCCACTGTAGACATGTCCTTAGTCTCTCACTTCCATCTCAATTCTCCACCTCCGTCAGTACACATTTTGTGTTAGATCAGACCAGTTTCTTCAGGCTCTGTGGTCGCTTCAGCTTTTATTATCCTCACAAACATGATTTTTCGGCAGTTTCTTATAGATGTGCAGTTCTAATTATGCTTAAGCTGCTAAACTCTATCAGCACAGATTCTTAAAATTCACAGCAGCCTTGTATCAGGCCTAAATATGGCTTCCCTCCCAACAATGACTTTCTGTTTCAACACTTGAGTAAATTTAGACTAAAAAAACAGATTTAATAAAGGCTGAAATTGAAATTAAATGTTTTGAAATTATTGAAATAAGTTGTCTCAGGAGGGATAAGAAGTTTTCTGCCTAGCTCTATTTACATCCTATTACACAGATATAGATAGGGAGAAAGTTCATTGAGTAAGAAGCCATTTTAAAACACTCACATTAGAAATACACTTTGATGGGCTACTCAAGCCTTAAGAAAGAAGCTCTACTGTTATTCTTTCCCTGTTGTAGGAGGGAAGTGTCCTTCCCCCTCCCCAGATCTCTGCAGCTACGGGGTTGGATGCTGGGGAAGGGTGGATTTCCCCCCCCCCTCCAAATGTGAAACCTACCCTTATTTCTTCTCTAGTTTTATTCTCCTTCTCTGACAACATTCAAGTGCAACTGTGAAAGCTGAACTGCACTGTAATATGGTACGATACCATTTATATAATAAAATCCTGGCTTGTTGTCCATCAGTTTCCTGCTGGACTGATTGTCACATGCTATATACCTAGTCAAAATTTTATGCTCTATAGATGTCTGTGATAAAGCCTCTGTCCCAAATCTGGACCTTAGCGTCCAAAATCTGGGGGCTTAACATGAACTCCCCCAAGCTTTTACCAGCTTGGGTCTGATATCGCTGCCACCATCCAAAGTTTTCCAGGGTTTTGGCCCCTCTCGGGGTTCCCCAAACCTTTCCTTGGGGGGACCCCCTCTCTGGTCTCCCCAAACTTCCCCTGGAGAGACCCCCAAGACCCAGAAGTCTGAGTCTTACCGGCAAGGAAATACCTCCCTTCTCTTCCCCCTCCCTCTCAGAGGTTCCTCTCTGGGCAACCTGAGAGAGTTGATGTAATCTCTTTACATCACAATACCAAGAAAACCTGTCTCCTTTTCTACAAAGAGACAAACCTCAATACAAGGGAACCGAGCTAATTCTTTCTCTCTTCCCCCGTAGCTTTTTCCCCGCCCTGGGACCATAGGAGAGGTAAACACAGAGCGGAGGCTTTCCCTCCCCCCTGCCTGTCCTTAAGAGAGACAGTACCCCTGGCACAGAAATTTCTATCCCCTTGCCTAACTAGGAAAAGAAACTCCAACCAGTTTTAAAAAGAAAACTTTATATAAAAAAGAAAGAATTTACAGATAACCTAAACACTGCATTAAGAGATCAATACAGGGCAATTGCTTAAAAGAAAAATAGAAATAAACAGTCTGATTCAAAAAATAGCCAATTTAAACCAGTCCAGCACAGCACACCTGTAAATGCAAAACAAAGCATATAACAGCCTATTGCTTTGCTTCCTTTGTACTCACAGCTTGGTAGGTGGAAGGGTAGACAGAAGATTGGAGATAGAAGAAAAGCTTGTTTACTTACAGCCGAGGAAAACAAAAAGACAGAGAACAAAGCCAAAACCCTCCAGAGGTTCCCACCCCTGCTTTTAAAAAATCCCGTTTCCTGATAGGTCCTCTGGTCAGGTGTTTGGTTCCCTTCGCAGGTAACAGAAACATTAACCCTTAACTATCTATTTATGACAATGTCAAATGTGGATTATTATTTTTTTCTAAGGGTGACCAACTGACATGGAAACAGGAAAAATGCTGTCTTACCAGAAAGATTATTTCAGTACTTCGTGCAATTCGCTGAGGATGTTGCCTTAAGAAAGCCATAGACTGCAGCCAGTGATACTCAGCAAGCACAATTTGTCTGCCAGTTCTTCAATCCCCTTCCCAAAGAAAATGATTGAATGTGATTTTCTCAATGTTTCTCTGAGCAAAAATCAGTGGGCCAGATTCTCAATAGGAAAAATCTGTAGAAATTCTCTCTAATAGTGTGGAAATTGGTATGCAGAAATGTGACTTGGTATCCAGGATAAATGTAACTGGTGCAAGATGCATGACTTTAAACAGTGTATCTGACGAAGTGGGTATTCACCCACAAAAGCTCATGCTTCAAAATGTCAGTTAGTCTATAAGGTGCCACAGGATTCTTTGCTGCATTGTTTAAAGTATGTCTTATGATCTCCCACACTTAGAACCTGATTCTGACACCCTGCTTACATTGAATAGTATCTTGCTCTCTGAAATCATCCCATTCAAATCAGTGAGACCTCTTATGGAGTAAGTTACTGCTCAGAACATATGTGAGCAGGAAAATCTGGAAATAAGTATTTTTTCTGCAGTATCTGAGTTCTGCATAGCCATCAATCCAAACTTAGAATTCAATAATGGAATACCTTTTAACTCATGTTTTTTCATTCAACATATAATTTTATTTGACATCCTATATATGTTTTCCCCTCAGGGAATTACCATACATCCATAATGGACAGGCTACAGTTTCTAATGTTGTCCCTGGCACAAAGACTTATAAGAAACAGATTTAATCTTAGTCAATGTCCTGATAATACATTATAATGCATTCAGTTTAGTTTTGACCTGATCAATGCTCACCCTAACTAAATCGATGACTGCTTTGAATTTTCTTTAAGAACTCTTAACTGGTGGGATTTATGCCGATGAAACACTTATAAATAAATGCTAACATCAGTGAATTTATATTACATGCATTATTTGGTACCAACAGCTGGTCTAAATATTATTCAGGTAAAGGTATAATAATTATATATTGCGGTGTTGATGCCCACTTTCAGTTTTCTCCTACTTTCCAAATATCTTCTCAGTTGAAACATAACATACTGCACAAAGTCTCAGTCCCAGGAAGAATTTGCAAAATGTTAGAAGAGCCATATGTTTGTTTAAAGAATGGATGTTTAATGAAACACAGAAGCACTATCCAACATTTTCAAAGTAAAGAGGGCTCAGGTGTCCAATTGAAATCACAGGAGGAAACTTAGTTGAGTACAGTATAATTACCCAAGCAAGAGTATGACCAGAATATATGGGGAAATAACACTTCTACTCTTTCCGAAAGGGCCAGGGAATTTTTAATGACCAGAAGTGATCTGAACCTTGCAGTCTGGAGGACTCATCTAAAAGGTGACTTATCCAGAACCATGGGCAAGGTGGTTGAGGCACCACTGCACTTTAAACAACAGTGTCAGTAAGTGGAAATATAAAGCTGAATCGTAGCTTTGCCACAAGATCCAAACCAGGGGCAGCATGGTGGTGTGCTGCCTGTGGAGAAGCCTGTGAAAGAGACTGTAACTGAGTCACAGTATCCGCCTGTTCCTCCATTGCTCCAAGGAGAGAGCAAATTGCACCAGGTCTATACCCAATGTGGCGCTGGTGTGCCAGCAGAGGTACATTGGTTAGTGCATTGAAGGGGGCAGAGGGCTTGGCTCTGCTGAGTCCCCACCCCTGTTGCCTAGCTGCATGATGGATGAATATAGGGACTCTGCAGAGCCTGCTTCCCCTCCCACATTGTTGTATGTGATATGGTTAGCCATTCCTCTGAGTGCACCTGTGAAGCCAGTTTCCTTTACAGCACTTCCTTTGGCCTCCCAACTCCTTAAGCCCACTTATTGCTGTCTTGCATGGGGGAACATATGTTGAGGGCAGAAGGAGCCTTTTATCCTCTTTGCACCCCTGCATAGGGGCCAGCTGCAGTATGGAAGATGATACTACTGCTCCATACTAATGTCACAAACAGGGAAGAGGAAGGGCAATGTGAAGGCGGGACCATTGTCATGCCCTCCCCCACTGCACCAACCAGGAAATGGAAGCACCCTGTCAGAGGGGGCTGGCTGGGTCAGGCACCCAGCCTATCTGTGAGAGGATCTGCTAAGGAGAATGAGGCAACTATCCACTTATGGAAAGTTAATTGCCTAAAGAGTTAGGCTACTGTTAGTTAAGTAAGGAGCACCTGGGCCTAAAAAAGGCTTATGAGAGCTCAGTGCATATGAATTATGATACAATCAGATCCTGGTAGTCACAAATTGGGCACCCAAAAACCGGGTAATTTTTGGCATTAATGTCTCTGTGTCTCATTTTCCCAGCTGTAAAATGGGAATAATAACCCCTCATCTTGGAAAAATGAGCCAGCTATGGCTAGTAGCAGGGGCAGCTCTATGTATTTTGCTGCCCCAAGCACGGCAGTCAAGCAGCCTTCAGCGGCATTTCTGCAGGAGGTCTGCCGATCTCGCGGATTCGGCATACCCGCTGCTGAATTACTGCCGAAGCCATGGGACCAGGAACCTCCTGCAGGCGCGCCAACAAAGGCTGCCTGACTGCCACCTTCACAGGGACCGGCAGGGCACCCTCCACAGCTTGCCGTCTCAGACACGTGCTTGGAACCCTGGTGCCTGAAGCTACTCCTGGGTTGTAGCCTTTAACAGACTTTGCAAATATGTGATGTCACATCTTTGCGGTTATATCACCATATCCATGAAATGTCACACAGTCTCAGGTAAGCAGGTGCTGGAACTACGGCTGGTAGAAACCTGTTTACTGATGTAAGCCCACTGGAATCAGTGGACATAAAAATTGTATGTCTAATATAATACCAGGGATGAATGTGGCCTAGCATGTTCAATTACTGGGTAAGGATAGTTTGCCTCATTTGATTTCAAACAACTTCTCTGACACTGATGGCATTTGCACAAAGTCGTGTGACCACCCTCAGCTGAAATGAGACATGTCAAGATACAAAGGCTGTAGAGTGCAGTAGTGAGGTAGGGAAATTGGTGCTCCCTCTCTAGGAGAAAACTTTCATTTAACTTAGGAGCTTTCTTGTTTATAGTATCATGTTGCTGTACCATGAGTAGTACTGTAGACAGAATCCCAGTACAAAAGTACAGTGCAGTAACTACAGTGCAGCTCAGTACTTTGCAGTGACTATTAGTCAGCTGCATACCTGTTTAATCTTGCTGGAGTCTTTGCACATATCTCAGAGGGAGCTGGATCAGGCCCTATGCCTGTAAATATGCATCATGCATTTAATCTGGTATACATTATATATGTGCCTTTGGACTGTAGCACCTGTTTTACTGAGAGGGACTGCTGGCCAGACTTTGTTCTTTATTCTTTTATAAAGGTGCTATGGAATTTTTAGATTCCACCAGGACAGCCACCAGAGATGAAATGAAATGAGTTATAGCAAAATCCATTCTGTCCAAGGCCAGCAAACTCTGGTGAGATAGTTTTCTCCTTTTTTCACATGCATTTTATAATGCATCATAAAAAAATGAATTTACATAGGGTAGCTACCTGTGCTGGTGCTCACTGCTGCCCACACTACAGTACTTGTTTTAGCATGCTAGCTTGATGAAACCTAACACCAGTAAATTTATTCAAGCTGGGAATTCCGCTCCTAGCTCCAAGTGAAGACATAGCCAGCATGTTAATGGGGGAGTGCATGACCATTAATCTGAAACACAAAGAGTGAGTTAAAGATTCTGGTTTATTAGTGAAGGAAATATAAACATGCTGGGCTGCAATCTTTTCTACACCTCAAGTTTTAATAAAAAATGTCACCTTTGATGCAACACTCTTTAAAAATAAAGCTGAAATGTTTATATATCTGTCTAGGTATCTATATCATGTTTATCATTATGATATCTGAGTGTGACTCCTTGAGCTTTCTGTTTTCATTAACATAAATATTACTTCTCTGACTGTTGTAGGTTGTATCCTTGACCTTTAAATCTGCTAGTTTGTCTATTTTAAAAGAACCTTTTGCTGTGTTAACTGAGCCTCTCCAAACTCCTCTCTAGAAGTATTTATATCCAAGATCTGTGAATAAGTTGCACTTCTTGATCTCAGCTTTGAATAATACTTGTCTTCTTAAATATGCATCCAAGTTTAAATCACTTTGCAATTGCATCATTATATATTGTTGATGGCACTTTAAGATGTTCTGAAGTGATATTTCCACATTATTTTCTGAAGTTCCTTCTGCATTTAATGCTACTGATTTCACTGGAATAATTTGCTTATTCATTAGGCTTCACCTACTGCATTTATTCACATTATAATGTTTCTACAGCAGATTTGTTGCCCTTTAACAAATCCTGTTATTGTTAGTTAACTTTTGCTTTATCTTCCAAAGACTGCAAATAAATTCTTAACCTTGTAGTGTTCTGTGTCTGCACAATTGCATTAGCAGATATTATGTCCTCTTAAGGTCTTAGATACCATTAGCATGCAGACAATACACTCTTACTGTTTTTTAAATGTTTCTTTGGCAGGCAGACACTCTTAAAGTCAATATGGAATTAAGCGAAGTGTTCAAGAATGGATGATAGCTTGACCTTAATGCAAATTAGTGGGTTGGCATTCTACAGCCTTGAAAAATTGTTTGGAGTCCTTTTTCTTAGAGGATTATAACCAATACAAACAGGGTCCTCTAAACCTTAGAGATATATTTGATTCTGCTCTACTTTTAAACTATCACTCCAGGTAAATGAGTACAGTAACACTTCTTTCCATTTTGGTAATTTATCTGAAAATCATCTTGGAATAAAACACAAGGAGTTTTTAAATACTTTAAAGTCTAACAGATTTATTTGGGCATAAGCTTTCGTGGGTAAAAAATCACTTCAGATACATGGATTGAAAATTACCGATACAGGCATAAATATCTTGGATTAAGATACTGTAAAAACTTGGCTGATCTGCAAAATTCCTTAATGCCTTTGTCATCACATACACTGATTATTGTAACTAACTACTGGTTGGTAGAGCTAAATATACCCTTCCCCAACTTGATGAGTTCACAATACTATACAAAGTATCCTGGTGAAAAGCAAGAAACTGAATCCATATCAACCTAAAGCACTGTACATAAATACTCATTCCTTTAGTCTCTCTGCTGTTTCACTTAGGGCTTCTCTAGGATAGCGTACAAGACTTAGCAGGGGCTTGACCCTCTCCGGGGTGGTGGGGAGCCTCACTGGCTCACTAACCACAGTTGACTTTGGGGGAATTAGTCTGTCCATGGGGTCTCCCTCGGCAGCCCTTGAGGTAACCGAAATATGCACTGTAAACCCAGGCCCTGGATCAGAGTGGGGGCAACAATGAGTCAGGTCGTCAGACAGGGTTGAGCTGTGACAGTAGACCCAAGCTTCCAAAAGGCCTGGGAGAGGGGGAGACTGTCACCCACAAGTTGGGTGGCAGGGGGGATGCAGGCCCTCCACTCCACTGCATCCAGCCCAGGGCCCTAGCAGCAGCAGCAGACCAGCTGCTTAGTCAGTGGGGATCCTGGCCGCAACACACGGACCTGGGCTCTGGTGGTGCTGCAGCCAGACTAGGATCAGCTGCCCCCAGGCTACCTCCAGACTCCCCCTTGGTTAGTACATGGGTCAGGGTGTTGTCCTCTGGGGGGTCCAGCACCGTAGGCTCATCAGGGTAGGAGCGAGCGGCAGGTCCGGCAACTCCTCTGGGTAGTGAGCGCAGGGCAGGGCAGGGCAGGTCAGGCCAGGCCAGGCCAGGCCAGTCCAGTCCAGTCCTGGCCTGCAGCTTGGGCCATGGGAGTTTCCCAGTCACAGGCTAGACTGGAGACATCTGGTCTCTCCGGTGGCTGGGGCCTTACTGAGCTCTGAGGGCGAGCCCTTTATACTTCCAGGTTGCCACCTGACCCACTGAGGGGCGGGCTCAGAGCTCCCTAGCTCTGCCCACTCCAGACTCCGGATTGGCTCAGCACCCTCCGGGGCGGTGGGGAACCACACCGCCTCACTACAGATAGCTTTAGCTGACACCCTCAGTTCTGTTAACTTACTGTTTGTTCCTTTGCTTTCTCTGCAGTTCTGATATTGTAGATTGTTCTGATCTGTTGAAGCTCTCTGTTTGGCAAGTAAATCATCCTCTTCCTGTGTCTAGGTAGTTATTTTAGAAAGTCTTTTTGCCATAACTGGGAATTTGATATTTATTTCTTGATAGCAGAGAATCAGAGTCATGCTATCTTGTACCTTGTCTCTTCTTTTCCACCTGTGAAAAGTAAGTTCAAAGTGTGTGTGAAATCTTGCCATTTTGATTTCATAGGATTTGACTGCCATATTGTATGCACTTTGCTGAGGTGACTATGCAAAATGCCAGACATAGAAGTATCTGGTTCCATATATTTCTTTGTTTTATATGGAAAAATATGTAGTAGCAGGATTTTATAATTGTACTATGAGAATTAATGTATGATTTAATTTCATCCTGCCAGCCACCCTTTTTGAATAAGAGAAAGGAATGACAGACCAGAACAATCCTTATGACTGATTATGGTCACCCTTTTGTTTTAGGATAAGTTATAATGTCTACTATGGTTTCCTATATGTATTACAAATTAGGCATTCTAGTAAAATATACATTTCTTTATTTTAAGGTTTTAGTAAGTAAGAGATAGGATCTTGTATTGTATCTATGTTAAATAAATTAGAGGAATGCTGAGGGCCTGAAGCTCAATGTGAATTGTTTTAGTTATAAGATTTAGCAAGGCTTGATTTACAATGTGTTCTGCTGAATATAAAATACTGCTGTCTGTATACCTCTGAAGGTTTCTGTGAGAGAGTGTTTGTGTGAATGAGGAATGCATACATCAGGAAAAGATAAAGTGTGAAAGCCATCACAAATGTCCAGATGGTCAAGAAAAAGTGAGAGACTTGGAAAGACTAGGAGACAATCAGAAAACACCCATTGTATCCCAGGTTAAACATGTTAGCAGCATTGATGACCTCAGAGGTGAGGAAGGCACCCCTGAAGGTGAGACAACAAATAGGAGATAAAGACGGGAAGCCCAACAATAACCGTCAAAAGATAACAGCAGACAAACCCCAAGATTAACACCATTTAAGGACTAATGATTACAGGATGACATTGCAAAATGCATGGACTCAAGTGGGAATTTACAACTATAAAGCTGGGGTGTTTTGCCATGGAACTCTGGGTTCAGCCCTGCAAGGCCTTGAAGCATTGGATTGTGACTGACAGAGCCCAGCTCCTTATAGGGTTATAGATTATTAGGGACTTTAAGAGGTCCTCTAGTCCACCCCCCTACTTAAAGCAGGACCAATCCCCACCTAAATCCTCAAATAGCCCCCTCAAGGGCTGACCTCCCAACCCTAGGTTTAGCAGGCCAATGTTCAAACCGTTGAGCTATCGGTCCCTCCCCAAACTGGCCATTAGATTGACTCAAGCTACAACAAACTGGTAACTATAAACATCAACTGGCAGGACTCTGTGTGTGTGTGTGTGACTGAAAAGCATATGCTAACTGTTGTATTTTCAATAAATGCAGCGTATTTGTCTTCTCCTCTATAAAAGATCTCATGTGCTTTGTATAGCATAACAAATACACTCCAGTTTCACTGTTGCTTGTTGCTCAGGCTTTGTCTACATGGAATTGTATCAATTAACTAAATCAGTTTAGAAACTGATTTTGTTGAATCTGTGCAATCCTCTTATATAGACACTTCTGTTGCAATTTAAGTTTCTCGTATGAATTTTGTTTAAATTGATTCCTTACCAACTTTAGCTAAGTCAGTCGGCGGTGCTGGAATGATTTTTATAGTGGGAGTGCTGAAGGTGGAAACCATGTATTTGGGTTGTTGTTAGTACTTCAAACCAGGGAGTGCAGCAGCACCCCTAGTTTCAGCATCTATGAAGTCAATATAAGACACTCTTTCTGAAACTGAAATAAGATTGTCCACACAATGGAGTTGTGACAATTTAACCAAATCAATTTATAAATCAATTTAATTAAATTAGTACAATTTCCTCATAGACAAGGCCTCAGACAGCTTCTCAAATTTCAGTTTAGCTATGAAGGATGTGTAAAAGAGGTGCTATTGTGGCTGTGAAAAAGCCTGTAGTTTTACACATTTTCTTTAGCTTTGACCTACTTAGCTTTCTGTTCACTGAATGATGCTTTTGAGTTTGGATTCAATTGGGATCCAGAACTCAAAGCAAAATGAAAATTTTGCGCAGTTTCACATCGAAGCCAGGCAATTTCTGCATGGTCTAGGTTCACACGTTGTGTGAGTTGTCCAATTAATGTGGGTTGGATTCCAAGTTTGTAATGAAACTCTAAACCAAGGAAGTTTTATGTGTCTTTGAGTTCCCTGTGATTATTCTGCAAAGAACTATACTGGCATGTTTCCAGTACCCTTAAAAATGAACTCATCATTCTGTTCATTGTCTTCACTATGTATGATTCTGTTGCAAATTGTGACCAGAGGATGCACCTGATCAGAAGCGAACTTGAGAGAGAGCTATTGGGAGAATGTTTTCCATGGGGGCACCTGTTCTCAGTAATTCACATCCCCTTTCTTCATCAGCCAAAGCCTGTATTTGTTAATTTTCTGGACATGCTTCAAAGCTCATCTTTGTTCATGGGCTTTTGGGCTAGTGGGACTTCAAGCCTTTCACAGGAGTTCTATGCCCTGGTTTTGAGTGGGTGGAATTTTGGCATCTGATGGTTTACTGTTATAACTGAAGCAGTGGATTGAATTTTTAATTTTATAACAGTTCCTATTGCATCTGGCTAAAAAATAATTTGAATTTTTAATACTTTGGCAAGAAAGAGCTAATGTGTTTTGCAAACATTTTTACAAATATTTTTTGACCAGTTTTACTCCAGGTTGAAAATATTGGAACTTAGAACACTTTTTGATTGGCGTGAAAAAGACATTTTCCACACAAATGGCTTCCTTTTTTGACTAGCTATTTCATGTTTTTAATTATATGGCATGTCTACAGCCCAGGACAAGTGCTGGATAAATAAAAAGTAATTATGCATTTTTGCTTTTATAAGGTAAAACAGTAACAGGCTAAGTCAGCAAATGTAGCTATTTCTATTTGTCAAAAAACATGTTTTCATGTGGGAGAAATGTGGATCCATAAGCAAATACACTCTGAGAAATGGTTCTATTACAGAAGCATTAACTAAATGACCTTTGTTTTCACATGCATCGAAATCCATACCAAAATGGAAATAATGTGCTTGTCTCTCTGATAATTTATTATTTGCTTTTACAGCTATAGTAGTGCTGAGTTCCATCATGCATCCTTATTTTGGGAATTTATAACATTGTTTTTATATTTTGAGAACAATGCAATTATTACCATACAATAATCAAGTTACAGATATATCTCAATGCTGAGCAATAAAGGTTTTCTAGATGCCATCTCTGTTGGATTATTCAGATACTTATCTCATTAACAGCACATTTACTATGTCTGTACCAAACTGATACAATGTTGGCTTCTAAATACTGCTACAACATAACATTATTATTAATTAGTACTATTTAAACATTTTTCTTTCGTAGAACTATTTAAAATCGACCGAACAATTATAAAGAAAAAAGTGATTAAAATAAGCATGATATTCATTTGTTTAAAACATATGAACAAGGGCCTGGTTGACAGTAACTATTGAAAAAATTACTCTGATTACACAAGTAGCCATATAATTAGCGTGCACACAACCATTTTCCCAGTTACAATAGAAATCAGAAATTAGATTATATAGCATACTGCATTACATGAACATGAGTGAGTGATCTGTTCCTACCCAGAGTAGGTTTGAAGTCGACTGATCTGGGAGGCTACAGTAATTGGTGAGAAACATTTCTAAATGTCTGTCTAACCACTCTCAAGTTGAAGACTCATCTTTTTCATATGTCTCAGGTTACCAGACATAAATACAGAATTTATTGATCACATAAGGTGACCTGTTGTATGCATTATATGTCAGATAGAGGAAAAACAGGGCTGTTTTTAGTTTTTTTCAGATTCAAGTCCCATCTTTCTCAAAACCCCAAAGGTCAGGAAAGGTGAGGGGATGCCATTTGGATAAATCCATTCAATGCATGGAATCCAAATCCCATCACTATTTATTTATTTTTTTATTTTTATTTTATTTTGTGCTATCAGAATTTGATTAATTGAAATGGATATGACATTTAAATAAAGTTCACAAAGCAAGTATTTGTTAGTGTTGTAAAATTGCTAATCATTTTAGTTGTCTTTATTCTGGTTCCTGTTGAATTGGGCTCTGAAGATAAGGTAATAACATGTATTTGTTATGGACAAAATCCTTACTAAGGGAAAGCTCCTATCATAGCTTTCATTAATGGGAATTATTACCCAGCAATGTAGGAATCAGCGCATAGTATTTTGTGATCTTCTGTGTTGAGAGGCACTAGTATTGTCTAATTGTTTCTTTGTGCTCCCCTGTCTGTTTATGCACTTGTTTCTTGTCTTATACTTAGCCCCTGCGCTTAGGAGCTTACACTCTATCTCTTTGTGTGTTTGTAGAGCACCTAGCACAATGGAGTCCTGGTCTGTGACTGGAGTTTGTTTGACCCATCACTATTTCATATCTGTGTGAAATGAAACAACTCTTCAATAGTGCCTAGAAACCCTGTAAAAGCAGCAGAGAATCCTGTGGCACCTTATAGACTAACAGACGTTTTTGAGTGTGAGCTTTCATGGGAGAATACCCACTTCGTCAGACGCAGGTGGTGGAAATTTCCAGGGGTAGGTATATATATATATATGCTAGCAAGCAAGCTAGAGATAACGAGGTTAGTTCAATCAGGGAGGATGGGGCCCTGTTCTAGCAGTAGAGGTGTGAAAACCAAGGGAGGAGAAACTGGTTCTGCTAAATTGGCAAGCCATCCCAGTCTTTGTTTAGTCCAAGAGCTAGAATGTGTCAAATTTGCAAAGAACTGAAGCTCAGCAGTTTCTCTTTTGAAGTCTGTCACTGAAAGTTTTTTTGCTGCAGATGGCCATCCTTAAGGTCTTGCCTATAGTGTGGCCAGGAGGTTGAAATGCTCTCCTACAGGTTTTTGTGTATTGCATTCCTGATAATCTGATTTGTGTCCATTTATCCTTTGGACTCTCTACTCAGACCCTATGCCACCGAGCATCCCAGCTTATCTTCGTGACACCACTGATTTCTAAGGAAACTACAATGCAATTGGTTACCTCCCAGAAAACACCCATCCAGCCCACCATGATGTAGAGGCCTCTCTGCACAAAATCTCACACACAGATGATACAAGCTGTCAGAACAGTTATCCCTGATTATGCCACAGACAACTGGCTGCTGAGGCTCTGTGCCTTATACTCACACACAAACTATTTCCAAGTTTTGATGACATATATATTCTCCAGACAGTGGCACTGCTATGGGCACCCGCATGCCCCAATATGCCAATATTTTATGGCTACCTATTGTGTCCAATTTATCCTTTTTCGTAGTGACAATTCAGTTTGGCCGATGTACATAGCAGACGGGCATTGCGGCATATGATGGCGTATTACATTGGTGGACGTGCGGTGAATGAACCAGTGATGTTATGGCTGATCTGCGTAGGTCTGTGATGCTGTCACTGGTGTTAGATATGTGGGCAGAGTAGGCATCGAGGTGTTGTTGCTGTGTTCTGAGCTAGATTATATGGTACGGTGTGCAGTTGGTGTGAGAATTACGTTTCAGGTTGGCAGGGTGTCTGCTGGGCAAGGATTGGCCGCACCCAAATTTGTGAAAGTTTGGGATCATTTGTCCAGGATGGTTGTAGATCCCTGATGATGCGTTGAATCGGGGTTTTAGTGTGTGCTGTATGTGAATGGCCAGTGGGTCCTGTTGGTTTCTTTCTTGGTTTGTCTTGCATTCTCCCTTGATTGAATCTACCTCGTTATCTCTACGCTTGCTTGCTAGCATATATATACCTACCCCTGGAAATTTCCACTACCTGCGTCTGACAAAGTGGGTATTCACCCACGAAAGCTCACGCTCCAAAACGTCTGTTAATCTATAAGGTGTCACAGGATTCTCTGCTGCTTTTACAGATCCAGACTAACACGGCTACCCCTCTGATACTAGAAACCCTGTGTAACAGTTGGAGACAAGCAATGGAGAATACTTTCTCCAGCTGTTATTGAGACATGTCTGTGTGGCTGGCTGAAAGAAAGTTGTCATTGTTTGTTAACTTGCCATTAAGCTTATCTTTCCATTGATCGTAACTGAAACTACATTTCAAAATGTGTGCCAGCTGTCCAAATGCATTTGTGGTCATTAAACCTCATGTCTCATTAAAAACCTCATGTCTCATTAAAAACAATGTAGATGCCTACCCTGATTCTTATCAGCCCACTTCCATCAGTGGCGGTGTCCGGTGTTCATTTTTTGCCTGCCAACAAAACTTCAAAATTCCATCCTATGGGAACAGGGAATTCTATCAACTCTTAAATGCGTGTACAGTGCTAAACTGTTGGCTAATGTCCTTGACGAGGAAAATGAGCAGCTGACTCCGATGGGTTCAGTTAAGAACCCATAAATAAAAGATGCCTCTTACTTATTGGCTGAATTGTGGTCTAAAGTTTGGCAGGAAACAATAGCCAGGTTTTGTGAAAAAATCAGAGGTCTAAATAAATCCAAACCTGAGCCAGATACAGTATCCCAGGAAACTGTGGCAACAAATGAGCTGCATGCAGCTTCTGAGCAGACAGATTTGGAACCTGAGGCCAGCCAGGAATGGATGAATTGTGAGGCTCAGAATGAGGGTTGTGGTGAGCTGTTGGACAAAGATATTGTTAACATTGCCGAGAAAAAGATGAAGCTCATGGACACAGTTGAAGAGGACAATGAGGAGTCAAAGGTGGCAACACCTTTGGATCAGGCATCAGCTACCTCTGAAGTAGATGCTGCATTTAACAAGTGTTTATTGTGGATGGAGAGTCCACAATAAACACTTGTTAGTGTTTACCTGCACATCTTGCTTGATAGTGATTACCTGCACATCTTGCTTCTCTGAAAGTTACACATAGTGGCAGTAGAAAAATGACATTGCACTAAAAGGCAGGCTGCTATAACAGAGTTCTTTGCTGCATTGTAGCTGACTACTGGGACTGCCTATGATTCTGTATTCAGTGTGCTTTGTGTGAGCTAACATCTTCTAGCAACCTGATTATTTTGTCATCTACTTTTCAATAAATTTGCCTTCCTTTAATAAAATACATTAGGTGCTAATCTGACATTTTACTCCCTACCACCTGCTGCTTATTCATTGCCCTCTTGATTATCAGAACTCTCAATTTATCCAAATAAAATATGACCCCCGACATGTCCCCCTAGGGGACTGGACTAGAAGACCTCTCAAGGTCCCTTCCAGTTCTATGCTTTTATGCTATTCAGGTGAATGGAAGTACACAGTAATTGTCCAGCTAAACCGGAAGTAGTATAGGAGACACGGGCTCTGGTTTAGGCCACAACTTTATTACTAATGGTCTGGGAGTACCTGGCGGATAAGCGTACTGTACAGGTAACTCCATGATCATTTCAATATCTACCCAGGGGCTTCTGCCAGCCCCTCCTTTTTCCCATCCTGGTTCCCTGCCAACCTGCTGCTGGGACTTTGCCATCCCCCGACCCCTTAAGTTCAGGTTAAGGTGGAGTGTAAAGAATCTGTAAACCCCCATGTTTTCCATTCCTTTAACACACCATTTATCTGATCACTGTATCCCTTTCCTATGAGCACCTGCACTGGACATCCACTGCAAGGAGGCACCAGCAATTAGCTTGGCTGCCTCTCTCACCCTTCTTCATACCCAGCTGGGTTCCCAGACACTCCCTAATGCCCCCTTTAATATCAACCAAAAACACGTCAGCCTCCAAGGATGAACCTCATCCTCCCTGAATAATTCTGGTGCCCCATATGCTATGTTGGTTGTGAAATTACCAACCTTTCTATGACCCCCCATGAATTTGGCCACCTCCTTCTTCACATACCTCCTAGCTTTGTCAACCAGAGGGGTCTTCACAGCTCCCACCACACCTTGTGTTGCAGCATGTGAATACAATTTTTATACCTGGGAAAAGTTCCAAGAACTAAGAGGGACTATGCATTAAGGCTACCTCTTTACACGTTCCCAAATAATTTTCCCCAAGGTCCACCACAGTTATATCTGCCCACTCACGGGCTCCCATGGTGTATAGAAGGGGCATCAGCTGGTCCCATAACATGCCATCTCAGGACTGCTTCATCACCGAGCCCCAGTTGTGAACCCTCAGACAATCTGGAAACCTCCCTATACGCCCAGTAAACAATGCTGTGCCCACAGATTTACACCACCATCGGCTTGGCCCACCTTCCTCCATCTGGAATGAAAACACAATGGAAAATTAACACTGATTTCCCCGTGTGGAGGTCTCACTTATGGTCTGTACACTTCAGAATGCCAACAGTCAGTTGTCTGAATTTCCCTAGCCCCATACCCAGCTCTGCCATTGCTGCAGCAGTCCTGAATGAGTAGGAACCAAGTTCATGTACTGGGAGCCCCAACCTTGTCAGTCCCCATCTCAACATGTAACCAACTGATATGCTGTGAGAGGACTCCTGTCACTGTGCCTAGGGAGGGGCCCATTCTTCCCTGGTCTTATTGCTGTGTATGCCCTGAAAGCCTCCACTCGGCAGAGCCTAGGCTTGCCATCTTCCTGTAGGTTTATAGATTCACTGCAGCCTCCTTGATCAGTCTTTGATGTGCACAAATTTAAAATAACTGCTGGCTCCTCCCAGGGTAAATCCTGCAATTCCAAAGCCCTTCCAGAAGAATCCTTACAGGAGTTAAGTGCCAAGAACATAAGAATGGCCATAGTGGGTGAGACCAATGGTCCATCTAGCCCAGTATCCTGTCTTCCAGCAGTGGCCAATGCCAGGTGTTTCAGAGAGAATTAACAGAACAGGCAATCATTGAATGATCCACCCCCTGTGGTCCACTCCCAGCTTCTGGCCAAAAGAGGCTAGGGATACCCAGAGCATGGGGTTGCATGCCTGACCATCTTGGCTAATAGCCATTGATGGACCTATCTTCCATGAATTTATCTAAATTTTTTTGAACTCCATTATAGTTTTGACCTTCACAACATCTCCTGGCAATGGGTTCCACAGGCTCACTGTGTTGTGTGAAGTAGTACTCCCTTTTGTTTGTTTGCTGCCTATTAATTTCATTGGGTGACCCCTAGTTCTTGCATTATGTGAAGGAGTAAATAACACTTTTATCTCCACACCATTAAGAATTTTCTAGACCTCGATCATACCCCCTCCTAGTCATCTCTTTTTCAAGCTGAAAAGTCCCAGTCTTTTTAATCTCTCCTCATATGAATATCATAATCATTTTGGTTGCCATTTTCTGTACCTTTTCCATACCTTCTCCAATTCTAAAATGCTATTATCAACCCCGGGAACATGCTTTGATGCAGATGCATTGTCTTGTTTTCAGATGGATTGATTTTGGAGGCTGACACCAGAAGCCAGCAAGTAACCCAAGTGGATGCTTCTAAGTTCTAGCACTATGGAATCTTGGGGTATGATGATTTTCACTGGAGCACAGAGATTAGTGGCTTTGTGCGCATTGCAGAGCTATGAGAGATTTTACTGATTTTGTGCAATTTCAGAATCTGGAAGGCTGGTCACCAACACGTTACAGAGGAATGTGTTCTGCAGTACATGGTGTCTTTCGTACCCCGATGACTGGCATCCTCAACCATCTCCAATCTCCTATCTGCCCTTATGTTTGTCAGTAGGCTGAATGGTTAACCAGATCCAGGCCACTTGAATCATTCTCTCCTGCCTGTCCCACCTGCAAATGCAGCCAGCTCACCCACAGGCATTTGTTTTCCCTGGATCCACCTCAGTTGATCCATCTCAGTTTATCCTTTGATAAACAGACAGACTGCCCTGAGATCTGCCAGCCCCAGTCTGGCGTCCAGCCCCTTGTCCAAGAGGCAAGGACCCACTCCCCTCCCTCTTCTAGCACTGCTGCTATGCCTAGCCAGCAGGGGGAAGCCGCTGCTCCCAATCTCACCCACCTACTGTGATTTGAAGCAAAGTCTGAAACCTGGTCTCTCTCACCTTCTCCCACAACCTGCCTGCTACAGTCCTGTTTCCATGCAGCGCCATGCAGATTGGAGAGCTGGGCTCCTTGCTGCTCTGCCTGGCTTGCACCTATACAATCTGCCCCTCTTCTGGTCACCTGAGGGATGAGTCAGCATCTCCATGCTGACCTGTTCTGAGTCTGCAGCAACGTCCATGCCTCTCTACCTCTTAGAGGTAAGGTGTGGTGTGGTCATTGTCTTGACCCCTACTCTCCATTAACTCTGCATGTCTTGTAGGACCTCACTTTGACACATTGCACAGAACTTATACATAAAACTGATCAGCTATTGATGGTTAGAAAATTGTGCCTTTTATAGATCAATAGGGTATTCTATACCATGACACAACTATAGTGATTATTTTAAAGATTTTACTCCAAGAAAGAGATTCACTTTTGCTTCATCTCCTGATCTCAGGAGAATGCACTATATTTTTGCACAACTGGAAAAAACGGCACTCTTCCAAAATTCTGGCAAAGGTGTTAGCAGATATTCCAAAATAAAATTTAACCTGTCATGAAACAATTTGTCTTACTGAGACAAATAAATGGTTTCAGTGCTCAGTATGCACACACATATTTATTTGCAACATGTTGGCATGGCTTTGTTTTGGATTAAGTTCTTTAGTTATGACAAGGTTGCCCTTTGGGGGACAGGGGTCAAGGGAGTCGAAAGAAATGGATTTTATATGTAGCTGTGCTATTCAATTGCTGTGTAACCTTGAACAAGTCACTTCACCTTTCTGTGCTTCAGTTTTCCTATTTATAAAAGGATCATTATGATACATAGAGACCTATTAAAAGGTGGATGGAAAGAACTATCAGAGGTAAGTATTCATTATTAAGGTATGAATTTCAAATATAGAATTTATTACATATCAGTAGTTACAACTAGCATAGAATCATAGGGGTGGAAGGAATATTTAGCTTATTGTTTTCATTCCTGCACTGTGGCAGGTCAAATCTCATTATCCCTAAGCCATTTCTGATAGATGAATGACATGTTTAGCCTTGAATACCTTCAGTGAAGGTAATTCCACATCCTCCCTTGGTGGCTTCTTCAATAGTTCAAAATAAATCTTCCTTTAGTTCTAGTGCTTTACCCACATTTTCACCATTGGCATTAAGTCCATTACTTCAAGTCATATTCGTATTGACTAATTATTGTAACTGAGCTGTATTTATAACACCCTGAATATATTTGTAGGTAGGTTCTTTTCTTGAGACCGAACATGTCTGGTTCTCTTGAACTGTCCCTTACAGGTTATATTGTATCAAAGCTTGTATCATATTGCTTTCCTTTACACTTTTCTAATGTGCCTTATGAAAATGTGATGCATCCAGTGCTTTGAGGTCTTATCAGTACTGAATAGAAAGAGCCTGTATGCTCTTATTAATATTGCATAAGCTTATCTAGGATCTTATTCTGACATTACTTGCTATGATGTAAATCACAAGTAATTACTGAGATCAGTTAAATTTCTCCCATGTTAAACCCATATAACTGAGATGAGAATCTCCTAGGGCAAAAGAATAAATGGGCACAAATCAGACATCAGGAATAGTAGCATACAAAAGCCAGCAGGAAAACACTTCAATCTCCCTGGACATTCTATAACAGATTTAAAAGTAGCCATACTTGAACAAGAAAATCCTTCAAAAACAGACTTCAAAGAGAAACTGCAGAACTAAAATTCATTTGCAAATTTAACACCATTAATTTGGGCTTGAATAGGGACTTTCTCTCTCCTGGCACTGATACCTCCTCATCAGTTATTGGGAGTGGACCACATCCACCATGATTGAATTGACCCTGTTAAGACTGGTTCTCCACTTGTTAGGTAACTCCTTTCTCTTTATGTATCAGTATATTTGTGCCTGCATCTGTAATTTTCACTCCATGCATCTGAAGAAGTGGAGTTTTTATCCACAAAAGCTTACGCTCAAATAAATGTGTTAGTCGTTAAGGTGCTACCGGACTCCTCATTGTTTTCCTAGGGCAGAGTTTGCTTTTGTGGAGAACTCCATGCAGAGCAAAGGAAATGCTGCAGATTTCATCTGCAGATTTGAAATCCTGACTCCACTGAAGTCAACAAAGTTTTGCTGTTAATTTTGATGATTTCACACCATAGCTTCCTATTAATTCTTCCACAGAGGACATGGAGGTGAGGGGAAGAAGGAGGCAGAAAAGGGGAAACCACAGGACCTGGGGGATATCCAAACAGTTGCCCCTTGCCTTTCTACTCTGCTGACCAGCCTCACCAGCTCCAATTCAGGCCTGGAGGAACCATATTTACAGGGACCTCCCCTGTTACTGTTGCCCTCAGAACTGTCTCTAAAGTAGAGGTTCTGCTTCACAGAGTGAAGCAACTTAAGTTAGCACTGCTCTGGGCTCTATTAACTTGTGCTGCTTTTCCCCAGGCATTTTCTGGAGGGTGAAAACACAAATCAGCATAGCCAGCTCCTCCCCTTGTCACCCTACCTTCAGTAGAAGCCTCTCAGGCCCCTCAATGTAGGCAAAAGCTCTATCTTATCTGTTGGGTGGGTTTCTCCAGGGTCAGCGAATAGAAGCATGTTTCAAAGACTGATCTTCCTTCCCTCCATGGACCCAAGTTGTCTAGTAGGGGTCCTACAGTATTTACGTTTTCTGAGAATGCACAGAATTGTTGCATACAATTTATCATGCTCTAAAACCCCCATGCCCTTCTTTGCAATACTATTGCCTAACCTGTATTCTTCAACTATATATTTAAATAACTGATTATTCCTTCCTATGTGAATTACCTTGCATTTGTCTTTACTGAACCACACTTTTATTGATTTCAACCCATTGCTCTCATTTATCAAGATTATTCTCAGGCATCTCTGACAGCTACTGGATCTATAGTGACAAAATGTGTTTGAACATTTTGTTATGAATTTATTATATTGCCAACAGCTCTTTGTTTAACCTCAGTTCTTAGTGTGTGTCTCTGATTCTGACTTATGCCTTTTCCTTTGGTATACCATCTCGAAGACAGCACAAATAAGCCTTAATAGTCCTTTTTCTTATTTATAAGACCCTTTCTATTCTGCAGCAGTTTGGATTAAAGGGGTCTACACTACTGTTAATTGGAGTAGCTCCACTGACTTCAGGGAAACAAAGCTGATTTACACCATCTGAAGATCTGGCCCAAAGTCTGCAGAAAGGCACTATGGTTTTTATAGCACTGTGGTGCAGCAAACTGAACAGTCTGTAACAGATTGTAACATTTAAGAAAAAAATGGTTTTTAAAAATTGAATTATGTATATTCAATCAGTATATTCTTCCTGTTATTTATGATGTTAAAATTCAATTTTCTATTCACTCAAATGTTTAATGAGGCAGATTTTTGCATTGACAACACACGTGCATTTTAGAAGTCGTTGAGTGGTGAGAAGCCAGAGGTTTAGGCAGCCAGGTAAAAAATGGGACATATCACTTAAAATTTAGAACCCTTAAAAAGGCTGACATGTTTGATCACAGGGAATATGTTCATAAAAATGATGGATTATATGAAAAAATTCATAAAAAGGGGAAGAAACTTAAAACTACTTCATAGATTTATTTCTTCAAGAGCAGTACTTTGATGTCTGCT
Source organism: Chelonoidis abingdonii (assembly GCF_003597395.2). NCBI lineage: Eukaryota > Metazoa > Chordata > Testudines > Testudinidae > Chelonoidis > Chelonoidis abingdonii. Next base: position 64,225,970 of record NC_133773.1, read on the forward strand.
CTCAAGAGGTGAGGGCTACAATGTGAGAGAAATCCCTAACATCTGTAGATGCAGCTGACCTGTTTGTACAAGCACAGCTCCCAAAGGAAAGGGCAAAAGCCCATAGTAAAGTAGAAAGGAGGTATTGTTTCTGAATTGCTCTGTCTAATGTGGAAGCTAAAACAATTATTAAGGAATTGTTTTCTGTATTCAGCGGAATGTGTTTTCCAAAAGAGAAAATATCAGACTGTGGGTCAGATTTCATGTTCCAACTATTTAGTGACATATGGAATATTCAGGGAAGTATAGCAATTAAAATCTGTCTTATATCATACGCAGCCAAACAATTTCATTGAGAGATTGAGTGGGACTCTAGAATCTATGCTGGGATGAGAAAATATGCAAACAAGACGGCCAGTGATAGGGTAACATTATGTCTCAATCTGTTACTTGCTTACTGGGAGGTGACCCAAGACTCCACAGGGTTTGCCCCCATTTGACTTTCTATATGAGAGAAGTCATAAGCCCCCTGGATCATCTCATCAGGGACTCCTGGGATGGTAGCACTGAGGTGGAAGGGGAACCAGTGTCTGAATATGTGCAAAGGTTTAGAGGGGATTTAAAAACTGTAGTGGGAATGGGTACAGGAAAACCTCACAAAAAGCCGAACAGCTCAAAAAGGAACAGTACGATTACAATACTTGTGAACAACCATTTGATGTGGATGATCTGGCGCTGGTATTAATCCCTATTTAAAAAGAAAAGTACAAAATGGAGGATGCCTGTGAGGGAACTTTTGGGGTGATAGAAAGGGTTAACAGAGTTACTTACAACATATGAATGCCCTACAATAGGGCTGCACCTCAGACTGTGCATATAAACAGGTTTAAAAGGTATCACAACTGAGAAGCCATTGTAAACATGATATGCTGAACAGAGGAGCATTCTAAAACACCACCTGTGCGGGATCACAACCTGCACCCAGCAGAGCATACCAGATAACTGGTAAAATGCAGGAGCAAATTCTTAAGGAGATAAAAAGCATGCCTGCTGTGGGAATAATTACAAAGTGAGAGTCCCTGGGCTGCTACAGTTGTTATGATCCTCCCAAAAGGATAGGATCATGCGGTTTTATGTTGATTACAGAAAGCTTAATGCTGTAGCCGTTCCTAATGTATACATTTATGCCCAGAATTTATGACATGCTAGACACTTTAGTTCAGGCAAAATTCCTGAATGCCCTGGATTTATCAAATGGATATTGACAAATTCCCTTAGACAGTGAAGCCCAGAAGAAAAAAAAAAAGCAACCCTTGTTACTGATTTGGACCTTTTTGAGTTCAAAGTGTTGTCTGTTGGGCTAACTGATGCAGGAGACACCTTTCAGAAGCTTGTTAACCAGGTGTTGAATGGGTTGCAGCACTTTGAACAGGCCTAGATAGCTGATATTGCAGTCTCTAGCAATTCCTGCCGGATCATTAAAAATGCTTGGGGATTGTTCTGGAAAGAGTCAAAGATGGAGGTCTAACAGTGAAAGTGCCAGGGACAGCTAAAGTCATTTACTCAGGTCACTTTTTGGTAGGGGGCCAAATTTGCCTGGATCCCTTGGAAGTTGAATCCATTGTTAACTGGCCTCTACCCAGAACCAAAAAGCAAGTGCAGTCTTTTATGACTATTTATTACCACAGGTTTGTAGGGGGAGTTCAGTGACTTTGTGTCCATTCTCATAGGTTTTGATTTTTTGTACATGTCTAACATGGTGGTACGAACAGCAGTCTGTCAAAAAGGCTTTCGTGAGGTAAAGATAATTCTGTCAGGAAAGCCTGTTCTGGCCAGTCCAGATTTTGACAATCTGTTTGATCTGTGCATTGATGCATCTGACACGTGTAGGAGTGATACTGAAGCAAACAGGGGAAGGTAACAAAAAGCATCCCATTGACTTTGAGTAAAAAATGAAACCCTACTAAACAAAAGTACTCTGTCATAGAATGAGATTGTTCTGCATATGTGTGGGTGGTTAAGCAGTTAAGACCCTACATATTTAACAGGGAGTTCACTAACAGATCACTTTCCATTGGCATGGCTACGCAGAGCAAAAGGTAACAACTCCAAACTGCTGCACTGGAGTATAGTCCTTGAAGAATCTGATATGGAAATTCTACACATTAAGGGTAGAGAAAATGTGTTAGCTGATGCCTTGTCCAGACAGGAGAGGCCTGAACTGATGCCAGTGGTTGACTCTATTCAGTCAATGTAAGAGGGGAGGTCTAACTTTGGGACCTATTGGTTCCAAGTGGCAGAGGGCACACGAGTGCATAAGGTTTGCAGGGATCCCCTGAGTCTAGTATCTACATATTAGTTTACCAAAGTTTACTGAAAGTCTGTATTGTGCTGATTGTAATAATACAGAAAATATGTAAGGAGTTATGTATATATACTAAAAATTATGTTCTTAAAATCTGTGAGTTGGTGCCAGTCACCAGAAATTGACAAACATCTGCTGGGAAAAAGTCCTGTTTATTTGGCGGTCTGTCTACATGTTAGTTCAGTATACTATTTACTATCTGAGCAAAACGCTAATCTAGTGATTGCAAAGTCTCCAGAGGAGATCCTAGATAGGAAAACACAAACAGGGAGGGTTACCCTGTTTGCAAGTGAAGACAATGGGTTTTTGGACTATCGCTGTAATACAGAGACAAATTGCTTCTTTCTACTGAGCCAAGAGGACAGTATGTTTGAATCATGTACACACATGATCACAGCCAACCCTGATGAATATTCTTGAAGACTTTTGGGAGAGCTTTTGCTCTATATGATCTGGCAATGTGGTGTTAGTTAAGTTTAGGTTTAAGTATACACATTATAATTTAGCAGGCTCAGACAAGGCTTCCTCATGCTAAGGTCAGGTGGTACTAAAATATCTCACAAACCTAGATAATCTCAAGGAAGCATCAAAAACATATGAAAGCACATGTGTGCAGGACCAATACCAGGAAATGGACAGGATAACACATGTCAAAACCAAACAGAAAACCAAGCTGTTCTGCTTGCCGGTAACCTAATGAACACATGGATTCTTGCTCTTGAAGGGTTCACCTCTGCCTTGATATGATTTGCCTAGTCTCTTTGGTACTTGTTTGGGTTCCCGCTTTATTGGCAAATACAAACAGGAGCACAGGTATGTGATGAAAGCCCTTTCTTCTCACATAACATGATTTAGGAAACGAGATGGAAACTTGTCTGAAGCAGAGTTGAGTCTGAGTCTCAAAAGTTTTAATTTGCATCCAGCTGGTAATCTGAACTTTTCAATACATTTGAGATGTTCAGATTTGGGGATCTGGAGTTGATAGATAGACCATAGTTATGATTTTTGCATCCAAAACTGTACATTCCCAAAATTCAGGTATAGGATTCTGGCTCAGATTCATCTCTCATTAAAACACAAAGGTTGGGGGAAAAATTTTGCCAGTAGCTTTTTCATCTCCAAGCAGGCTGTTAATCAGTGTCACTTGCTCTGAAGGGCAGCAAGAAGAAATATGATAAAAAACAACACTGGAAGAAAAGCCAGATACTTTATGGTAATGAAGAACTGGAGCTGTTAGTCCATTTGTAAGCTGAGTGAACATTTAACTGTCTACTATGCTCACAAGAGGGAATAAACACTTTGGAACTTATTTCCTGAATGATTCATTCGTTGTGTCATCATATGTTATAATGTGATGCCATATAATGCACTGTACAGTTCTAAAGAAGCAAAAGTGTATCTTGTGTGCAATGCCCCAGGTATGGCTTACTTCCAAGAAAGCTTATTTTCTAAGTGAATCATAGTCAGTGTCAATTCCAACTGCAATCACTGCTTATACAACTTTCCACTCACTGTACTTCTGATTTATTTATTTGTATTAAGTTTACATGGAAGTAGAATTAGATATTGCATGTCTTGCAAATTCTTTTAAAGGATTTACTACACTGGGAGCACTTAGATATTTTTATTTATTGGAAAATATTACCAGCTAGAGAGACATTCTCTATGCTCACTGTTCAGATCTGCCACTCTTTATTCGTGTTACATAGCATTTTACTTGAAATAAATAGGGAAACTTGCTGAATAAGGTGGTATTCAATGTGAATAAGGAAAGCAGAATCCATCCCAGAATGGGAATATGGCTAGAACCAGTAAAAACTTCCAGTTTTTCTTCTGTTTGTACAGTGTCTAGAACAATGGGGTCCTGGCCCATGACCAGGGCTCCTAGGTGCTATGATACCATCAAATGGTAAAAATTTTGTCCATTGTATGATGCCAACCTTGATTGAATTCAACTTGCTGGACGATTCTCTGCAGCTTGAGGTCTTCAAACCACAATTTGAGGACTTGAATAACTCAGACATAGGTTAGAGATTTGTTACAGGAGTGGGTGGGTGAGATTCTGTGGCCTGCATTGTGCAGGAGGTCAGACTTGATGATCATAATGGTCCCTTCTGACCTTAAAGTCTATTTCTTCCACAAACATCTTTCCATGCTGCCAGTATACATGAAATGTTCTCTGTGCTGTAATTTACCAAATTAATTCTCTCATTTAATTTCTGAAAATGCACTTACTCTACAATGCACACAAGTGAGTCAATAATATTCACTAACGTGTACATTTGTCTTCCTGAATTATTAAAATAAAAAAAACTTCATCAGACACTAAGACGTAAACATGCTTAAAATGAGTAACCTTGTGTGATGGGGCTTATCTCTGGAATGGGAAAAAACAAATTAGTTATGCCCTGTACTTTGGGGGTGATTGATTAATTGCCTTCTGGCCAGAGGAGGTGGAGGTAGGCCTTCTGAGTAGATTGAGGAAGCTCATCTGGGAAGAGACCACAGAGGAGAAAAGTCTTTGTGAAGGAGAGAAGTTCTGGAATAGGGTTTAAAGAGAGGCTATAGCAGAGGAAGAACATCTCTAGAGCAGGTTAGGTTGCTCCAGGGGAAGTCCTGAGATAGAGCCAGCAAAGCAGCTGCAGTGAAGCCTGAGAGAGGGCTATTTGCAGATTTCACTGGACTTTCATTTGGACTTGATTGTGCTACCCCAGATGAGGTTTAGACTTTTATGTGTCTTGGATGGAGGGCCACTACACACAGCACCATGAATGGAAGTTGGGAGAAGATGCAGAAAGGTCACTGCAGGTTCAAGGGAGAACCCAGTAACAGGTGCCAGAGATGAGGACCCTGTGCAATACTGTGACCAGAGACAAAGGGCCACCTGGGAGGCAACGATATGCTACTAAACTGTGTGATTGTATTGATGTAATCCTCATCCCTATTCATCATGTCTGCCACAGATTTCTATGCCCGTGCAGTGCCCTCACTCAAACTATAGAAAGACACAATATTAGCTCCAGACACTTTATAACATAAGGCCCTAATCCTGCCAAAAGAAATGCACAGGTATACTCCTAGTGAAGTAAGTGAGACTAATGGTATGTCTACACTACGGGATTATTCCGATTTTACATAAACTGGTTTGTAAAACAGATTGTATAAAGTCGAGTGCACACGGCCACACTAAGCACATTAATTCGGCGGTGTGTGTCCATGTACCGAGGCTAGCGTTGATTTCTGGAGCGTTGCACTGCGGGTAGCTATCCCATAGCTATCCACAGTT